>NC_135736.1:35268369-35573695 GCF_041903045.1 Epinephelus lanceolatus
CTCCATCATAAATCATAAGATTCACAGAGAAAACAGTTGTCTTGTAAGAGACACGTTTTCTCCACATATACAACATGCTAACATTACTAGCATAAGCATATGGTGTTTCCCATGCATAAATTGCCTTTCGCCTGATGTCAGCTGGGATAGGCTCCAGCCCCCCCGCGACCCTCAAGAGGATGAAGCGGTTAGAAGATGAATGAATGAATGAATGAATGAATGAATGAAATTAGCCTAGCAGCTACCAGACTTTTCCTCTACTCTTTTGAAGTCAGGATGAATCACCCACAAGACTTTTTGTGAGAGAGCTTTATTGTCTTTTCAGTGTATTGTGTATTTTCTGTTAGGGCTGTGCATATTGACCAGTAATCATACCTGGGTAATTTTTTGGCTAAATGGCGATGTACGATATATCGCAGTATTTTCTAGTAAGAAATGTTCAGTCGTAAGTCGAAGACACATGTGAGATGTCACAAAAACATACTGTGATCAAAATAAAAGGCTAAGACAGGGCCTCCTTTGCTGTTTGAAATACATATCTGCACAATATATCACCAAGTACACGAAAAATTATATTAAATAAATTATATTAATTAAATAAATAGCTTTTTTAAATAAAATAACACATAAAAACAGGCATGTCTCTGAGAGTGCTCCTTTTTCAACAATAACACACTGATACGAGTGGAGTACAGAATACTCTTAGTGCAATTACAGGTTCCTCTCTTGCTTTATAAGATATCTGTGAAATAAATTTTGTTTCCACTGAGGGAAATAGTTTTCAGCTTACAAAACAAAACAGGAGGTCTGCATAGCCAGGCTGTATAGTTACCATTCTACAGAGGTGTATGTCAGGCTACAGCTTCGATTCGATGCAGAAGTATAAATCTGGCTTCAGCCATTGTTACTGTTTCCCTCTATTGTCCAGTGGTGTTAGAGGAGGGGGGCTAATAATGCACTTAATTCATACTTTTTTAATAATTAAAAGTTATTGAATCATTATTTCAAAACATTTAACGTCAGTCTGAGAGTTGGGAAATAGTGAGAATTTAAAGGGTCATTGTGAAAAGTGTGGAGGTCAGAACAAGAGGCCACTTTCATGAGTCCCAGGAGACTGGAGGACAACGTGCCTGGGATGTTTACAGCTACTTGTTTCCGAGCTCATTAAAACCAGAAGTGTTGAGGGTCACCAATATCAGCACTCTCTTATAAGTTTGGATCTGTGCCCTGTCCCCCTGCTATTTAATTGCCTGTATTCCCATTTCATTATAAGGTTATAGCTTTGTTGGGGGTGGGAGGTTTGGATTATCGGCGCTGTGACGCCCTGGTGGTGACGGTGGCAGTGAATTGGGTCAGCCCACTGGGGAGCAGGTGCGGAGAACACCTTGTCCCAGCAAGGGAGGCATAAGGCTTCCTAATTAGTCCCCCCCTCCAGAGAGGAAATATGATGATGCAGCGCTTTTCCACCGCGGCCCACGGCTTCTTTGTGCAGATGGAGTCATTAATCTCGCGGACCCAGTGGAAGAAAGGAGAACATTTAAGCTGAAACTTCCTGTCCTCCTACAGCCCCTTCGTCTTTTGTCCCCAATGTCTCAAGGCTTTATCCTACATCCTAATGAAACATCGACTGCCAATGCCAAACAAACTCCTCTTGTGTTTACTGCCTATTAATATCAGGAAGGGGTGTCATCTGGGATATACTGGGCTAAACTGTGTGCTGACTGTGGCAATAATGCGAAGAGATGAAACTTGGGTTTATCTTGTGTCTTTGATTTTTAATTTCCAGCATGTAAAATGTCTTTCTGTTTTGTCTTGTGTTTCTAGACGGGGAGTTTGGAGCCTACATGCAGGTCCACATTCAAAACGACGGACCTGTTACCATTGAACTGGTGTCTCCTACTGGCCCCACAGACCCCAGACAGGTACGTTACTAAGGGCAAAGTAGTCTGACAAAAACATCTTAACTTAATAGGCCCAGAAAAAAGCTAGTAAAGTGCCATTGAATTAAGATTGTTTTGTCTACGGTACCCAACTTGAATCCATGCATGAACTGTCAGTCCACTCCTCAGTGAGTCATTTTATTTCTCAGTATGAACCACTAGGTGGTGATATTTACTCTTCTGTTGTGTGTTGTAGCTCCTGCTTCTCATGTTACTGCGCATGTGGAGCAGTTCTGTTTAATGGGACTCATGATTTGAGTTAGAAACATCAACTTCCCAAAGACAAAATGTTTGAAATTGTGGTTTATTTTCCATCATTGACCTCATCTGGTTTACTGTCTCTAGGTGTACAGCAGATCTGAGCCCAACCACTTTTTGAGATCAATATCATTTTTAATATTTAGTAGTTTACAAAAAATCTGCATACATATAAAATTTAGAGTAAAAATTTCTTAAATTACTTACTTGTAGTGTTATTTATAAATGTAGATTGTTTCAATGTGAGCTGCTGAGTGAGATATCAGCCGTAGAGACGTCCACCTTCTTTCCTATGTGACAGAACAGCAGTGTGACCATACCCACCTCAAAAAATTAACCGATAAAAAAGATTGATAGTTTTATTCAGTCGTTCCAAAATGTTTTGTGTCATGCCCCCCATTGGAAGCAAAAATGTTTCATGAACTAGTTACAACAATAGTTTCATATAGTGCTGGGCAATATACCAATATTATATTAATATTGTGATATGAGGGTAGATATTGGATTGTCATATCGTCTTTTCCTGGTTTTAAAGGCTGCACTACAGTAAAGTGATGTAATTTTCTGAACTTATCAGTGTATTGTAGCTGTTCCATTATTTGCCGTTACCCAGTTACTCATTAAAGCCACATTACTGATGGTTATATATCAAAAATTTCACTGTGTAAATAATTTGTGAAAGAACCACAGTATAGTCGCAATATGGATATTGAGGTATTTGGTCAAAAATATTGTGATTTTTGATTTTTTTTCCGTAACACCCAGCCCTAGTTTTATTAGTTAATGCTGTGCTAAGTGTGTTAGACAAATCAAAATATCTGCTAATCTGATTTACTCCATATGTTTTTTCCTGTAATGTCTCTGCACCCTCAGTTTGGGAAACACTGGATTAATTTATAATGAAGTGTGCTTTTTGCAGTTGTAAATTGAGGGGTAATTTTGCAAGTATGTTCTGTGTGAGTGTATTGTTGATTCTATATCTAATCCACTTCTTTAATATTTATTTATTTTATTTATCTTCACCATTCTTTGTACTGCTGGAACAACTAACAAATTTCCCCCCTTAATCCTCTTTTTATCTTAACACATCCTATCTCTTTGATAAAGCACCATGCGTTTATTTTATTTGTTTTTTATTTAACCTTAATTTAACCAGGAAGTTCCTTGAGATTGAAATCTCTCTCAGAGGGAGACCTGGCCAATTTAGCATGCCATTTTAAGGTTACAAAAATTATAACATACAGCAATTAAACAGGCAGGGACAACAGATATAATACAGAATCCATTTTAGGAATAGCAGTTGCACTCTTTGGTTAAACAGGTTTTTTTTTTTTTTTTTTGGTCCAAGCTTGGAAGTCTCCCAGAGAGACAAAATCCTGAAGCTGTCTTCTGAAGGTTATTCCACATCCAGGGTGCAAAATAAGAGAAAACTGTTCTACCAAGTTCTGAGCAAATTTATAAACCTCTCTATTATTCCCGCCATTTGAAAGAAGTTTATATATCTGTCCTCCTGAATCAATTCTAGTCACTTCCGTGGAACTTGGCCAGCGTTCTTATGCTTTGGCTCCGGGCCGGCTTTGGCTGCTCTCCCCTTGGTGGGCTTGGCTCAGTAGCCCAAAGGGAGGGATATTAAGCAGTCCTCAGAATTTTAATCTTGTCTGTTTGGGATGTTTTGCTGTGGGGGCCGAGGAGCCAAAGCCAAGGCTGAACATGAGGGATAAAAGGCCAGCCAATAGGCTAAGCTTGGCACGGGGGGGAAATGAAGCAATAGCCAACAGACACTGTTCCTTTCTTTCCATGAATCAGGGATTTAGTCCATTGCAGGGTCAAGCGGCCAGCAAACAATGGTGTTATCCAGAGCAATGAAAATCATCCTGTTTGGATGTTCTCTTTGGGACGCCGGACAACTGGGGTCAGTAGCAGAGGGGTCCTTCTCTGGAGGTGATCTGTTTGTTGAGCTAACTGTTCTGAAACAGAAATTATGTAACATCTGATCATGTTAGGTCAGGTTAATATCCAGATGGAATTCAGAGTTTTGGGTTTGAATTTAGCTTTTAAGGGGGAGCTCTGGTATTTTTCAACCTGAACCCTATTTTCTCATGTTTGTGTGTGTGACTTGTTGTGAGCAAGAGTGCTGCAGCCCACCAGCAGAGAAACAGGCCACCATGTCACCACTCAGGGCAGGTGCGCCCCGTCAATTTACGTCCACTAAAGGTGTTTGTTTTTGCCACTAACAGGCTCAGATTTTCAAGCAAGATATAAATCTGAGTGAGAAGCAAGATATATTAATAGATAGACAGGCTGAGTGGCAGAATTGATCAAGTTTAGATATTTCGCAGTTAGTATATACAGATACAGATATTGCACATGATTGATAATTGATTGTCCATGGTTTCGTATGTGTGAGCAGTGTAGGTTTTATAATTAAATTGTAAATTATATAATTATGATTGTATAAATAGGGTCCAAGTTGAAAAATACCGGAGTTCCCCTTTAACATCGGAGTTTGAAATGTTAATTGCTTTATTGTAAAAGAAGGAGCACACATGTTTGTTCACAGTGTTTTACATCAACAAAGTCAGAAGGCCTGGTTTGATACTACAGCATGTTAATGGGTTCAAACGGGAATAACACTGATTTTTTTTGTCGTCTCTGAATAATGTAATGTCTTACGCAATGCTTTGGATTTTTAAGATGACATTTAGTTCATAAATATTTCCCTGGCAGCCATTAAAGTTTCAGCATCTGTGTTTACAGGCCTTTTTCAGATGGCGGGTAGCATAGCGACTTCATCATTACTGTTGTGGTGTTTCATGGACCGTGAAGAATACAATGAGAAAGCGAGCGGGTTTGATCGGAGCAGTGACGACTGAGTGGCACTGGGAAGGGTTATTTTGGAGTGTGTGAGAGGCAGCGCATGCAGTCACAACAAAAGACTCATTGAAGTGATCATATGACGGCCGAGAATAGCTCTAAATGAGGAGAGAATAGAAGTGGTTGTGAGTCCACAAAGACAAAGCAGATCTGGAGTGCTGCTTCTGTGGCACTGATGTATTTCTCCTCTTTTGTTTAATTAGTTTAACTAATTCTCATGCATGTTGGGACCTTTGGGTGAATACTGAACAAACTGCAAAGGTCATGATCTGCAAGTCATGATGCAGCATGTTCACGGTGTGTGTCTCAACCCACTGGGCCGGCAGCATCCCCAGACTGATAAGGTTTCAGTTACAGTTCAGCCAGAGGGGATGTGTTTTTAATATGCAAGAAGTTTGCTTGTCTTAAAGAAAAACTAAACATACCTTTGAGTCTGAAATATTCCCCCCAAAATATTTGTGATTAAATTAGCTTGTTTGAGCATTTAACACTCAAAAATTCAGCTAATCTCATCCAGCAGGACTGTATGGATGTGATTCACACACAAGTTTGTGACATCACTTTTTACCAACTGTCCCCTCCCATGTCAAACCAGTGAGAAGAGCTTAGAGGAAAAAAACTACAGACATCTCTTAGGGAAATAAACAGATCAGTTTTAATGAACCCCATTGCTTAAAATAAGAAGCTAATTGAGAAGCTAGTTCGGGATTTTTCCTTTACTCCTTTTATTTTCCAGAGGCACCTAAATGTTGTCAGGAGCTTTTTTGAGGCAGCATTTCCATATTATTCATGGCATGCGTCCTTTGACATGCTCGTACATGATAACGGCACATTAAATTGAAGCTTGGTTGTTTCTTGTGTTTCCTCAGCTGTCAAAGCAGGAGAAGCAGCAGCAGAGGAAAGAGAAGACCCGCTCCAAGGGCCCCTCGGAGTCGAGCAGGGAAAAAGGCGCTCTACGTTCCCGACAGGACCCCAACGCCAGTAGTGGAGCCGATGGTGACGTGTCATCAGAGAGGGAGCCCTAGGTCGTCAGGGTAAGCCCGATGTCATCAGCCTAATGTTGTGTTCACACCGAGCACGACTTTAACAATTCGTGGGAGTGATGTAAAGACGTGATTAGACACAAATTCCTGCTGGGTGGCACGATGGACGCAACATGAAATACAAGAATTAAGAGCTGCGAATGAAGTGAGTAGCATGATTTTGTGTCATAAGATTACTCGGGAGAGTTGAAAAATCTGAACTTAAGCGCCTAATTTGTGCCGCGATAGCCAATCAGCATTAAGATCCTCCAGGGACGTATGACGTAGAGTATGTATCGGCGAAAGTTATTTGCATGTATGCAGCGAGTCAACACAAATTATTCTAGCATTCAAACTCGCGTGAGTTTGGTGTGAACACAACGTGAGAGTCTCAGTGCTGCTGTGAAACTGCGCCCACTTAGGGCAACAAAATTTTTTATCTTGGGTGCGTCAGTACACTGTAGACAATCAAGAAAGGTTGGCAGAAAAAATACCTGCGCATGAGTTCAAAACATCCATGTATAAAAAGAAGGGTGCTCAAAGTGTGCTGGTATTTCTTGACGTGCCGTCACTTGTAGCACATGCTCATACACAAACCAGGTGCCTGCAGGTTTTTAAACACCAAAAGTCTTTATTTATTTTTTGTTAAAGCGTGTCATTTGAGGTCTGTAATTATTCATCATGGGTAATCCTCTTTTATTATATATTTAGTTTAATTAATTTTATCTGGTCATATTTAACATCAAATACTAAAGCTGTGAGAGGCAAGGTGAGAAAGATTATTTTGCAGGAATTGTGGGTGAAAACCCACCAAGTTTATTGCCTACGTACCTGATATTATCTCCTACATATGAGATGTTATCTCCTATGTGTGGGATGTTATCTCATTTGTAGGAGATAAGATCATCAAATAACATCCCATCCATAGGAGATAATATCTCATACGTAGGAGATAATCTCCAAGTAACATCCTGTACTTGGGAGATAGTATTTTCTTTCTAGGAGATAAAATATGGTTTTGGACAACATTTCCTGCAAAAAACAAAGCAAAATCACCTTGCCTCTCAGGGCCTCCATAGTCGAGTGCCAACGTCACTATTACATAAAAGTGACAACTGCAGTCTCTGTAGTTAAAACCAGGTAACTTCTGACTTGCAGCTGAGGCCAAAATATGTCTTACCCTTAACAGAAGGCTTCAGTATACACAAGGTTTATATGCAGAAAGAAATATTAAATGTGCATATTGTTACCTCTTCTTACGTGATCTGTAATAACACTTCACAGTGTCTTAATTACTCTCTGAGGCAGAGCATCAAGCCTAAAACACAATATTGACATGTCATCACTTTTAACAAGGTGTTATTTAACAGTCGTCCATTAACACATCCAGCAGACACAGAACAACATTAGCATTCATTTAAAGTCCTGTTTGTTGTCAACTCAATTTAAGTCCAATATTCACTCTCCTTTTAACTTCACTTCCATGCCCATCAGCTCCTGAGGGAAATATCTGACTCTGAAGCTGCTAAATGCTTCACAGTGTTCACCAGCTAGCTGCTAATGTGTCTGTGTGCTGTTTGGTGCTGAGCAGGTACTGTGTTTATCAGAGCTTTTTTGTTTTTGCTGAGAACAGCTGCAAGCTGAAACAAGGTTGATGAGAGCGGTGAGACTGAACCAAAACAGTACAGCTGTGGGCTGTAAAACCAAAATACTAAATTAAAAGATGCTTTAAAGCTCCATAAAGCTGTGGGGAAATGCAGAGTTGGGTGATAATTCTCTGCTGGTTCATCACTATAAGCAAAACCTTTTACACTATACATAGTATTTTTTCCATTATAATTATGAAAAAAATAATTTACTAATATTAGTGGAGGTTTAATAAAGTGCAAAATATGAGCCAATTCAAAATAGTCAGATCCACGATGATGTCACCTATTGGTTTGTTGATTCCCGTTTAGAAGCCTGGAGTCTGGCATTTTGGCAGTTGAAAACAGGCTTAAAACAAAATGTACTTAATACAAAAACTCAATATTGAACTCTTAAGATCAGAGGTGTCATTTTAGTCCATGGGCCACATACAGCCCAATTTGATCTCAGATGGGCCAGACCAATAAAACCATCACACAGTAGCCTATAGTACCATCAGCTCCAGTATCAACGCTTTTTTGCGTAAAGAATTACAAGTACATTCTGCAGACGTTTGTTCTTTTACGAAGCAGATGAACAGCCTGAGATGTCTGAAGAAAAATAAGTGCAGTCTCAACAGTGTCTCAGTTTTTCCACATTCACTCAGTCTACTCTTCACTGTCATTACATTTGCATTTATGCACACATTTCCTGATGCAGATTCTTTTGAACTAAAGCTGCTGATTGATGCTATTTTGTGCAGTGTTCAATATCTTTAAACATGGTCACAGTAAGTATTTATTGTTTTATCAGAGAACAGTATTCTGGTCAGGAAAAGCCTCTGAAGCAGAGTTTTACATTAAGTAGACAAGGCATTGTTTAAGTTGCTCCTGAAACCTGGCATCTCTTAGTCTAATCATCTCGTGGGTCAGATTGGACCCTTTGGCGTAACTTTCACGAACTGAAAACACACTGAAATACGGCCGTCACAGCTACGCCTATACACTGTGAATTATATTTTTATTTATTTATTTTTTAACATTTTTTGGTGCTAAATGTAGTCTTTTTGTTGTTAGTAAATGTAGGTTATCAATAAAAATCAAAACTTTTAAATTGCATTGTTAAAAATGTGAAAATATAGTATACCAACGGAGCTTGTGCACGGCACGCTTGAGTGCATCCATCTGAGGCTGTGGATCAATGCCAAGGTTTACCACTTTATCACTATTCCCTCTAACTTGTAGCTGTTTTTTCGTTATCTTTTGAATTTAATATGAATTATGGAACCGTTTTTGTCAACGTTTGTTTCCCCCGTTTTGTACAATAAATTATTGTTTAAAGTTTCAACAAGTTTCTTTAGGAGTGCGTGACACAAGTGTGTTTTGAAAACGACCGCGGACTGTCACCTGCTCAATGCATCAGTACCTTCGGATGCCATGACAGTAATAGATTATAGATTAATAGATTATAATAATAATAATGTCAAAATATCATTTACAGACCGATTTAACAGACGATCACTGCTGCCCAACCCACAGGTCCATTTGTGGGTCCCGCGGGTTACGGGTCTACCCGCGCATCACTACTCAGCTCAGTCTATAAGGCTGTACACACAACAGTAAGGCTATAGACATTATATTCTATTCAGGCCGGCAGAACCAGCAGCGCATCAGTTCTACAGTGCATGGCACTGCTGATTAACCATTTTATTGCAGCACAGAGTGTCTGCCAGCAACCAATTACTTGCAGAGGCATCACATTTTTTTTGTGGTTTGAGAGCAAAGATCCGGTCGCCGCTGTGCAAAACTCCGCAATACAATTAGGTCCGAAAAAACCCCGGAGCCCGCCTCCACAAAAACTCACCCCCCTACCTGTAGAGACCAAGAAAGTTTTTTGTTATTTCTACTGTAAAGCTGAGCATTCTGACATGTGTGTCTATCATGGATGTATCAAGAGACTTGGATATGTTGGGAACAGGACCCTGTTCATTCCTATCAAAGTTGCTCACTGGTGCATGAAGCCAAAAAAGCATCTGTGGTGAGAAATCGCCCAGATGATCGGCGCTGCCTCTGCATTAAACCGGCTACTTCCGAATTAGTGCTCTGCTAACTTAATTGGAGATAAAAAGATTTGATCTCGCAGCTCCTCTATACTTTCCAAATGTTACCTGACGAAATGGATCAAATCTAGATAGTGAAACAAGTCATTTCATGGGGGTTGTCACATATGTCTCTTTTCCAATGTAAGTCAATGGGAAAAAGTCTTTTTGGGCCCAGTGGCATCACTTGATAGAGTCTACTATTTGGCCACTACGAAAATTGGCTTCAAATCACAGTGCACCTCCTGGAGGCCTGGGGTCTCTGTATATTGACTGGCTTCTGGAGACAGCCTCAAGTGGCCACCTTAGGAACTGCAGTCTTTTGCACATCAGCATTTGCTTCATTTTTCAGCCCTGGAGGTTGCCATGTGGGGAAATGAATATCACAGACTCCATATCTGAAAAAGGCTTTATCCTCTGTTCTTCTTTTTTTATACTACTCATTTATAAATGTAAAGCATTATATTGAATTAAAAATTTGTTTCTATTAGCTCAACTTCATGGCAGATTTGGCAGTTGGACTGAAATTTGTAAAAAGAGAAATGAATACACAAGAAACAATAATCAGGAAATGTACAGGTGTGCCTTTTTGCACACTTTTTTGTCTTTTGTGCTGTGAACAAATACAGTTGCCCCCACAAATAGTTCTCTGCCATTAGTTATATTGGTGTATTGTGTAATATGGGAGCTTAAAATGTGCAGTGAAAAGAGAACAACAGTGTCGTTCACATTCACCTCAGCATCTCTGTTTTTCCACTGCCCCTTTTCATGTCCGTGCCCGCTCTGTTTGATATTGTTGACATTGCAGTGAAACTCAGCAACGCTCATGAGAGACAGACCTGTTTGTTTCTCATTCTGTGGCTCATATTGCGCGGATGAGGAGGGTTTGGGGTTGCTGTTATTTGCCTTCAGTATTTGTTTACCCGTGCAAAAAAAACAGAGGAGTTCTGGGAGAATAGAGACGGGGAGGTATTGAGTCAGCTCCCTCCGTGTCCCTTCTGCTGTCCCTGCTGAGGCTGCTGCTGCTGCTGGCTCCTGTGGCACAGCTCCTCTCCCTGTGTGAACTCTCTGGCAGGTACACACATTCACGGATACGCCGTCAAACTGGAACTGCAACCGCACTTTAACAGCAGCCATACTTCCTGCTCCTCTGTCTCCACGCATTGTCTGACACCAGTATGAACATTTTAAATTCACCAGTGTGGTGTGTTGCATATTTGTTTTGTGTGGTGCTGTTTTGTCTGTTTTATAATGCCTCCATAATACACACACGCGTGCACTGTCCGATGTGGGATCTTGTAAGCCCGTAGTCCCATCTCATACTCTTCTACTGCAGGGGGCCCATGCTCTGTAATCCCCAAGTGCATGTTGGGTAAGACATGGAGGCTTCAGCACCTCGTTACATAACGCCTTTTTGTCTGACAGAGAGCCAGATCTGGGGAGATGGGAGAAAGAGGGGGAAATGAGAAAGAAGATGAAGCAAATTAGAAAAAAAAAAAAAAGTCTGAGAAGTCAGGAGAGTTATTTGGTTTTTCATCTCAGCAGGGGAGTGCACACGCAGCATTTCTGGAAATGTGTACGCTGAGGTGGGAGAGGCAAATTTTGATGTAAGAGAGATGTCAGACACAGCGGCATGCTTGCTTGGCTTTGTGGCTGTGTGTTTTAAAAAGAGAATTGGTGTTCCCGAGGTTTGCTTTGCATGACTTAAACATGAGCAGCGTGCACTTTCCTCCGACTGACTAATTTGTGGCAGTCCTCCATTATCTCCTCTGGTCTTTCTTCCTTCCTGTCTGCATGTTCTGATGCTGATATTAACAGATTACACGAAGGTCTCTGCTGCTAAGCCGGCTGCTGTGAGAAATTTCTAGCCCACATCGTCAAGTGTTGTTCTAACTGTTTGCAAACTAACTATCACAGACCTGTCAGAGATATATTCAGAAAGTAGATGTAACTTCCATTTTTAAATTTTTATGTGGTTGCTTTCACACTGTTGGGCCTTTTTTATATTTAATACACTCCACAGTCACATTTCTTTTGTTTTTGAAAATCTGCTGACAAACAGTAAAATGCTTATTCCAATTTCCCCTTGGACCAGTTTTTATGACTGAGTTTGTATTTGTTTACCTGAAATAGCTCTGTCTGAGGCCATTTCTCTTTAAAGCTGCACTAAGCAAAGTTTGTAGTATTTCACAATGGATCAAATGACTGTTATGTTGAAGTTGTCACTTGTTGTGACAAACCCACAGCAAATTGTAACCAGACTTTACAGTTCCGTTTTAGTTTCCTTCAGCTCATTGTTTTGGTTTCCCCACCCTCAACTTTGCTCACAGAAACAGAGAAACAAAAGGACGGTGAATACTGGACTTGCACTCTGAAGTTGAACATAAGTGATGCTCCCAATCTGCTGAATGTGTAAATAGGTGTGCTACTGCAACTGTTTGCTAACATGTTTGTCATAACTTGAAAATATGTTGATAATGTGTTTTTGTAGCCTGTTCCACTGCCCTCAAGTGCGTCCAAAAATCAGTTAATGCAATGAACTGTGTTATGTTTGGAAAAATAACACATTATTCTTACAAATGAAAAGGGCCATGCACATCTTCAGTTTCTTTTCTCAATAGGCGCATGAGAGTAAATGTTCATAGGCAGGAGAAGAGAGAATTCCTGCACACTTTTCGTTAATTGCAGTAAACTTTATTTCATAAATACGTTTTGGTCTATGGACCTTTTTTTTTAGGGGGATGTTCAATCTCAAAAAAAGGGTGTGCATCATTTTGCTAAGGTTTCTGGGTTGAACGTTTGAGTGTTTCTTTGAAACAATGTCAATCAGTGTGCAACAGGCTTTGAGGTATGTTTTGTCTTGTTTAGTGGGTGTGTCAGCAGCGACATGTCAGTCAATAAATGTACAGTAGATCTCTCATATTACCCTTATACTAAAATCCCTTCATTGGCTTCCTTTTGAGTTCAGGATCCAGACAAAAATTCTCATTCTTACTTACAGAGTTTACACGGTCAGGCTCCCTCTTATGTGGCTGAACAACTTCACCTGTATTCTTCAGCTCGCTCTCTTCGATCCAATACCTTACATTTGTCGTGTATCCCTCACACTCGCCTTGAGACATGTTGTGATCGAGCTTTTGCGGCTGTAGCCCTTAAATTTTGGAAGCTCTGCCTGCTCTCTTACGATCCGCTGACTCTGTGGTTTCTTTTAAAAGCAAGCCTGTTGCTACAGGCGTTTGGGTAACCTGTGTTTATCAGATCTGTGTTTTATTCATATTTTGTGTATTGTTGTTGTTTATTGTGATTTTTTTTTCTTGTGCAAATATTTTTGCTAGTTGTACACTTTCAACTTCCTGGCTCACAGGTCACTTTGTCCTTATGTTTTCTTTCTTGTTGTAATTGTCCTTGTAAACCACTTTTTGACCTATGTCTATGAAAAGCACTATATAAATAAATTTTATATACTTACTTGCTTTTCAACTGAAATGAATTAAACCCCACCCTACTCAAAGGCAGTGTGCTTGGGTAACACAACAGGGTGTTCAGCACACCACCATTTTCATTTAAATGAACATTCTGCTATGTTTAGCTAGGGCTGAACGTAGCCCTGGTAAAGCATAGGAAAAAAAAATCTATCTAAAGTCATCTCTTTCAAAATGACAATTATAATATTAGGTTAATGGTAAATCTAAGGGTAACATTATTAAATGGCCATATTCAATCATATATTAGTAGGAATAGAAAATAGGAGAAGAATGTATGAAAAAAATGTGAATATAGAAAAATACACAAGATGAAGACAATGTGCAAAGATTATCCAAAAAAATAAACATTGCATAACAAATACACAGGGAATAGAAGATAATTCATCATTAGAGGATCAATTTATATATCTATATATATCATTTCTCCCTCTTTTTGGATCTTCACATAGCAGACATTGTTCCCAAAGGTCTGAATGATGAGCTGATACTTAAATATGATGCTGTGAATGTTCAATGGGATCTGCAGTGACAGATTCCTGCTGCGAGATTTAATGTGTTTTTGTATATTTATATTTTTTTTCTTACAACTTTTTCCTGTTTTCTATTCCGACTAATATATAATTGAAATTGGCTGTTTAATTTTGATACCTTATCTAGGTGATTATTGATTAATGACTGTACAAATGAGAAGAGCCTGAAACCAAAGTGATTCTCTTCTGTTTCCTTTTGTGCAGATGTCAAACAGGGGACAGAACAGTGAGCCCAGTTTCCTCAGGAAGGCCTTAATCCTCAGTGACTGTTACACCGGATCGTGGACTGTCCTCCTTCCTTTGGGAATCAGCAGGATTCTTTTTGCCTGTCGCAGAGCATCATCCCCTTGCTGGTGTCCTTGGCTTCTCTCCTCCAGAATCAGACAGGACTGGCTCTGTGTAATGTCTAGCAAAGTACAGTAAATAAGCAAAGTCTAACCAAAAGACAGTGCCCAGTTTTCTTAGATTGATGAGGGGAGATTGAACAAGGGTGCATAGGAAGGGAGCAGACATCAGCAGCTCTGTGTTGTGTGGCAGAGCAGCTTTCTGTGCTCTCTTACTCTGTTTTTTTCTTACAGCCTCTCCGTGTTTCTACCTCCATCTATCTCTGCCTCTGTCTCTGTCTGTCTTTCTCTTTCAGAGTCTCCCCTGTCTGTCTCACTCTCAGTCCGCTGTCCCCACTTAATCTCTGCTTAGAGACATGGCACCAACCCTGGAGTATAACTCAGCTCCAAGTCCTTGGCTTATGGTACAGGCACAAGAACATCAGGACAGTGATATCAGTTACATCAGAACATCAGTAACAGCCATATGACTGCCACATCTATTGCACCCGTGACACCTCAAAATTGATATACAGTCGTTTCATGTATGAAGTTTATCTTTAAAGGTTGTTGTACCTATTTCAATGGACTGTTTTAAAGGTTCTGTATGTGACATTCAGGGCATTAGTATAGCAGCAAACCACTATAGAATAAAGTCATGCTACCTCTGTGTGTTTTAATCCGAGCTTCTCTGTGGTTTGCTGTGGTAAGCCCGTCCGGCTGCACATGCATGTTGGTGCATGTCTGTATCCTACTGGCTAGCTCATTGCCTCGCTTTACACTGCACTCATGTGGCGTTTACCACTGATATCAGGTTGGCATCATTGCGGAAGCTTTGACACCAATAGTTCTGTCAGCATTGTTGTTGTTTAGCACTGTTTATGGAGCTAGCACCGTCAGCTTCCAGCCGCCGGCTCAGCCACCTCCATGTTGAGAACCATGTGCAGCTCATATGCTCTGAATTTCACATTGAGCTCCTTCAAGGTCCAACTGAAACACAGATCTGCTCTGTAAGTCTCTACATATCTAGCTTAGCAAACAAGCATGCATCTGTCACGGAGTGAGGGCCATGCTAACATCAGTTAGCAGGCCAGCTAGTTAGCTTAATAGCTTATAAACGTACCTGTAAATGGAAACATTGGACAGTTTGGATGCAAAATGCTGTTATCTTTACTCGTCAATACACTTGCCAACAAAATATTTGTCCTTAGCTAGTAACTAGGGTTACCAACAGAAGTTTGTTTGCATTGTTTTCTCTGCGTTTGCTGCTCTGCCCACTCACTTGTGAATCAAACACCTACACCGACTAAAGAAGCATTTCTGATGTACGTATCTTACATATTTAATTCCTTCAATGTTTTAAAGAATATTGGCAATGCATTTAAAAATTGCTCTCACATGAAAGACCTCTGATTGTCTTCAAGGTTTTATCTTTCATATTTTACTTTTAGATCTTTGCTTTATTTTAGTTTATACTTGGGGATTTGAGCATGTTTTTGGGGTTTGTTATGCTATTTCTCTTACTCTTTGCGGTTACCATGGTATGTTAATTTAGTAACTTTAATTTTACTGTACAGCACTTTGGTCAACTCTGGTTGTTTTTTAAAAGTGCTTTATAAATAAATTTGATTTAATATGATTTGATGATGATCTTAAAAACATACAATAGTTGTGATTTCAGTTGAACCTTAAAAAAGTAAAGACCTGAATATCTTTTAAACAGTTGCCCCACCAGACCCTCACAGAAGAAATGATCGTTTTGACTGCGGGTAGTATAGAGTGTGCCAGGGCTGACGTCAAAACCCAGAAGTTTAGCATCGCAGTGGTTCCCGGAAGAGAAAGTGAATGTGATTTTTACATTGCGTTTTGGATTATGTCAGAAAATAAGCTCTGTGGCTAACACAAGATTATGATACTTAAAGGTTTTGTTCAGCCAGATAATCTTCACATATGAACACTTTTCATACTGCATTTGAAGCTTAAATGCGATCGCCAGAAGTAAAAAGCTAATGTTAGGCTTTAACAGACTACATGACTACTCCACGGTCGTATGACTCTTGACGTCACCGCCACTAAGCTTTCAACTGATTTCGGCCGCTTTATTTTAAAAACATTGTATAATGGAGAAATCGTCTGTTTAAGCTAAATAAGAAGCTGTAATGGCGGACTGCCAGCACTCTCGCCTGTTCGGGGGTGATGACGTTTAATGTCCCCGACAGGGTTTGTAATCGTATTGAGCAACTTGTTAGCAACCGCCTTTTTTACGACACATAAAAGCTTCAAAATTCACAAGTAGGGTATTTACTGACGTGTTTTATGTCGTTGAACAAAACCTGAAACTCGCTTAAGCTTTTGTTAACCACAGACCTTATTAGAGGCATTTTACCAAAATCCCATTCAAAAAACGTATTGACTTTTAGACGAGAGAACCGGAAGTGCTAAAAGCGCTAACAGAGTTCCGGGTTTACTGGCACACTCTATAGACTATATATAAAGATGGAGGGCATGACAGCTGCTCAAAAGTGAAGCCAAAACGTCTTGATCGCCCCCTGGTGGCTGGCTGCAGTAGATGCCACAAACCCAGCCACCTCTGTTAGCAGATAGGACATAGTCTAAACTGAGAGCTCAAAGTAGCGTCAGATTTTTTTCTAACAATGGTTTCTGTCATTTTAGGTCATTCTTATCGAGTTGATTTATGTTGATTTAAGTGTGTCAATTGACGTGTTCGCGAGTGAGTTGGGCCAATGGTGCTGAGTCAGGCGGGACCTTGATACTGCAGCTTCACTTCCCAATCACTACTGCACAGACTCTGGCTCCAAAAGTGCAAGATGGCACCACCTGTATCCAGGATATTTTGGCTTCATTTTTGTACAGTTGAAGGAAGTGGAGACGCTTCTTCCATCTTTATATACCGTCTGTGGAAGGGAGGGACAGTGCCACACTGCTCACTTCAGCTGTAGTCAATTTAATGTCTAGGATTGAGTAGTTTCGTCTCGGTGACTACGAGTCGGTTTATCTCACTTACATGTACTTTGCCTCTGTGGAGAGGAGCCAGCTGTGCTTCGCCATTGACACCAGAGTGGACGGGCGAACTCTGGCCTCACAAAATCACATCCACTATTTATTAATGTTTTTGATTATAACGCTGTCCTTCTGTCACTTGACAGATCTGAATGTATTCCATTTTATAAAGAATGTCAACAGAGAAAGTGATCCATGCTGTGTTTTGTGTGTTTTTCCACTGTCGTCGTCTTCTTGTTTGGTGTGATGCAAATGCAGGGATGCTTGTCCTTATTTCTCCTGTCAGCATCACCACCTGGCCCGTCTATACTGTCCCAACTTTAGCTCCTTTTTTTTTTTAGTTCAGCAAGCTATTCTTGGCCATACCATACCATACCCCCCCACACCCCCTTTCTCTCTCCCTCTGTTGGTGCTGAGCTGAGGTTTCTCCATGTTGTGGTGGAGAGCAGCAGGCAAGGGAGAGGAGCTCACGGACTTGGGAGTTCTCGGAGAGGAAGACATGACCCAAATATGTCTGCTAGCTAGCCAGCCTTAGTGCTGCTTCAAAATTGGGCTAGAACTGCAGCTCTCCTCTGCAATGACTGCATTGTGATCCCAATGCCAGACAGGCTTTACAGTAATAGAGGAGGAAGTAGAGTGTGGGGCCTTGGATTATTGATGTACTGTACCACACATCTGAGAGGGCTGCAATTGATTACAGCTGTAACGGGGTGAGAACAGGGAGTGTTGAGCAGGGCAGATGTACAAGGTTTGTCTATCTATGGAATCACCTGCGTGTGTTTGAAAGCGGCGCGGCTGTTTGTGTGCCTTTGTGCGGACACGCTGGGCTGCGGGGCAGGGCAGTGGGCGCGGTGTCAGTCAGACATGGGAAAGTGGGTTAAATTCCAGGCATTCTCTTACATCTGAAGCCACACTGTTTCTGGTTTGTCTTCTCTACAACTTATCTTACATCTTGTGCGTGTGTGAGAGTCCTTTGCCAAGCCCACTGGCTATGGAAAAACAATTTAACTGGATTTAATTTGTCGCCCTCCCTCCTCCTTCCTCTTGCCTCCTTCCCCTTGCATTTTTTTTTTTCTTCTTTTGTGTGCCTCTGAGAGGTTGGGAATTCATCTTGTTTGGTAACTCCATGCACAGTTCGAGCTCCCTTTGCAAGCGAGACAGGGCAGGTTTCATGGCAGCTTTAAGATCTCCAGTCACGTAAAGTTTTCTTTCCATAAATGAGGCTAAAAATAGGTGTGCTTGTCTTATTCGGCAAAAACTTGCACATGGACACGTGTGGATTATTTTTCTTTGATAAATGCCGCGCAGCTCTCAGTCACATCTCTTGCTTTGCTTCCCTTTCTTGTCTTTTATTTAACCACTCTAAGCTCCACGCTCCTAAGGGTTAAAAAAGCACAATGAAACCAGTTGCCTAGAGCCCCAACCACTTTTTCCATCCTTGCTGGAAAGTGTCCAGTGCTATTTATATGAAACCTCAGGCCCGACAATCAAGAAACCCACTTGGCCAGGAGAAAGTATTATCCATTATCTTAAAGTTCTGCTTCACTCAAAGCGTTACACAGATGGCAGACATGCTATGGAATCTACCGTCTCTGTTTTGTGTACACAGATACGCAGCGAGAAGGTGTACAAGCAGGCACAAGTGAAATCAATCCATATGACCTAAACTACTTTAGTGCAGCCAAAGAAAATACTACACCTAATCTGTCCTGGGCTTGATGAATGATTTGCTGCAGTGAGAGTTCCTGCTCTTATTTTAGACCAAATATCTGAGGAGAAACAGACAGACCTGTCTAGTCATGTTCACTTTTGGCTGAGATATTGATGTATTTTGGAACGATAACATTACTATTGCTATCATTTGTGGGAGATGTACTCGGCCTGGAAAGCGTCGCTGTAGCGTTGGCTGCTGCCCACAGGATGTGTGTGTTTTTGAATGGGTGAGTTGTGTTAGTCCAAAACACCTAGTGAGGTTACCAGACAGCCGATGCAGCTCCTCAGACAAAACTTTATATTATTCAGCCTCCAGGTTCAGACTGCTGCACTGTAAATCAATAAAAGACATTCCCAGAAGAGGGCAGTGAAAGGCACACAATTTTTTTCACCTTGAGCAAACAATTTCCAATTTTGACCCCCCCCTTTACTTTAATTTCATTTGAGTTGAACACACTGTATTTTATTGACATGCTGTTGTCAAAATTTAGTCGAGCCAAATAAAAAATGAACCATATCTTAAATAAGGACAGTTTGTGCTTGAGGCATGCTTGAGATCACTTTTTATGCATTCTATATTACACTATCTTGTCAATATACTTCAAGTGTGGTTTGTACATGAACTCACGGTGCATCTTGTGACTTTTGTGAATTCAAAATAAAACATATATAAATGAAAAATAGGTGGCCTGTGACACAATTCCAAAAGAATACCATTGTTGCTTTGTGTCTGCTGGATGGGTCAGTAACAAGGCAGTAGTTATATACTGGGGACACACACTCTTCATTATTCAAATATGCTCAATGCCCCCTTGCATTGCAGCTTGGGTCCATGTTAACGTCCTGTCAGTGGCACATTCAATGTCAGAACACTTTGCATAGTTTTGCTATGGTTCCTGGTTTCCAACTAGCTCTAAGGTACGTTTCCTCTCGTTTGGTGGGCGTGTCAGAGAAGTTACCCAGTCAGCAGCCACATGTGTATGAATAAATGTCTAGTTGCTGTTGTACTTTTATATTCTTTTATATTTCACACTTGCTTTGGCGACGTAAACATGTTTCCCAGGCCAATAAAGCCTGTTTAAATTGAACTGAGTTAAACCCCACCTTTCTAAAGGGCAGTGCGCTTGCCTCACACAACAGGGTGTTTAACACACGACCATTTTTGTTTAAACAAACAAATGTTTTGCATTTTGTCCAGGCTGAATGCAGCTCTGATGTCCTTCACATACACTGCAAAACATTTCAACAGGAAACACAGAAGGAGCCGTTTAAAATGTTCATGTTGTCAAGTTTGGCATGAGGACATCACATGTTGGGTTTACTTGACCTTATACTGTATTCTGCATAACTAAGACTTGTCCTTGTTCATGGACGCTTTTTTGCTCCAACTAGTCGTAGTAAGTGCACAATGCACTTATCCATGTAAAAACAAGATGGCAGCCATCTCTGCCAAGTCAGTCTGCAGCCAATCCAGACACAAAAGTCGACAAGGTCCAAAACCTGATCACATTTTATGGTTGAAACTTATGATAAATAATGTTTGTAGTTTGATATGACAACAAATTTGCCCAGTTTTAGGAACAGTAACAAACTAAGACCTGTTAATGAGGAAGTACTTGTCTGAGGACAGTGGGATTTTATTATCGTCTCGTTTGAGGACACTGGGACTTAATTATCACTGACAATGTTTAGGTTTTTTTATGTACAGATACAGGTCCTACTGTATACTGGTTTACTACTGGTTTGGTATTCATTAATTTCTCCTAGCTAAATAGCTAGGAGAAATTAATGAATACCAAACAAAAGTTTGGGTCTCAGGAGGAGATATTGATGAAAATATACATTTAAAAAATGCTATGCTATGACAGGCAACCACACACCACCGTCCACAACAGAAAATGTAATCATAAATGTATTTAACAAAGTGCCATCATTATTATTAGTACAATTTCTAGTATTAAGTGGGGATCTCAACAGGCTGGAAAAATTACAACCCAAACCAAACAGACCCAAGTGAGCTGAAGCTCAAACCAGAAGCCGAGATCATCATAAAATACTGAATCTGGTCCAACTTGTTGGGCTTTTTGGGACTCGTTGGGCTTGGGGTTGAGATTGAGAACTCAAGTACTACGAAGCCTGACTATGGTGCCGAATGTGCTAGGTCCAGCACTGCCTCCATGTGTTGACTCCATGCCAATGACCCTGCGGTCTCATTTATAAACATTTCATTTGTGCAAAACTAGGCCTGAAAGAGGCGTACTCCACTTCCCACGCAAAATTTGTTATCTTTAAAAACAGACTTATTGGGAGAAACTTTGACCCATGCTGACAAACGTTTTGGAGACGCAGATCATGAAGTGGAAGCCTGACTGTGGAAATTGTAAAGTATTTTTTGGCGCACACCATTTTTGGCTTTTTAGTACAGATCCTACGTATTGTTTTATAAACAAGACCCCAGGTCAGTCGGCTTTGCCAACATGTACACCATGTTAACTTTATGAGATAAGATGTTATCGTTGAGCGTGGTCTCACTCCGAAGTCATCGAAATCTGGCGCTCTGGCAGTGACTTGCGGCATCAGAAACCAACAAACAAAGGCGTCCTTCAAAGTTGGCATTACACGCGGGTGGTTGCCATTATAATTTAATGGTGCTCGGCGGTGTCAGGGGGAAACGCAGCAGGACAAGGACGAAAGTTAGGGCGGAGAAAAAGGGTGGGTAGGTCCAGGAGACATTGACTTTCACTTGACATGGCGTCCCAGAACATCAACAACCAAGCACCTATGGTACCTTGCACTTCATATGTGGACGTGGAAGGTCCATGACCAAACGTCCATATGTGTCGAGGTCAGAGGAGAATGTGTTGCATGTCATGTTTGCAGCCTGTTTTAAAGTGGTCATAAAATCTCCTAATGCAGCTTTAATCATGCACCACCTTAACACTGACTTTACATTCAGTAACACTAAAACATAAATAAATCCAGTGTCACGTGGGTTTATATTCCTCAAACACACACACTAAAAGCATTTCCCAGTATATGAACATACAGATTTCTGACCTGGGTTACACTTCAGTCAATGTGAGCGTGCATGCCCACGCGCACCCTCTCGCGCTCTCCCCGCGTCTCTGTGCCTCAGCACTCAGCAGACGGACGCCTCCATGGAGGGCTCGTGCAGCAGTCCTCCGCCTTACTACTTCCAAAGCCACATTCGGACATGACTTAAGAGGTTAAACCCGGGTCCTCCAGCAGCCTGACGCTGACCGAACAGCCCGCAGCATCCCGGCGGTACCAAGATCCAACTTTTTTTTTTTTTTTAAACATCCCCCTCCTGCTCCTCGGACACCCATCCCCTGTTACTTTTCACATCCAATCCCGGGAGATAAGTCAATTATTCCCTGGGAATTAAAGGAGGTTGCGCTTTTTTTGCCTGCGTGTGTGTGTGTGAGTGTGTGTGTGTGTGTGTGAGTGTGTGTGTGTTTACTCCGGGGATCCGCATGGATGTGGCAGCGGTAGAGGGGACGTCTCTGCCGGGTATCCGACTCCGGAATCGGCCGACGCAAGTGATGCCGAGCCAGAGGAAGGTCAAAGCGAGGCGGAAAAGACGAAAGGAGTTGGTTTTAATCCAGATATGCTTGTTCGGAGGCTTGCTCCTGGTCGTGAAGGGCTTTTCCTTCTTAGCGGAAAATTCAGGTGAGGATTTAGCCATTTGTTCTGCTCCCTGCTCGGAGCGATGGGATACCGGGAAAGGAGAGCTGAATTCCTTCTAGTAGTTTGCTTGTTTGTTTCATTGCTGTATATTATATTTCTCCAGTGTAGTCTCTTTATTGTCACCTAACAGCTGCACTGTGCTGGTAAAGAGACATTAAGATTAGTTTAAGGCAGCTGCATTGTGAAAACCATCTACTCATAGGTGTAGATGTTAGGGGGCTGCAGGGGGCATGTCCCCCTCAGTATTTGGAGCATGTGCATTTGATCCCCCAAATAAAGACCTGAAGTAAGCAGAGGACTTATACAGTATTTTGGCTAAATTGCTTACATTTAGACCATAAATTGAGCTTAAAATGCAGAAATTGGTGCCTAAACCTCACCAGGATGCAGGAAATTAGGTGCAAGACCCCAAACCTACAGTGTGTTGAACCAAAACCTCCACCCTTGCATCTACTTTAAAGCATCTTCCTGTTGTCACTTGTTAGTCTGAATATTCCTGCATAGTTTGACACATCAAGTCAGTGTCTAAATGAAGTGTGGTTAGGGCTCTGTGACGTTGTGTCTTTGGGACAGCCTGTTGGTGTCTTCCATATCATTTACAGGCAAGGGCGTAGGTTTCATTTTCAAAACTGAGGGGGGCACATATGTCGTAGTGGTGTGAAGTTCTCCGCCAGACAATTTCAAGCATCAAACACTTAATTTCCTGCATTTTGATGACTTTTTTCATCACTGATGTGTGCTTTTTCTGCATCAGTTTATAGTGTAAATGCTTTAACTTTGTCAAAACAGGGTCTAATGCACATGATCTCAATATTGTGTCCCCTACGTCCCCCTGGAAACCAGCACCAATGTTTACAGGGTAAGATGACTGTATCAAAAGCACAGGCACTGTCTAATCCTGTTAAAACATGCCCAAAAAGTTACCCCAGTTCAACCTAAAATATTCTCCTATGTGCGTCAGAGCATCAAGGTGTGCTGTCATGCAGGTAGCTGCACAATAAATCCATCCGAGCTTTATCTATGGGAGACTATTCTGGGCTGAGGGACGCAGAGGCTCCTGTATGTTCAGGTGTTGTAGCTGCAGAGCAGTGAAATCAGGGCAATGAGCCCCAGGGTATAGGCCTACACCTCTGTGGCGCACTGCAAATGTGCCTCGCTCTCCAACTCTGCTGTTCTGACATGTATGTTAAATGAATTGCATTGAAATACAATCAGATGAAACCCAGTTAATGAATAACTGCTTCCCTCACAGCCAACATCTGTACCACTTGACTTGACGTCTGCATGTTCCTCGCTCCCTTTTTATGTGTCTTTGACTGTGCCTCCCAACACTCCACTTGATTACTGAGTCAGCGTCAGCTAAAGTGAGATGTATTTATCACTTTCTATGGACAGAAGGCTTGCATGAATATTCATACACTCATGATTTGTGCATCATCAGTGGGACTCATTTTTTTCTCCCTTCTTTCCTCCCCACTGCGTATCCTGGTTACATGGAAATGCAACAGTGTTGCTCTCTGCATGTGCTCAAAATTAGAGTTGAACAAGGGACAACGCCGGGGCGTTTAATGCATTTCCCTTGTCCCCATTGTGTTCTTGTTAACTCTTAATCAGCTTGCCGGAATATCAATTAAAGTTGATTATTTATGATGCGCTTAATGAAGTTCTGCTAAATTGAGCTTGATGTTGTGGAGCTGGAAGCGGAGCACTCGACGCCTCTTCGCAGTGGTGCATTAATCATTCCCACACTCCTCTTCTTCTCTCCCGTGTGCAAGATAGTGAAAGATAGAAGGAGGGAAGGAACAGTAGAGCGCTGGCACGCAAACCTCACCGCTGCTGCTGCTGCTGTAGCTGCTGTAGCTGCTGTGTGTGGTGTAGTGAAGGTGAGGCCAGGTGAGAAGTTCAGCCATGCCCCGAGGACTATTGAATAACCGGGCTTTTTAATTCTATTTGAATCCCTCTCTTAGGCCAGACTTGTGGTTGGCAGGGTGGAAAGGGCAGAGTGCTCCTGCTGGGCTCTCTGAAGTATGAAATGAATTCATTGCTGTTGCTGCTTTCTTGAAGAATGTGCAGATGTAGCCACAGTGGGAGCCCCCACTTTGTGCGCCACACTGCTGCTGCTCCACCCCCTCAAGAGGATTTTGTTTTGGAAAATTATGAAATTCCCCTTCAATGTATGATTTGGGGGGGGGGGGGGGGGGGGGTATCAAAGTGACACATCTGTGGTGCACTCCTCCAGCTGTTCACTACGATTACATAAAGAATCAAACTTTGATGTGACAGAGAAGATGACTTGATGTATGATAAATAAATCAAATTGGTTGACATACACATTTCTACCTGCAAAATGGCAGCAACATGCAACTCAAACATAGAAATGTAAAACCCAATTCATGATTATAAAAGTTACTTTGTTAATGTGGTAACACATAATACATTCACACCTACGGCCAATTTATAGTCACCAATTAACCTGCATGTCTTTGGACTGTTGGAGGAAGCCGGAGTACCCCGAGAAAGCCCATGCTGACACAGGGAGAACATGCAAACTCCACACACAAACACTTTGTAAACTGAATATATTTGGTTTTATTTTAAAGCTAAACAATATGTGAAATCGTAGCTTTTTCATGCACTGGTGAATTTTGAGATTTTGGGCTATTTTGCCTCCATAACATGTCTTCTTTTAGACTAGTGGGAAGTAAATGTACAAAAAACACATTATGGAGTTTGTTTTATTTCAGATTCCTGTTTTTATGCATATTTAATTAGATAATGCTGCGTTTGCATATTTAAATCTACAATATCAGAAAACTTGTAATACAAAAAATAATTGTCTCAATGTAGGTAATCAACCCCCTCAAGTTTCATGGTGGTATCTGTTAGTTAAAATGATGACCCTAGTGCAGGGGTCCTTTACTATCAACAGAGCCATGTCTGGACAAAAAACACAAAAATAATCTGTGTGGAGCTGCAAAACATGTTTGAGCCTTATAATGAGGGTAGCACAGCCCATTAAGTCCTCATTACTAATAGGTCTAAATGAGCATTCATCAGTGTTGTAGCCCAAGGAAACAACTCTGCAGTGAGCTATTTATGATTATTTGGTAGTTAAACTTTGCAGCGTTGGTGGTGGTGAAAGGAGACAAATCTATCCCAGCACTATTGCATTCTTTATTGTACGCTGAGGCTTTTTGTTTTTGGATCTGGAGTTCATAGGCTAGCTAGGGAGACTCAAGACCAGCCACCGCTGTGGAGGTATGACCCACATTTTAGTTGAGGAAATGAAATTTGGTGTATAGTGTTAATATGCTTAGGTTTGCATTTTAGTTGCATTAATACAGATAGCTCTATACAACTAATGGTATAAAGTTTAACATGTTAAGAGGAAGTGGGGCACTCTTATCGTGAAAGTAACAGGAAATGTGGATGTCGTGGCACCCATGTCTATGGTGGCACCTGCAGTGTGTTGTCAATATGGCCGTCGCCAATAAAAGAGCAGTTGAATCATGTTAAAAAGGTCTTTTCTTGTAACATATAGGCTACACATTTTTACAGCTGGAGAAAGTGAGAATCACAGAAGGCCTACAACAATGATAAATGAAAATTAAAATGTTAAAAAAAATGTTATTCATGCCTGTTGAATTTTTGAGTTTTCGCTCTCACTCTGAGGCAAACAAATTCAACTTCAGTAGCTTTTACGTACACTAAACTTTCAAGTCTTATTCCTATTTAAATTTTTAAGGTTTTTACAGAGGGGCTTGTTCAGATATTAATCATAGCCTGATTTATATAACATTTTATTCCTATATCATGGTTTTAGGATTTTTATGGCTGTTGACAGTATTTTCTCATGGAGTGGTAGACTTCTATCCTGGGAATGTATGCAAATCAGCACATATTTAATTAGATAATGTTTCATTTGCATATTCAAACATAACATTAGAAAAATGTTGCCCTACTCAACTGGGATCTCTCCCTTTAAGACATCACATTGGGGTCTAAGGAATCTTTTGACATTTTGTCAACTAAACAATTACTTAAGCAGTCAAGAAAATAGTCAGAAGGTAATTGAAATAATAATAGTCATAATAATCATAGGTATATATAGGGTTATAATATATAACAGGATATATATGTAAAAAAACAAGCTGTTAACTCTTTAATAAGACAATAAAATACACTTAAAAATGAGAATAGATTGAATAGACGGGGGAATAAAAACATGGCTAAGCCAAGTCTGAAGAGGTGTGTTTCAAGGGCCTTTAAGGATGCTGACAGTTTGGGGGCATTTTGTGATGTGGTTTGGGAGTGGCGACTGAAAATGCCCTGTCACCTCCGGTTTGGCACTTGGTCCTTTGGAATTTAAGGTGGTTGGCATCAGCAGACTCATGGCGTCAGGAGGGGGCGTGCCTGTGGAGCAGGTCACATAATGAAAATAATCAGTAGTTGCAACCCTAAAATATACTGCATGTGCTATGTATTTCCTGGAGAAGGTTGTGTGTCCTAGTACACAGAACATTAATTTACAACTCTTTTGATAATCAATTTATCATTTAGGTCATTTGTAACCAAAAGTGTCAAGCACCCCTTAGTTTCAGCCTCTCAAATGTAAATATGTGCTGCTTTTCTATGAAAGTAAATAGTGCTGGTCAACACACTGACATTATATCGGTATTGTAATAGGAGGTAAGGTATCATCTTAGATTTTGGATATTGTAACATCATAAGTGTTTTCTTTTCCTGCATTACACTAAAGTTATGTCATTTTCCGAACATAGAATGTTCTAGCTGTTTTGTTTGTCATTATCCAGTCATTCAATTCATATGACAGATTATTAATCAAAAATCTTATTGTGGAAATATTTTGTGAAAGTACCAACAGTCAGCCCTGCAATATCGTAGCAATGTCAACTTGAAGACATCACTTTGGACTCTGAAAAGCAGAGATGGAGATTTTTTCCCTATGTCCTGACATTTTAAAGACCAAACAATTAATCAGAAAACTAATCAGCAGATTAATCAGTAATGAAAACAGCCTTGTGTTTCTGCCAATGTAGAGCTTTGGCAGCTAAAGGCAAGCAGCATTGATACTGTGTCATATGAAACCTAGGACTAAAATCCCGCAATGTGACTGTTGCTGTGACCCTGGTTTACAAACCAGCAAAATAAGGATGTCATGACATGATGCGCAAGTGGAGAGTGAACATAATGCTTCTGCTAAAAACACTGTGCATTCCAATACCCATACTACTATGATATTTGGTATGCCAGAAAAAGGATTTAGTACGCCCTAATACATGGTATGTCAAATGCAGTATGCTAGAAATACCAGGATGTGCTACTATAACCGTTAAAATTTTGCAGTATGCAAGACAGCATGCATTTCTCCCTATCCTGACCCACAATCCTTTGTGCAGAAAAAGATAGAATGAGCTGCAGACAGATGACAGAAGCTGTAATGATGGATGACAGCGCATTGAAGTGAAAATGTAGTAATAGGAGTAGGAATTATTTAAGTGAAGATAGACAACAACAAAAGACGTAACTATGAAAATAACAATGACAGAGAAGTGTAATTTTACTGTCATGAACATGTTGAAATCTACAATGTGTGCAGTTATTACATAAAAGTTGCAACTTCAAACACTGCAAAGTAACCACAGCAGAGCTCTGCGGGCTCACTTCTGTCCCGGATGTGCTCAAGGAATGGCGTTTTGTTTTATAGCCAAGGTAACGTTAAGTGATAGTGTTAAGCAAGAGGGTCACATTTCAAAGCGCAGTGTTATGACGAAGTATGTCCCAGTTGTTTGCATACTCTGTGCGTACTTTACAAGAGAAGCTGCAGTACGTACTGACAGTAAAAATTCGATGTGGAACGCAGGGACATGCTCGCCTCAAACTCCATTTGCAAAACCAGCATTTCATGTTGCCCTCTTTCCCTGACTGGCTTTTAAATCTCCTCCTCCTCCTCTGCTGTGATGCAGAGTTACCGGCACATGGTCTAACCTGGTTTATTGTTTTCTACTTCAAAACAGGAGACACAGATGGATGCCTCGATCTGTTGTGTTTATGTACATTGAAGCACTACGATTCAGTTCACCAGGCGCTCAGTGCACCTCACGTCTCAGTTCAGATGTCATACAATGTGACATAAATGGGGAGCAAGTTATTGTGCAGTGTGACATGCAGTGAACTGATATAGATCATAATCTTTGCAAGTTTTGTGTCTGAAATCGCCCCATCCAGCTGCACTGGAACGTCCTTGAATCTATTTTGAAAGTAGACTTTTTTACTGTGACAAACATCCTCCAGGTTTTGATGTCTCCAGCCACAGCAGCGGCAACCAGGAGAGATGGGGAGGGAGGAGGCTACTGCAGGAAATGGACAACAGCAGCCTGGAGGAAGAGGAGAGAGAGGAATCTAAGAACTGCACTGCTCCAGGTAAGACGGAGACAAGATGAAAGAAAGAGGACACCCAAGTGTTCTCCTTCTTCCTCTCCCTCCCTCCAGAACAAAGAGAGGGAGAGATGGAAATAAAAGGAGCGAAAGTGGGAAAGAAATGATCACCCCGCATGATCTGTCTTTCCTTATGGTCCCCCTATTTCCTCCTCCTGATGTGGGGGTAACCCAGATTGTGAGGTCAGATGATCTCCCATGAGCACAGGCTACAGCAGGCGGTGACATTGTGGCTGCCTCAGCGGTTTTCACACTCGGTCTCTGTCACGTTGTTTCTTTTTATTTTTTATTTTTTTTTGGATCCTGCAGGTTTCATTCTCACTTCCTCCACCTAGCTTTCCCTCTCTTGTCTCACACCAGCTCTGTTTTCATCTCTCCCATTCCCTTCCTCTGTGTTTCCCTCACGTTTTTCCCCATGGTGGCCGCATCTCAGAACTGTTTCCATGGCGACCTTTTATCTTACCATCAACCAGTGACTTCTGTTTGAGGCACTCAAGGATGGCGTGTGGGGATGCTGAAGGCATTTTGTGCGGCGTCTTGTTTGTAAAGTTGAAAATCACTCAGTCCAGTTAAAGGAATTTAAAGAAGCCACGTGTAGGTGACTTTGAATGTAATGTATGTCATATTGAACCACATCTTGTTGTGTAATCCAACCTGTTTCTCATTGGATCAGCCATTACGCATGCACGGACTCTCACCATCACCCATATGTGTTACTATTTTTAGACGCAGATGGAAGGAAATTTGATCCTGTTGTAATTAATGTGTACAAGGTAGGATGCAGAGAGGTGGCCTCGCTGCAGATCACACTGACGTTTGTCTTTTCTACCTTGAGCGGGAGATGACTGGCCTCCCTTCAGAGGGAGGGGCGGTTCTCCTGTGAGCTCATTAAGCAAAATGGCCGCCATCAATCTCCTCTCTCACCCTCCCAAGGTCGCCACTCTCATCTATAAAGGGAGCTGGGGGTCAAAGTTCAACTTATTCTCTTATCCTGCTTATTATACAGTAGCTGTCCTTTCCTCCTCTCAGGCTAAATTTAAAGCACATACTCCGGTGGCTTCAGCCCCAGCCACCCTCTCGAGGACTGCAGGGTTTTCGCTAAATGTTGGCCCACGCTGGTGATTTCTGCTCCTGTGCCTGGTACAGTATGAGACACATAGAGATTACCCTGTTGGGGAGTTTGTGAGTGAGTCTTTAGAAAGGTGGTTGATGTGAAGGGGAGGATGGAGAAGCAGTGCGCATGAGTGCATTTTGTACATTATCTTTAGGGCTGCAACTGATGTTTTTTTCATCATCAAAAGATTGTTTTGTCAGTTAGATGTGAGAGAAAAGTGAATTTTTGACTTATTTTGTCCAGCAAACTGTCTAAAAGTCTTCTCTTTGAAACATCCCAGAATCCTGAGGAATTATGTTACGTCAGTGCCAGTGCAGGGCGTGGTGTGTCCGTCATGTAGCGAGGCAGAAAGTAAAGATGTAGAGGTGCAACATGTTTGACCTTCATGTTGGAGGCTGCACTTTGCTTCCTGTAACAAACCTGCTATTAGAGCTCACTCTCATTTTTTTTAAACCATGACCATTGTGTTTGCATAACCTTAAAGAGGAATTCATTCATTCATTTTGTTAGTAACAATAATAATGATAAACTTTATTTATATAGCACATTTCATACATTAAGGTCAGGATAAGCACTGATTGCTTCACATGAGAGTCGACATAATGGACATAAAACAGACAAGACAATTCAATATAGAGGGACATTTAAAACAGTTAAAAACGTGGATTAACTAATTCATAAAATCATAGCTTCTAAAACTATAAATCATAAAATCAAGTAAGATTTTAAAAGAGTTGCAGCAGCGTGAAGCGTCAAAAAGAGGAAAGTCAGAGCTAGTTAAAGGCTTAAGTGAACAGGTACGTTTTAAGATTTATTTTAAAAATATTTAGCGAGCTAGCTTCTCTAATACCTATAGGTAGTGTGTTCCATAGCTTTGGCTTAACTTACAAAGGCTGCATCCCTGATCTTCTTCCGGCTTTTGCTGGGAACCTCCAATAAACCAGCAGCAGATGATCACAGTGTTCTTGGAGGCAAATAGTTAACAAGGGAGTTAGCAATGTAGCTCCCAGTCCATGTAGGGCTTTGTATACAAGGAGGAGGAGCTTAAAATCAATTCTAAATGTAACAGGAAGTCAGTGCAGAGCAGCTAACACTGGCCTGATGTGCTCTCTCCTCTTGGTTCTGGTTGATAGCCGAGCTGCAGAGTTTTCAATGAGCTGAAGTCTCTTAGAGGTGTTTTTTGGAGGCCAGTGAGTGCGGTACAGTAGCCTAGTCAAGTTGGCTTGAAATAAAAGCATGAATCAATTTCTCTACATCTTTTTCATTTAGAAGTGGTCGTACCTTAGCGATGTTTCTAAGGGTTCCATGTCATTGGTTCGACAGCCCATTGGTTCGACATCCCATTAGTCCGACTGTCCGTGGTGCTGAACTGCTCACGGCGGGCGTATGGTGCGCCACGACCGGCTTGAGGCGGAGCAGGCTCACAGCTTATGTGTTTGTCACTTTCTTTTTCATTTTAACCCACACCATGATCTTTTCCTGACCCTAACCAAGTGGTTTTTGTGCCTAAACCTAACCAGACTTTAACCACAGGGCATCATGATGATTTCGGAACGGACTTCGGAACAATGAGTTTAATATGGTCGGAACAATGGGATGTCGAACCAGTGGGCTGTCGAACCAATGGGCAGTTCCTGTTTCTAAGGAGGAAAAATTATGTTTCAGTAGGTGCTGGAGAGTACTACAGCGGGTACTAGCATAACACACCCAGATCTCTGACCAGACCGTCTGTCGTCAATTTACATTGTGGGAAATGTAGGCACCAAGATTTGACAAGGAAAAAGAATGCATGGGATACCGAAGACAACATCTCCGGTTCTGCTGCACTGATTTTGATCCTTCTTTTAACTGTCCGTCATAAGTTTGACAATGATATACGAGTGCAATGCTACATAGATGAACACGCTAATTTGCTAATGTTTAACAGGTGCCATGTTCATCATCTTAGGCTAGCATGTTAGCAAAACACAAAATACAGCTGAGGCTTAACTGTGATCACATATTTGGTTATCGTATTAGTATTTAGTGGTGGCGATTTGTTGATTTGTAAAAGGAGGACCCCCACTGCCCTTCGCTATATAGTTTTGAGAATGTTATAAATCCAAGACAAAACTGACAAAGGGTTGGGACTCCAATTACAAATCTGTCTGCTACTTCAGCATCTCAGAAAAGCTAAAGACTCTGGTTTTGCGGTCTACTTTTCTCTGACTTCCTTCTCTAACTCGTCTTTCCTGTATGTGCATGTATCTCACTTATTGATGCAAGTAGCAATGCTTATGGAAATGCATTCATTTTATTTTTTCTTTTAAGATTTTTTGGGGGCTTGTATTGCCTTTATTACAGCGCAGTGATGGGACACAGGGAGAGAGAATGGGGATGGAATTTAACCTGGGCTGCTGCAAAGGCCTAAACGGGGTGGACACAATACTCATTGAGCTCGAGGCTGCCACCAGAATGCAGTGGTTTGACTGGCTCAGTGGCATCACGTCAGATGATTTACAACATATGCTGGTCTGTGAGTTTCGCAGGCTGCTAAACCAGTGCCATAAAAGGCTAAAAATGCTGTGCCAATTAAAATAGAAATGCTCCGTTATAATTTGATCATTCTCAATAGTTTATCGGTTGTAGATCAGGGTACAGATAGGGCAGCATCTGGGTCATGACCAGGACCATGGTTTGCCTATTAGTTACCTCAGGGGATGTAGAAGGGGTGGTAGGTCAACAAGGGAATTCAGATCAGGGCCAAAAAAACTGACTGGGAAATTCCTACCTAAAACAAAAATGTCAACGTCATAGTGGCGCTCAAGGAAAAAGTCAGGGCATCAGCACAGTCAGTAGGATTCAGTCTCTTGGAACCATTAATGTGGACTCACCAACCAGCCAACAAAGCTGCTAGCTGTAATTAAGTTTAAACTAATAATTGATTATCTGCTTTGTTTTTATTACATTTCTGTCAATTGGTTAATCAACTTATCAACTAATGAGGTGTGTGATCATGCTGAAGCTTGCACAAGTATTTGTGCACAACAGATTGCATCTGTGTATTTCCACAGCTTGCCAGTGACAGAGTAGAGCACAAGCCTGGCTGATGAGGAAGTATCCCAACATGAGCTCTGCGTTCTGGGAGGATGCAGCACAGCGGAGGCACTCGCTGATTGTTGCCTGAAATTAGAGGCCTGCTGATCAAGTGCTTGAAAGATGATGGAGAGAGTCAGTCAGAAAGCAGAGAGGGAGAGAGAAAGGCCCTCATTTGCTAATTTTCCCCTCCCAGCCACACATGAAACAAGCCATCATACCCGTCATTATGTCTCACTCCCTGATTTTAATTGTGAGGGCCCTGCCGCTTCTATGGATTTCAGCACTTGTTTAGTCCCCCACCCACTCTCTATCTCTCTCTATAGTTCTAGTCAAGGGGAAAAAGGGGAAACACAGGCAGCGGCTCTGTTTAATGTTTGAGAATGGATACTTTTAAGGCAAATTATCATAATAATGACATGAATGAAGCTCAGGCTTTCACAAATGGGCTGTAGCATTTTATTTTCTGGAGATATGTCCCTAAGTTAGTTTAGTTTTTCTCATGAAAATAAACACAAAATAAACTGCTGCAATCAATTTGTGAAAGCCTAACTATCCACCATATTGATTTATGTTCTTAAAAGGGAAACTTTGCCGATTTTCAACCTGCTCTGTGTCACGGTACTATGGGCAGTTTGTTAAGATGAACAGTGTTTAACTTCCCTCCGTGCTGCTCGGATCCACCGCTCATTCGCCAGTGAGAGTGTCCTGGGTTTGCTGAGCATTGTTCATTTGTGTTCAGTGCTATTAGCAACGTTCCAATGACACGGAGCTGGTTGAAAATCAGCATAATTAGCCATAATAAACATACATTCTTTCATGCCTAAAGCCCAGCTGGACCAAAGATTCGCAATGAGACGAGTTCAAACAGGTGACTACTTGCCATACGCGGTTCTGTAACGTTCTAAAAACCTACTGGTTGACACCAATGCAACTGCATGAGACGGTGTATCATCTCTATGCAACAACTCTCTCTGTACTTCCCTTCTGAAGAAGCAGCAACCCACCGTCTGACACCAGCTGTTGGAGGTGACACCATCAGCCAGTTTGGGTCGAGCTCAGGCGGCCAGTTCACACCACTGCAACTTTTCTCTGCAACGTTCTAAAACGGTTTTGTCTTGTCAAGAATTTATTCTCAACCACCAATCTGATGGTTTAAATGCTAACGTTAATGTTACCTTGTGTTGGGTCTGATCCGTGGACTGAATGCGCATTGACATCATGCTATTGTGGTAGACACACTGTACAACATTTTTGCTCTTTTCTCTTTCCTTCTATTTTGAAATCCATGCCATCAAATCACATCTTCCGTTTCGAGTCGAATGCTTTACGTCACCTGTCCACAGTGTGACCATGTTGTGCGACAGTAACAGTCATCAGTGCAAAAGACAGAGCTGTATACAGTCACTCGGGCTGCCCCCTTAAAGACGAAGACTCGAATAATTCATTGGACATTCCTCAGATGACTTGAGGCTCCTTCAAGGAGATGTTCTGCTTAGAAGTGATGAACTTAGAGCTCACAGCAATGCATTGCAATCCAGTCTCGGCTTTTGTTTGATGTCTGGTTTTGGCAAAAATGTTGCGTATGTTGCATATTTCCGAACCCTTGTAAGCTCAGTTAACAGGCCTTAGCTTGGAGGGCTAACTATGCTTGTTCACTATACTATGTTTACGTCACTGTCACCCTAAACGTCCCACAAAACCTGCGTCGAACTCTGTCTGGACAAAAAGGAGCAAATAGTCAAATATTTTATACTGAACAGCTACAGCCCTTATAGTTAAATGGCTTTAACAAAGCTTAGGTGCAAATAATTTACATTAATGATTTTCAGTGATCGAGTTACTCGAGTGTCTCTAGGAATCATTTCAGCCCGAGTTACGTCTCAGTAACTTTGTCATTATTTTCTCTGCCTCTGCCCTCTTGAGGTGTACCAAGTGCTGAAAATGTCAAAGAGTTTCCTGGCTAGAAATGAGGTGGTAAGGTGGTGGTTCACATACTGTACGTGTGGTTGTGTGAGTGAGACTTTGTAAGTGTGTGTACGTGTAGTTGGGGAGGTGAATACAAGCAATCTTACACAAAAGGAGCCCTCCCTGTCTCGCGCTTGACCTTCCTCTTTTAATGGAAAACAGGAGTCTTGATGACTTTGCTACCCAAATCCAGCGTGTGAGGCCACATTGTACTTTGATGCCCCACATTAAGGGTGAAAAATAGGAAAATCTATTACATTTGAGGATGTATGAGCAATGGGGAGATTAGTCATACTGGAGTTTTTCATCTGTGGTACAGCTGACAGAATGTACTTCTCAACACATACACACACACCCACACACTCTTTCTTTCTCCTCCATCAAATACACACACTTCCATAGTCCCAGTGCATCTTCTTCTTTCAGTCCCTCTCTGAAACACATAAACAAACACAGGTGGTTAATGTAACCCCTGAGCGGCTCCGTGTACAGTAGCATTGGCTGTGTGATTAGACAGATAGCGGCCTGGGTACCCCGTACATGTGACTGCTCTCTCCAGGGGTCTTTCCCCGGAGGCTGTCCTCCTCCGTTATTAAAGATCCTCTCAGCTCAGCTCAACTCAGCTCCGACGCAACACTCCATTCTAGGAAAGGAGGCTGCAATGACTTAATCAGGGCTTCCCTGTGAGAAATGTGGTGTGTGTGCACGTATGTGTATGGCTGCAAGTTGAACCGTTATAGGAGGGGAGCCTCGTTAAGAATAGTATTGATTAATGCGACGGTGCCGGCCCTGGTTTCTGCAGCGAGTGGGAGTGTGTGTGCGCCCCGTGTGAGTACCTGTGTGTGTATGTTTGTTCAGGCTTGCCTCACTTCACGTGGGCAGCCTCGCATCTCCTCCCAATGTGCCAGAGGCATGTACGTTAGCCTCGCCATTATACAGCTGATGAATTAAGTAAATCAGAAAAAATGATCACTCCATAATACCTCGACAAGAGACCTCCACTAATCAAATGCAAAATTGACCCAGGGAGCTCCCAGAATGATTTCCTCTGAGAAATCAATCCTCCCATATTACAATATTAGCTCTGAGTGGGCTGCTGCCTTCCCAACACAATGACAACTGTATTAACAATTGTAGATGGTGGCAAAGTTCTTTCATAACTGCCTGACATGCAGATCGGCAAAGTCATCTTGTTGTGTTATTGCAGGAACAGGAGCTCTGTGCTCAGGGGAATAAGACCAATCCATCACAGCAATTAGCTCTGTGAGTGCGAGAGTCCTCAGTACATCAGCTCCCGCTGATTCCCTGCCTGTTTCTCCTGTACTCTCCTTTCTGCACCTAGAACATTTATCCAACATTATTTCTTCTTGTTTGTCTCTTGCTGCTGTTTTCCTTTATTCCCTCGCTCATTTATTGTCGTGTTCCTTCTCCATCTCTCTCCGATGTCTTCCTGCGTGAGGAGGAAATGCTTCCACTTCCCCTGCTGAATTATAGAGCCCAGGTTGTTTGCCAGCAGCAGAAGTGGCTCGACACACGTTTAAAGATTCATCCTGCTGGTGTGACTTTGAGCAATGTTGAGGCTGTTTCCTGAATGCCACACTAATCCCCTCTTACTGACGCTTTCCAAAGAGTTTGGGAGGACACAAAGGCTCCCACACAAAGTATTGTCCTGAACAGCATGCTGAGTGTACACTTAAACTGGGCGCAGGCATTATTGGCATTTTACACCTTTATTAGACTAATAGAGAGCTGGCAGGATATGAGGAGGAGAGATACAACAAAGGCTCCTGGCCAGTCTCGGCCCGAGGAGGTTTTGATTACATGGTCATGGTCTTTTTTTCTTTACTGTTTTTGGCCTGCTTATTCTTCATTACTCTTTGCATAACTATTCATTTTGAACTTAAGAAATGTTCGGCATTGTTTTCTGTAACTTTACATGCTCCTCTCGACTGATTGACACGCTTGTTTATTGCAACTCGATCTCATCCCTATTTGTCATATTTTGTCGCTTGGGCAGAAGCCCCAGGTGTTACTAAAATGACCCTAGGGGCAGCCTTTTGCATTGTATCTTGACAAACAGAAGATGTCAGCATTAAGAGGGGGTTAGTGGTTAAGTTTAGGCAAGAAAAGTACATGGTTGAAGTTAATATAAGCTTGTAGATGTCCCTAAAACACCTGGCTTTGAGTGGCACAAACGTGGCAATAAGAAGCAGTTGGCGGTTAGGTTTAGGCAACAAAACTTCCTGGTTATCGTTAGGAAAAGATTGCGGATGTTGCAAAAAAACACACACTTTTGGGGCACCCTTTAGCTCACCTGGTACAAAAGCTTTATCCTTACCGCAGCGGCCAAAGGTTTGATTCCAGTCTACGGCCCTTTGTTGCATGTCGTCCCTCTCTCTTCCCCCTTTCACGCTAACAACTGTCCTATCGATTAAAGGCAAAAAGCTCTAAAAAATACCTTAAAAAAAGCGGCTGGAAAGGCAGTGGCAAGTCCCTCAAAACACCCAGCTTTGGGTGGCACAAACACTGCAGCTGAGATTGTTATTTGTTGGTCTTGAACTCTGCTGTGTTTGTTGGAACCATTCACACCCCCTGTCACTCGCCCTGAGTGGACCTTCCTGATCTTAAACTATATCCTTTGCCCCTGAGCATCTAATAATGACGCAGAAGGGTTTACATCACAGTAGGTGGAAAGCCCAGTACATCTCAGATGCTAATCTAACACTGCTCAAACGGTGTATTTTCATGCTTTGGTACTGAGGCCAAGTTGTTTATTTAATGGTAGATATTGTCTTCATGTCACATCTAAAAGAGAGAGCCAGTAGAGTGAGGAAAGAATGACAGAGAAACTATGTATGATGTATTCTCTGAAGGCAATTACTCCCTCTGCCTTTGCACAACTAAGCCAGCCATCACATCATGTATGTGCTTGCACAGTAGCACATAAATGGTTAAAGTGCAGGGAGCATGTGGCAAGGTGTTTGGTGTGCTTTATGGAAACGAATATTTCAATCTGTCAGTTTGCCTTTTCTGAAGATAAGCGCTTCACACGAGGAGTCTAGCAACTGGAGGGCTTTGAAGATGATTGACAGATCAGCAGCACTCAAGTGGTACACCAGGCAGTCTGAGATGCACCAGGGGACCGGCATGTAAACAGCTAAACTGAATTATTGTCCTCGACAGAGTCAGAGAAGTAGTTGCATAATTTGATTTACATGTAAACAGAACTGATGTTTGTACAGCTAATTACCGAATTCTGTCCATAAATGCAAACTGCAATGAGCTTAAATTATTGATATGACATGAATAAATGTTAGAAAGTGAAACTGATGTGAAGCGCTCGGATAGAGAGAAGAGGTATCTGTCGATTAAGGTTGTTGGAGCTACAAAAACTCCATTCACTTGACGCAGTGACGATACAGAGTGGAGCTTGTTCTTTGAGTGCCAATAACAATCCTTAAATACTCACATCAGCCTCTACACGGATCCTTAGGTTTGACTTTAGACATCTCTAATAAGCATCAGTAGTCAAACCATTATTTACTGTGTTTTCAGTAAATGCTGACAAACTTTTAACTCAGTGTTTTAATGTAATTAATGTGAGAACATTTTTTACTGTGTACTGGTGCTCTGATATGACATCCCAACTATAAAGCACTCTTTAGAGAGTTCAAGGTAATTTTATTGTCAAATGAACAGTATTTACAAGAGCAGTCATTACCATTAAAAACTTTGGTGACAGGCTCCTTCCAACAGTGCAATTGAAATATATATGAAATATATACAATAAAATCACACAAGCAGAAACAAAAAGAGGAAATAAATATTTGGATATAAAGTAGTGCAAGTGATGATGAAGGATAAAATATGAAGTAAGTGATCGAAATCAATAGTTGCATGAACACACAGAATGTACTGCAGTTAAATGTATATGCTCAGCAAGGCTGTAGATGCATATACAGATACTGGAGCGACGGCACTTTTCTTGTGCTGCTTTCAGACACCTTTAGCAAGTATTTAAACCTTTGAACCCTGAGCAAAGTGGTGCAATTTCTTTCAAAAACACGGGGAAAAGGACAATGAGAAACATGAGGAACGTCCCACGAATTGCAAAAAAAAATAAAAAATAAAAAAATTAAATAGAAAAAAATATTTTTGAAAAAATCAGGGAAAAAAGCTAGGTGAGAACTATATTTATAATTATTATTTATTATTATTTCATTTTTTAAATGATGTTACAGAATTAGCAGCTATGATAATGTGATAATGAAAATGTTTACAAATGTAATTTCTTTTAGCTGTTTTTTAATTGGGTTTTGCAGGATTAGGCTATACAACAAAACAAACACAATCACCTTTTGTCAATGCTAATTTTGTGCTAGCTAAAAAAACAACAACGAAATGGAATTAAATCCATTAAAAATATTTATGGTTAGTGGAAAAACCAAACTTAACTCTCTTCAGAGGGTCTTTTAGTACAACCAAATGTTGAACAACACTTTATAGGTGACCAAAACGTTACAGTGAACTTCTATGAACCGAATAATCACTGAAATAGCAATGGCTGAGTATCTCACTGGTGTTTATGAATGCTAGTAGCTGCTACTTGTCTGTGTTTTCAGGGGCGGATTTAGTGATTTGGGGGCCCCAGGCCAATGCCATCTTGCTTTACTTGTCACCCTTTCTCTAACTTGGACTGTTGGTATTGGCAGTGATAGAGGAAGTACTCAAAATTGTTTGAGCTTTTCTCAAGAAAGCTGCAAGCAGCAGTACCACAGGCTGAGCAATCAGCCCACTCCGAGCAGGCGTGTTTTAAACAGGCACTACACTAGTCGTATCAGTGGCAGTTTTTTTGTGGCTTTCAAGTCTGGAACATTACTAAGCCACTAAAGGCTGACTGTTCTCCTCATTTTATTCTCTTTCAACTTTTTTGGCTCATTGTGCTGTTATACAATCCATTTCACACCAAGCAGATGAAGCAGGTTCACCTATAGAACTAATGTTGTTGCATGGTATGTTTTCTGTACCATTATTCATCGTCCAGACTTTGAAATCACACAGATGGTGTTGTGTGTTGCCCTTCACATGTGGCGTGTTACATTACAGTTTAAGATTTCAAACAACTCTTGCCTTTGTAGCAAGATCTTCAAAATACACTGGGATTGTGTCAGAGTCATCCCGACATCTGGGAAGAGTCTGACAGAGCTCCTGAAGCTGAAGTCTACAGTTGTCATGTGAGCTCCACATGCTTTAGAACTCCATCCATCCATCCATCCATCCATCTTCTAACCGCTTCATCCTCTTGAGGGTCGCGGGGGGGCTGGAGTCTATCCCAGCTGACATTGGGCGAGAGGCAGGGTACACCCTGGACAGGTCACCAGACTTGCTTTAGAACTCATTCTCTTTTCTAGATTTAAGCGCTGTGGACTATAAAGACGTTTTCAGACAGAAAACAAAATAGTCTAGCTAATTTGACGGCTGGACTATTTGTGTTTATTTTGCCCCAAGCAGTCAGTGTACTGTAACAACTGTACATTAGCTTTAAACCAGCTAGCAGCGGGTGCATCGACCATGTGTGTGGGAGTGTGTCAGTGTGTTCTTGTGCAGCTCAGCCTCTGGCTGATCTCAGATCAGTTTTCCCTCTTGTCTCTGGACAGATTAACTATTGTATATGCAGATAAATCAAATGCAACTTATAGAGACATCTCAGGGTGATAGCTAAAAGTATTCATTCATAGTTTATTGCACTTTAGCCAGAAAGTCTTACTGAAGTGAGTTTGAATTTTGCAACATCACAAAATAAGAAAAAGGCTCACCAGGTTGTGAACATTTAAAGATTATCTGAGAGTGTCAGGAGAATGATTTCGAACACAGTTTTTGAACACCATAATAGTCATTGTAACAGATCTTACAAATGACATCGATAAACTGCTCTACGAACTAAACATTGTTGGAAGACACAAACCCTTTTTTTGTGTGTTTCTTCTTTGGCTCTCTTGTCAATTTGAACTAAGAAGCCAGTTTGATCTTTAACAAAATATATTTAAACATGTGATTCAAAGGCAGCTTAACCACATGAAATCATGTGAGTACCATCAGATTCATATAGGTATAATAATTTTAATGGTAAGTTATACTGTCAAAAAGTCAGATTCTGCTCTTCCCTCAGTTTTGACCAAATATATTCAGTAGTTACTGTGTTTTTCCTTTGTTGGGCAGTCCTGACAGTTGGTCAGTAGTGATATGCCACTATTTAATTGCCACAAAAAATGTTGGCATTGTACATTCCTGCAAACCACAGTTACATTATTTTTGTAAGTTATTATGGTGCAGATATGTTAAAACTTTACATTGTTGTTAAGTTTAGCTCAAAAAACACTTGGTTAAAATACACACTTCTACATACTATCTCGGCTGGCAACACAGCAACGAGTTGCAAAAAACAGCTAGTTTTGTTTTTTGTTGGTCTTGAGCAGTGGTCTGCAACTTGGCAGGCATCTCGCCTGGATTTCAGGCCGTCCACCATCCCCTCCACCTCCCGATGACAAAGTCCGCTCATATAATCCGTCACTCTAGAGAGATTGATATGATACGTATGAGACGTACAAATGTAACATAGTCGTGGTTCACAGAAACGTACAATCCAATACATTTACATCTCGTGACTAAGCTGTGTGTCAGGATAGCAATGTGCTAGCAAAGGCAAGGAAGGAGACTGTACGCTTGCAGACATGGATGTGAACAATGTAGGTTTATTGGAATCAGAAATACTTTATTGATCCTTGAGGAGAAATTGTGATTTGTTACAGGCACTCTGATGTTAAGAATAGAGAATTATAAGAAGTAAGAATAAGATAGAAGTAATGTGCATGATTAAGTCATTTACAATTCTTCCATCAATTGGCTTTGCGAGTGTTTTATGAGGAAAGAAATACCCTCAGCACATTTATTATATCCTCAAGAATGAGCCCTGTTTTGGTGAGAAACACTGAATGTAAACTTTGTCTAGAGAAAACTCCACAGTGTACCTTTTAATGTGTTAATATATAATTGATCTCTGTTGGAAAGTTAGGTTGTTACAGTGGCAAAAGTAACAAGATACATCAGTGGCACACAACTGTCATATTAAATGAACATCAACAATAAATAGTAAAGTAATCTGCAGAGTATAATTTGGTTGACTGTAGGATTATGTAAAACAGAACAGTGAACATGAGGAGATTTGGGGAAAATGTGATGACTAAGATGTGTGATTCCTCAAAAATAAACAAGCAATTAGAATAAATAAAAAGACAAATAGATTGTTGCTGAGCGGCTGTAGAGGCTGAAGGACAACAGCAGATTGTGTAAATATATGTTAATGGTCTTATCAGCGCTGGTCGTTAAGGCTCAGTGTTCAGCCCTCTGATGCAGTACTGTGTCACCACACTGCAGATGTGAAAAGACTCTCTATTCACTAAGATGGCCTCATGCTGAGGTAATGGGAATGTGGGTGCAATCTATTGCCTCAGTCACTCATATGAAAAAATGTCAGCGCAAGACTAACATTCATTCATTATTGATATTCAAATAATGTTCTGTCAGGTACCTGCTGTGTCCTGGAAGCAATATTTTATAGCCAGAGAGGGCAAGTGCTCTTGAAATGCTACAAACATGTATCTCTTCTTCTCTCCTTTAATAAATCACTACATACTCTCACTTAATGTACCACTGTAGTTTCTGCTCACGTTTTTTTTTTTAAAGCTCACTCTTCTCATTCATGTGGTATGAATGCAGCATCAACGTCGTTTTTCCACAGAGACGAATCATGAGCAGTTGAGCTTTATATGTGGATTCAATAGACTGAAGTTAACCTGCTCCACAGTAAGCTGTGCAGCCTGGGTTACCATGGTGATGTACACTGTTTCAAAGTGAGTCATCAGCGTTATATTGAAAGCTCAGGGTTATGCCCAAACTTAGCCCCGCGAGTTTCGTCACACTGATTGACGCTCTGGATGTGACACTGGATGTGATTAGTGTAGAAACCTTTGCTCACATATTATTGGCTATAGACAGAAAGGGCTCTATGATGTGACCACCTGTTATTAAATTAATGTCAGTATCCACTTTTATCATGTGCAGAGATCTTCTCCGTACTTACTGAGTCAGAGGTGACTATTCAAATTACTGATTAGTGTAAAAAAAATAACTTGTTTTGGTTTGTCTCAGTCATCTTGTGTTCGAGCCTCATGTATAGGTGTATCTGCCTGTGAGCATGCATCCATCTTAAAGGTCAAGTTTGTAGGATTAAGAGGCATCTATCGACAGAAATGCTATATTATATTATATTATATTTAAGGATAGACCGATACATCGGCCGGCCGATATATCGGGCCGATATTTGAGTTTTTTACTTGTATCGGCATCGGCCGATACGCACGTGGGTTCGCGGATTTATTTTTCCCTGGCACTTTTTTTCATTTCAAAGTATGTGGTTAAGTTGAACAAAGCTGTTGAATCCTACTGTGTACAGTAGTTGTTGTTTTATTTATGCTTCAGCTTAAATATTTGTTTATTTTATAAAGACATTACTGGAAGATTTAAGAGCACTGAACTTTTTTTTTTATTTGAATGTATAACAATAATAATAATAATATTCTACCTGTTCTACCTCAACTTTCCATCTTGTTTTAATATTTTTTACTGTTCAATAAATGTTTCTTATTTTAAACTTGAGACCTGTAATATTTGTTATCATTGTGTCATTTTTTTTTGATGTAAATTGAGGGAGCAAAAGCAGTATCGGGCCCCAAATATCGGCTCAAGAAAATCGGCAGTCCATAATCAGTCATCGGCTAAGGGTGATGGAAAAAAATCAGTATCGGCATCGGCCCTAAAAAATCCATATCGGTCTATCCCTAATTATATTCATAACTGTGTTTTCATTCGTTAATAATCACCTGAAAATAAGATTTGTGTTTTTGTTACCTTAGAATGAGCCATTTACATCTAGTTCGCCATGTTGTTCTACAGTAACCCAGAATGGACAAATCAACATGACGTGAGGCGACGTAGACGACGCAACAGTTGGCTTTTGGCGCCGCTAGTTCTTTGATGTCGGTTTGGTGTGTCCGCACCAATACGTGCTAGGCACACGAGAGAAGTTTCAGTTGGTTGCAATTTGTAGCCTCACCACTAGATGCCACTAGATCCTACACATAAGACCTTTAAAGCTACAGTTGCTAACTATTATGAAAAGATCACTTCCTTCTTCGTCATTGTTGTGCTACTAATGGCTAGGGTTGGGTCGGTGTGAAAAATTTAAAACTCGTTTTATACTAACCACACACCTGACTGGACTGGACTGGTATACCAAATTTTATCAAATGTTGCTGCTCCAGAGTGGAGCATAATGACTATTCCAGCAGCAAATGAGCATCTAACTATCACATCATGTCACATAACATCAAAGCTGTCTGTCAACATTGACTTCATTAAATAAATACCACTTCCGTTAGGCCTACTTCATGTAAACAAACTGCGAAAATATCAGCCTTTGACCACAGTTCACAGCACGATTGACATGATGGACTGTTGTGTTAAAGACTCCTCAACTCTGATTGGTTGTTTCGTTTCGTGTCTTTCATTTTACTATCTATCTCATGTACCTCTGTGCGAATATAGTGAGAGTTTCAGCAAATATCATCAAAGGTTATCTTTATAGGTTATCAACTGTAGCTTTAATGCATACAGTACACATAATCTCACATTCACACCCGGGAGCTGTCTGATATTACCATAGCGTTGTACATGACCTACAGTGAAGTAATCCAGCCCATGATAATGTATGCTGCACTCACAAGCAGTCTGATTATCATAGACACTTTAAGCAAATCCTTAAATTAACCATGTTTTGGCAACAAAACGTCTTGGTTATGGTTAGAAAAAAAATCATGGTTGACAACATGAGACGACTCACATAAGAAGTTTGCAGTTAGGGTTAGACAACATGGTTAGGAGAAGATCTTGGATGTGGCGAGCAAATACCCAGCTGTGAGTAGCACAATCACAACAGCCAATCTTGTTGTTTGTTGGTCTTGAGCCCACGGTGTCCTCCTCCCCCCTTGTGCACCCTGAGTGCATATCTTATAATGACATGGATGAGTTTATTTTGCAGTTGATGGAAACCTCAGTGGGTCTCGCAGAGACGCTAAGCGGTGCTCCGATGCTAGGGACACTGCCCAAGCAGCGTATTTTGATGCCCTCCGAGTGAGACCAGACTGCAAATTTTATTTACTGTACATCACACAGTAAGTGGGGTGGCTGTGGCTCAGAGGTAGAGAGGGTTGTCCATCAATTGGAAGATCAGCGGTTCGATCCACAGCTCTTCCAGTAAACATACCGAGGGTATCCTTGGGCAGGATACTGAACCTCAAATTGCCTCCGATGGCTGTTCTATCAATGTGTGAGAGCGTGTGAATGGTCACTAAGTAGGAGGTGGCACCATGTATGGTAGCCTCGGCCACCAGTGTGTGAATGTATGTGTGTATGGGTGAAATTGACGTTGTGTAAAAGCTAGTTTTGGGATCACAAAGTTTTGCTGTGCAATGAGGAATTCAAACAGATATTTAGGTTTGTGATTAGATTCTGTTTTACCACCAACATCGAGGTTTTAAATAACTATTGACTTGTTTGAAACCTGTTTGATCATCTGACTGCTTGTGTTACTTGCACCGTCACTTTTTGTTGTAGAAGTTATGATTCAGATTCAGGCTGATTCCTTACTGTACTCTGATTCCTTACTGTACTCTAGAGGAAATTTGCTTTCACGCTCCGTGCAAACACTCAGAACAGGTAACACGCAGGATATAAACAGACAAGAAACATCCCACAGCTCAAGTTATCACGGTGACCTCGGGTTATTTAAAGCAATAATGTCAGAGGGTAAGAAAAACAAAACAAAACAGAATTATCCAACAGTGAAATCTCACTTCAAACAGGTTGCTTCATTATTCTTGTCTAGATTATTCCCAGTCCATCGTTAACTCACAGTCCATGTTGTGTAACTGCGAACTGCAGCTGTGCATTCGTAAATAATGACAACGTTCGTGTGAGGTTATGTGATTTCTGTAGTAGCAATAAAACCGTGTTAGAAGTGGACATTTTGTCACAGTCCGCACCAAGACAACCTGGATGAGAAAGAGAAAATAGAGGATGAATGTGGTAGCATATACACAGAGTCATGAACTAGTGAGTGATGTGTCACACTCAGACCATGCAGAAACTCTCCTCTCAGTCCTCTCAGCTAAAGGGAGTTCATGATATATGTGTATGCGTGCATGCGATTGCATCTGTGAATGTGCATGTATAGATGTTTGTGTGCACAGTGTGTGTGTGTATGTGTATGTGTGTGTATGTGTGCAGCAAACTGTGCAAGGAAGGAAAAAGCGGGAGTCCTTAAATGTCACATTACTCAGCACGGTAACTACGCTCACGACATGCGATGTGTCAGCCCTCATCATCATCGCCCACTGAGCATGTGCAGAAAAGGCCCCCAGCCCTCCACGTGCGCTCAGAATATGCACGAGATGTACACGGGGATGAGCTTGCACAGATCCCCGGGGGTGGGAAATGCAACTTTAATCACCGTTTTTTTTTTTTTTTTTTTGTTATGCCGAGCACCGTCATCCTCCTGGTTGTTTTTGTTATTGTCCTCAGTGTTTGCTCTTTGTTGTCGCAGCGCCATTAGAGCATCCACAGCTTGGCAGGATGGCTGCACTTCCAAGGGGCAGCCGTGACTTCATGTGACATCAGTGTGAATGAAACCTGTTTATTATCCGTGTGAGTGTGTGTCACGATTAACCTCAAACTCTCATCGCTCAACCCGGACGTTTTCAACCATATGGTGCAGGGGCTGAAATTTAGCAGCTATTTTTAGGTACTATCATATTTGTCATTTTCATCCAACGAGCAGTGCCTGAGCCTCCTTCACCTGTGTCACCTATGTTGACAATAACAGCAAATATTAAAGGAGCAGTACAGTACAACGTGTCAGTGACGCAGCATACCTCTCTCATGCAGGCAGGTCTGAGGTGTCTCTGTCTTCTACCTCTGAGCTGTATGGGTGTTAGAGCCACAAACTGTGCTGGATGTTAATGTTCGTTCGCCACGCAGCTGAGCGGCTGTTCATCTCGCAGCTTTAGGGAAGCCAATATTATTCTGTTTTCCAAATCACAGGGAAAGTCAGATATTTTTTTCAGGACGATTGGGCCACGCTTCAGTGAACTTATTCCCTTTGACTAGATACAAAATAAGTGTGTACATGCCAGCTGTGGCATATCTTTTTTCCCCATTATCTAGAGATTTAGATGGTGATTAAATGGGTCTCCAGACAGATACTGATCCTTCAACAGAACAGAGCAGTTAGTTTAAAAGTATGACAGATGGATAAAGGTCAACTTGATCAGATGGTATTTGGAGTTTAACTTTTTGATTAAAAAGACTCTTGCTTCCCTTTCCTTATAAAGTCAAAGTAAAGCAAAAATGAATATGTGTTCTGACTTTGTCCACCACAGAAAAATGTGTTATCAACCTCCCAGCCAAATTTGTATGATTAAAAAACATATTACAAAGAATATAAAATAAGCAGTATTATCTGCTTTGAGCACACACCCTGAGCCGAAGAATGAGTGCTGCTCCACAGCGGCAGATTTTCGATTAGCAGCAAACGGAAGCAAACTGCTGTGGCACATGCCATGTTCACACAGACAGTGTTGCTGCTGCAGTGCTGCTTCAGAGCCACCTGCTGTTATAACTACTGTGTTTCCACAATTAAAAACTGGCACTCCACAAATTTATGGAGCCCTGTAAGCCACTGCGTTATCAACACATTTCTGCAAATATTTCACAATAATAAGCCTTGTCTTAACAATTGAAAGGAGTCTGGCTATAGAAACATTGTCAGAGAGCTTTTATTTTGAAACGGAAAGAGAAAGTATTTGGTTAAAAATATTTATATTTTGTCATGTCTGTGACAGGTTAAGACATTGAAACTGCAGTGAAATATGGCACAATGTCATTATGATTATATATGTATATATGTGTAATGCAAAAAAAATAGAATCTCTAGATGCTGAGCAGCAGCCACACTGCGTCTGAGCAGCACTGTTGACATGGGCAATGTAGCTGCTTCAACCTGCTAACATGAACGAGGTTCTGTGTCACACGTGCTGCTCATGCAGGCAGTGTGGCCCAGACGTAACTACAAGGCTGGGCAGCTGAACAGTGGAGAGATATGTTAGTAACGGCTATTAAGTTTGTGTTTATATGATGTTGGCATTTAACAAAGATGTTTATGAGTGTATTTATTAGAATGAAAAAGCTAAGAGAGCTTGTGGAACCTAACAAACTTGCCACTCACATGCGGGGTGAACGAAACAACACTGATGCTATGCACTCGAACGTTAGTTTTTATATAGTAGGGTTGGGGTTGTGTCAAGGATGGCTTCAGTGCATCATTGATCCATGATTTCAGTCCTGTCCAAAAAATCCTGGACACAAAAATGGTGAAATGGTCTAACTCCACAATTCAGTATGACACTGTTCACGGCCTTCAAGTATTTTCTAACATGTACAGTATAATGCGTTTAGAAAGAAATCACTGATTATGTTCACCCAGACTTTAAGTCCAAATATCTTAAGCCAACTCAGTCAACATCACAGTTTTACTCCACCTTAACTTCGCCACTGAACCAAATTTTACCACCATGTAATTACATCCGAACACTATTAGGGAAGAGGCTATGGCATCTTTCAAGATATCCTTTCTGTGTTTCTTTCTCCACAGAAAGCACACAGTGACTACACACTCAGACACAGAAGAAAAAAATCATTTCCCACTGTGCATAATTAGCCAGAAGTGTGAGATGCAGAATCATTGCATTCATAATGGGCTGGATAGCTTCCAGTTGATGGTTGTTTGACGAGGGAGAGCAGAGGGAGATGTACCGCAAATCCGTTGTGCCTCACACCCCTGTGTGGAGCCAGTTAGCAGGGAATTCATTAATGGCATATTTAACTGTTACTCATCACCCACAGATCTCCTAATGGAGTTCCACTGTGGCAGTTTGCTGTGTTAAACTGTCCCCTTGTTAAATTCTGTCGACTTATGGTAGGATCCAGAGCATGTGTATGACTATCTATCTGTCTATCTATCTATCTATCTATCTATCTATCGGTAGATCAGTATAGATTGGTGGTATCACCTTTGGTTGCTCATACGGTTTTTCCGCAGTGTCTACATTTGATTTCTTTCTGTTCGGTGTCGTCTTCATGAAAGCCAAAATGTATCCAAACGACAGACACGCAGTTTCTCGTTGTATAAGCTGCTCAAGTTGCTCAGTTGAGTTCTCCTCCATGTTGCTTCCAGGTCATGGACTGGACGGGGCGGAGTCATGTGACTACACACACAGTAGTATGTTTTTAAGGGGACAGTATTATGAACACACACAGTGGGGAAAGCACCGACACAGGCAAGATTACGTTGCGATCGATTTATTGGTCAGCCCTATTAAACCCCCACGCTTGGTAGCACAAATGAAGCTGGAAAAGTGGCGACAGGTTGCCAAAAAACATCCATGTTCAATGACACAAAAGCAGCTGGAAACATGACCACCAGACGCTACAAAACAACCACTGTTGTTGTTTGTTTGTTCTCCAACAGTGGTCTGCAGCTTGGCAGCAGTCTTGGCAGCTACATCACATTGATATGATACGTATAAAACGTATCAATGTAACGTACTTGTGGTTTGCAGAAATGTACAATGCCATCATTTTCTTCTGGCGAGTGGGCTGGACAGTGTCATCAAAGGAAAATGGTCAGAATTATGGAAAGAAGACACTGATGTGTAATAAACTGGAGTTGTCCTTAAAGGTGATGGTGATGTTTTTCAGTCAGTGAGAGCTGTGAACCAGTAAATGTAATTTGTATTTCATTGATAGAGTCAAACCCTCTTCATAGGGGACTCATGTACACTCGATTGGCAATAGTGTTCAAATGGTTTCAAATATCAGATCACAGTTGGTTTGTACTGCTCTGTCTCTCACTCTGTGTTTCTGTCTGTTTATCACATACAGACACACACACACACACACACACACACGCATAGTGAAATCCTCTCTTGAGCCTTTACTCCAGAGGTCGGGTCTGGTCTGTACCAAACTGTAATATAATATGCTTAGTCATCAGAACAGCAAACACACACACACACACACACACACACACATACACATGCACACACACAGTGCAATCCAAATAAGAGCCTAGCATCCAAATCTCCAAATGCAGTTAGACAACCCCCTCCCCTCGTCATCTTACCCCCCAATGCCAAATCCAGCCAGCGGTGGCTGTTCGTTTCCATGACAACGGCCTGAAAGTATTATATCATCAGCGAGAAGGGAGCAGGGCAAAATTTTGCACGCACGCACACACACACACACACACCAACACACACACTTGCATTCCCTCACTGTGTGTCTTTTGCTCTTGCTCTGTCTCTCACACACACACACACACACACACACACACACACACACACACACACGCTTAAGTGCCCTCACCCCAGTCGCCCCGTTCAGAGCATACGGAGCCTTGCCCTGTTGTTACGCAAGACTCCCTGGCTCCTACTCGGAAGAGGTGACATCATCACCAGTAAGTTTTGGGGAGCATCGTTACTGCTTATTGCTCCTCTGTAAAGTTAAACCCCAGAGCTCTTCCTCCTCATGTTCCCTCAATGTTACAATGAGTTGTCTGTCAGTTTTTAAGTTACCTGTAGGATTAACATTGATGAAACATAAACAGCGGTGGTTGGCCGTGGCAGTTTCAGCTGGCGGACGAACCACCTACAGAGAAAATTCACCACCTTTTGTGTGGATGTCAGTGTTGATGGTAAATGGCGTCAGTGGAAGCAGTAAATTCCTCAGTTGGTGACCAAAAGAGATGAGTCCTCCTGCCTGTGGAGCCGTAGAAAGTGCCTACATATACCAGGAAGCATTGCACATGATGTGACCATGTATGACCACCCTTGCCTACAGCTATTGTTGGCTGAAACATAGCGTGAGGTGGCAAAAATACTCACTCAGTGATCATTGGCCATCTCGGCCCTGCTGGTCTTGGTTGCTTGGTTATCATCCTGTAGAAGGTCTCCATCACACCTCTGTCCAACTGAGAAGTAAAACTTTAATGCATTGCAATGTACTCACAGGTTCTCTCAGGGTTGTCATCGGCAACAGCATGCAACAAAAACTACCCACACTGAAATTCTTTGCAACAGAATGATTCAGCTTTTGTTTGGCGTCGGAGGGACTTTGAGCAAAGTTACCGCAGGTTGGAGTTTACCCTCGGCAGCTCAGGTTCTAGAGGGTCTTATCCTCCTGTAGCTGTATACTCTGGCTCGAATAAATGAGGCTGTATATGTAAGACAGCTGAAACACTGTAAAATGTATCCTCATACAGTAAATCCTCCGTACTTATATTTTGGGATGCCATTTTTGCTGTTGGAAATGTAACTAGTCTGCAATATGAGTGAGGAGAACAAGGAAGTTTTGTTTTTTGAGCTCCACCTCTGGCTACACAGAGGCTAGAAATTAACTACGTCACTGTCAAATCACATGACGGCGCTGGATGCAGGAAGAACAACAGAGTTCGCAGCTGCTAACTAGGGCTGCCCCCCAAGAGCCGACCCAACGTTAGTCGACCAGAAAGGTCATTAGTTGGCAAGATTAAATCGGTCGCTTAGTCGCGGAAAAAAACAAACAAATGTGAAACTCTATTAGGAGCTGCGCCTTGTCAAAATAAATCAAAACCTATATGACTGGACCATGTGGGAATTTAATTTGAAAGGACAGAAACAGGAAGTGGCCACGTTCAGCAGTCAGACGGGAGTCAGGTTAATTTCCAGGGCTGGTACCTGCAGTTATTCCACAGGCTAGTTAATAACATGTCGGGCAGGAAATCCAAAGTGTGGGATCATTTTGAGAAGGTGAAGGACGAACCCAAGGTGATATGTAAACTCATCTTCATTGGTCGACTACAAACATGACGTATCATCTGAAACATGGAAGTAGCTACATGCCCATTAGCCACATAGCACAATCATTACTGCTTTGCCCACAGCGTCATTAACAGGCGGCTCGCTCAGTGTGTGACGTGCCCTTGTAGATAAAATATAGGCCTATATTAATGAAGGTTCATTAGTACGGTTTTGTATTTCTCTGTAATGTAGCACAGTGTTAACAATGTTACTGATACTATTCTTTCTCACACCTTCAACTCAAACCATTGTGTTGCCCCGCCCAAAATATATAGTTTAATATTTAAATGAATATCGTAAACATGCGGCCGACTAGTCGACTAGTGGCCCTAAATGACAGCTACTGGTCGTCTAGGAAAATTCTTAGTCGGGGGCAGCCCTACTGCTAACTCAGCTTTCTTCTTCAATATCGCATGCAATAAGGAATCAATTGCTTCAATCGACGCCATTTACCATCAACACTGATTGGACATCCACATAAAAGGTGGTCAATTTTCCCTTTAAGACAGTCTGAATAATTCACTACATAAGCTTATCAATACATGTTTCCCCCTAATGAAACCATTAACATCCATGAAGCTGGTTATCTGTGTGGCCTGTAGAGAGGGATAAAACATTAATGGTACCTTTGCCATTCATTTGTTTTGAAATTAGCTCTCATTAGCCAGGATGTAAAGTGAGCATCCAGATATGGCTTGTGATTATTTCGTGTGTACGACTGAAATATGCAACAGCCAGTAGCTTTAGCCTTCTTATTGCTGATGGCAAGCAATCAGCGAGGCACCGGGAAGAAAGTGGCGTAGGGGGAACGTAGCTGGGGCAAGGGGGCTTCCTGGCTGTATATTTTATATTTAAACAGCAGAGATTGCAGGAAATCCCTGAAGACTGCCAAGCATTACTCCACCTTTTCACCCCCATCTATGTGATGGCTATAAATAGATGTGAAAGATGGAGGGAGAGAGGGAGCGTTAGGTAAAGATGAAGGGAGTGGATATCCACTGGGATTTGTACAGTAGATGTGTGAAGGAGAGTTCCAGGCCAAGAGCAAACGTAACACCATCGTATGCATGTGCACAGTCCTCCCACTTCTCTTCTGTTTCCCTGTCTATGTATATACCCACATACTCGCCCACATACATGGTGTGTGACCTGATATGATCACGTGATGATTTGTAACCTTGATGAATGCTGAGAGGTAAGCCGGTCAACTGGAAATGAATCTACAATTTTTTACTGTTCTGACAGCGTGCCATCTTTTAAGACTTGCGTATCATACATTAGTTATATTAGTTTTATGAATGAAAGTGAACCTGGAACCATTCATCATCTCCTTGCAGTGCCTTCTACCTTCCCAGTCAATAGAAAGAGCACCTATGGGGGGATTAAGTTGGTAAAATGCTCCCAATGCGACTGGAATAGTCTCTTTTGCGTGTTCAGTGCTTGTGTGTGTCAGCATCACAGAAAATGTCATAGACATCAAACTAGGCAAGAATAGAAAACAAAAAAATCAACCCATCGTCAGAATGTATTTATGTTTTACAAACCATGCATACATTACATTTGTACAGTATTTTGTAGCGGATAATTTTAGACTGTATGGGCCAGATCCTCAAAAGGATTGCACTGCTTTTGCGACCGCTAAACCTGTGCAAATGAGAGAAAAAAATAGTGTGCAATCCACAAAGCACACACAAAGGGTGAAATGCACGCAAACTGAACACAAACTGCACTGCCACTCCTAGCTGCGCCTGTCCAATTTGCATGCATGTAAATTAGGGAATATTCATAAATTCTGCGCAAAATTGCCCCCTTCTTATGCAAATAAGCCTCATTGCAAATACCATCTGATCCACAAAGACCAGCGCTAATTGCCACAGGCAGTAAAGCGGTGCTATTTAACGCCAGTGAGACCCGTGTATTAAATCCGTGCAATTTCTCTTTCTCCCTCTCTCACTCTCTCTCTCATGCAAAATTATTGCAAATTTCACTCAGTTGGTGGTAACTGTGGAGCATAGCCTATATAAGGGCTGTCATGCCAGGACTCCGGTAATCATGGCAGCAGTGATTGTAGTATCACTTTTTGATTTAAGTGACAATGAAATCATTTGCAGATACCGGTTGCCAGGCCGCAGAGATCCCATGCTTTACCTGGCATTGTCAAATTAGTGTCTACTAGTGATGCGCGGATGGGCTCTGACGGCACCCGAATCCGCATCTATCCATCAATCATCCATCCACCACCCATCCGAGCAAATTAATTTTCTGTAATTACAGACCCGCATCCACCTGCACCCGCATGTTTATATTATCAGGAAAGATTAGATCCTGACCGATCCCGTCAGCTGACTGACATTAAAATAATCAATAAAATGGCGCCGTTACTCCGTGCGTAAAGGCGCACATTGGCACTCTTAATGAGGAGACACTCATTTCTGCTGCTGCGGGGATCACTGTGTTAAATAAACCCTTCCACATGACACATTTAAAGAGTATGCTTGCCCAGCCAATCATACATTATTTATCAGCGGGATATAAGCATGATGATATAGAGGGCCTATTGTATTGCACACGACACAAGTAGGCTCATTTCACATTTTAGAGCATGCAATACATTTTCCCCTCATTAATGTTTGTCAAAGCAATTTGTAAACTTTGTTTTTAAAGGGTGCGATTTAAATAAAAGTTATTATTAGGCTATTATTTTCACCCGCCCATAACCCATCCGCCATTAATCAGATTGTTCATTTTTATCACCCGATCGACCTGGCGGTTATAACTGCCATCCGCGCATCTCTAGTGTCTACACTACAGGTTCTTGCATCTGGCTCTTTCCAGAACCCCATTGCAGGCGTCTCAGGGCTCTCACAGTCATCCATCAGCAGGGCCATGTGCCGCAAATTGTGCTCAGCTGCCAAACTTTGTGGGCGTGTTAGCGCCGGCATATGATTAGAGCAAATTCTTTTGAGGATAAGGCGCTAAAACAGGGCAGATTGCGTGAGCTAATTCTGTGCAAATAATGGCGCTATTAGCAGGAGCAATCCATTCTTTGTGGATCTGGCCCTATGTTTCTTGACAGTGCTGTGGTGAAGGTGCGGTTAGGTTTAGGCACATAAACCACATGGTTATGGCCAGGAAACGATCAGGTTTTGGCTTAACACACCCATGTTTGATGGCATAAAAGATGGAAAAACTCCCAGGTTCCATGGCTCAAACGCAGCTAGGGAACACTGTTACATGTTGGAAGAAAAACACCCAGGTCAGTCAGTAGAAATGCTGCTGTGAGACACCACAATTTGTTGGTGAAAAACTCCTGGGCTCGACGGCTCAAATGCCACCAGGAAATGCTGTTATGTGCTGGTAAAAAAAAACACCCATCTTTGGTGGTCAGACGCCGCTGGGGAACACCACAATGTGTTGGCAAAAAACACAACCAGATTTGGTGCCACAGATGCCGCTGGGAAATGCTGCAAAGGGTTGCCAAAAAAGAACCAGTGTGGTTGGTTTTGAACAGTGGTCTGCAGCTTGGCAGGCATCTCGCCTAGGTGACACATACACTCTGAAGTGACCCTTTGTGTTATGAAAATTTGATCCGTTGGTTCCAATAAAGCTCTTACAATTTTGAAGAGCCATATTGGTAAATTAATTGATTCATGTGCGCAGGGAGCCGGTTATAAGTCGGGCAGCTTGGCTAAAAAAGGTCAATAATGTGCATCAGAATCAGAATCCAGTTTATTACTAAGTAGGTTTTCACATACAAGGAATTTGCTTTGGCGTATTGGTGCTTAACATAAACATAGTACTGAATTAACAAACAAAACAACGCTCACCACTATGCTGAGGCAGCCATCTGTGTTACCATCTTGGATCCTTTATGGGCCCGAAAATGCAGTGTATCACTTAGTGAGCAACTTACATTGAAACGATTGGGACCCATCTTGGAGCGGATTCCAAGGCAGTGTACTGTTAGAACTACCATACACTAGAAGACTTTGAAAAGACTTTTAAAAAGACAAAAATCTGAAATCCTCTCATATCTAAAGACAATGTGAGTTTTTAGACACACTAAGGATTTACAGACACGGGGGATCTTGCAGGGTCACTATTTGCAAGACTACAACTAGATTCCTTTTGAGATTATTTCCCATCCTGCTGCCGGTGGAAAATATTACGCCAGTCTCCTTTTAAGAAATACGACATATAAACAATACCTTGTGTGTCTGCATAAACACATATACACAAGATAAAAGACGTCATATGTCCATGGTATATCTGTCTATTTAGCTTCAATATGATCCATAAAGATTAACTATTTGCGCACAAACTTTACATTTTGGAAGTTGTCGCATCAGCTAGCTACCTCTGTTGGTTAGCTGTGCTATTTGAGTTGGAGAAGACCATGAAAATGAGAGGGAAACTTAAGGCCCATTTATGCTCAACATTAAATACGGATCCGGATATGGACAGAGCCTTCTGTCCGTGCTCCGCGTTCATTTCGTCCGTATTTCTGCATGTTTCCATAAAGCTTACGGATACGGGCCAAACGGAGCAGTACCACCGGGAACCGTGGGGGCAGTGTTGCTGTCACTACCTGATACGTAGCTCTAGTGAGACACGAAGAAGAAATAACGATTCAATTTCTCTCATCGGCAGTACTAGAGAAAAGAATTCTCCGTCCTCCAGTCGCGATGTATTTAACGGCCTCACCGACCACCGCCTCCTACAACGCTGCCTCTGTTTTTGTCTTTTATGCAAGAGGTACATTATCAATATCTCCTCCACAGTCGCCATGTTTGTTTTTGAGTTTGTTGTTGTCATAAAGGGCGCATGGAAGTATGTGGGCAGTGACGGTAACATCGTTTGAAACTAGGGGTGTAACGGTACACAAAAATCTCGGTTCGGTACGTACCTCAGTACACAAGTCACTATTAAATATGTTTTACTTATTGGTAACCTTATTAAAACGTACCACCACAGCAGTTAACTCTTTTTACACAATTTTTGAATGAAACAAATATATATAAAATCCTGCTTTTTCACATTGTTTGAATGAAAATAGAAATATAAAAGTGAAAAATAAAATCGTGCTGTTTTTTTAACACATTTTTTGAATGAAAAATATAAATATACATTTCTGCTTTAACAGTTTTACTCAGTTAAAATAAAAAGTATAGTGCAGCTGGTCAGCTTTAAAGCCTGCTCAGATTCAGTTTTACTAGGAACTTACTTAGCTTTCCCACTTTGTTAAAGTGCAGTAAACAAAACATGCTTATATCTAAAGTGCAGCTTAAACAATTTTACTCAACTCCAGTGGCGTTGATTATTTCTTTAGCACGATGGTCAGGGAAACGCTCTTTCTTTTTAAACGACGACAATATCGTAGTTTGCACCAGATTGCTTTTTCTAGTCGTGCCGGTTAACGTTCAAACTCGGGTGGTGTCGCTTTAGATGCGTTAGCATGTTAGACTTGTTTCCAAGTACATACCCGACCGCTGTTCTGCAGTGTCGGCACACTGCTTTTGTCTTGTCAACTTGTTTATTTCCATCTTCATATTTTACCCTGAAACCAAAGTGTTCCCAAACGGAGGACTTAAGGTTTGCGGGTGGGTCTTCAAGTTCGTCAGGCTCACTTGCCATGTTGTCAAAATGCGAGAATGCGCTGCACAAAGTGAAAGTGGAGATTTACGGTTGGACTCGGTCCGTCACTCAATTATGTCCGTCGGAGAACTAGATATTTTAAATGGTTCGGCTTGCAAAAACGGAATTAAAATAAAACAAAATAAAATAAAATAATATCCTGCGCCCAATAATTTGGTACAGGGTCGTGCCGAACCGAAAGTCGCGTACCGAACGGTTCGACACAAATACATGTACCGTTACAGCCCTATTTGAAATGGACGTATACATTTTCGTACGTAAAGGGAGCATAAATGGGCCTTAAAGTGGCCGTTTCAACATACCACAGTTCCTAGGCCTCTTATTCTGTGATGTGTCTAAGTTTTGATTTGTGTTTCTGGTACTTTTCTGAAGATCCACAGTACTCACATGACCCTGACCATGTTTATGTCATTGAACTTCAGTATTTTCATGAACCAAGACTGGTGTTTGGTTTAAGGGCAGCATTAGTAGCAGCTCTAAGTCTCACCCATTGTATCTGCTGTCCTTGACACCTGTAACAAAACTGAAGGTTACATAAAATGTTGAATGCAAGATAGCCCACACAGTCTATCTCACCATACTGCCTGTAGAAATCCTGTGGAAAAACCCAGAAGGAGCAAATAAGAGTCTGAGGAGGATGACTATGTGAAGCAGGAGAGATCTGGCAATACTGTTACAACACGGCAGCTAGCATGATAGGCCTGTGCATCCGGACGTGTTCAGTGGAGCATACAGGAAAGCAAAGGTGTCGCAGAGCTCCAGCACGAGGAAAACAAGCCAAAAAAGAAGTCGTGCTATATCTCAATGCAGAGCCCCTCAGAGGCCCACAGTGGCTCCGTCCAAATTGCCTGGTAAATTAGAGCGGCATGGGATGGTGCAGATACGTGGGCGAGCAGGCGGGCAGGCGGGCAGTCAGCTCCAACAGGAGAATGAAGCAGACGAAGGCAGAATGTGTCCCCCGGCAAGCTGAAGCCTGATTGCTGATTGATACATTGACTGCCACTGATTGTGCATAGTAGAGAAGAACGGGGAGACCGGGATGATTGCAGAGGGGGAAACAATGGAAAACTCACTGGCCTTGTGTGTGTGTGTGTGTGTGTGTTTCTGTGTGTGTGTGTGTGTGTGTGTGTGTGTGTGAATACTACAGCCAGCAGGGGTAGTTTAGGCCAGAGCACCATCAGCAGCTGTTGAGGGTGCAGCCCAGTGACCTCCCTTACAACTGCACTAATTACCAGGCCAACCACATCAGGGTTTCTCTTTCTCTCTGTCCTCCTGTCATGCTCGCTCAGTACACTTCAGTTTCCCCACATTCTGCTTCATCAGCATGGCTTTCAAGACATGTTATTGCTTGAGCTGTCAGGTTCAGGTATCTTTCGCACTTCCCTTCCCAGCCGTCCTTCTCTTAACTGTCCACTACCCCCAACACACCTAACCTCCCATCATACACCAGCGCACATGTGTTTTTCTCCCATATCCCTAAACATCATGCATAATGCACCGCATCTCGGCCTGCGCTCTGCATGCAGTACTTCAAACCTCATCGCTAATGGCAAGTGTACCGCAGAGGAGCGGCCTCAGCAGCGGAACGACTCCCTTCAGGTTCAAGCTACGGTAGTAGTCTATTATTTTTGCCCACCTCTCCCTTCTGCCACTTAAACACACTCCGCCTCGAGGAGACTCACTCTGTTGCTATGGAGTTTGTGTTCAGATGGATACAGTCGAGCTTTACAGGCGACCAGGCAGGAGTGCTGGTGTGGAGTGATGTGAATGTGCCAGTCATATGATTTGATCTGTTCTGTAGACAAACTGTTAATCAACTTTGGCAGACCCTGAAACAGGAATTGTGATCTAATATCTACTAGAGATGTCATGAGAACCCATACTTCAGTATCCAGTCGATGCCAGAATTTGGAAAGCGTGATGGTACTCATTTTTCTCTAGTAGTGTATTGTAGGTACTGGGGATGCAATTCTTCTGGACCTGATGAGGCAGCATAAACACCTACAAGTGTTCTAGTCTGCCGTTAAATTTCAAAGGAAAAAGAAGACTGCCTGTCAGCCTGAATGAACAACAACGTGTGGAAGACAGTGACGAGTAGCTGCAGCAAAGCTCAGCCCAAAAGTTGCCAATTTTTTTATTTTTTTTTTCCTGACTCCAGCTGCATATTTACACTATGCTACAAACGCCAGCAGCGTGACAAGGTGCTGAGTGTCTATTCTGCGCTGAGCATTGCATGGTTGATGTTTTTTCTGGCCAGTGAGACTTAGAAAATGTTTAGCTTTGGGTAAAGTGCTGCGGTTATCACTGTCACCTTTTACCCAGCCATCCAAATAAAAATAGAAATATATTAATATACTGTGGGATACATTTTAATATATGTTCCCTCACCAACAGAAACCCAAAAACTTTGCTTATAGGTGCTCTGTTGGGTGCTGGTGTTGGTGATGGTGATGTGCAATACTGTTATGATGAGTAGTATGTTTTTATGCTTTTTTTTAATGGCGTATGCTTTTAATTTCCTCTGGACCATTATTGTAAGGCAGCAATACTTGTGCAAGTTTCCCTACGGGGACAATAAAGTATCGCATCGCATCATATCGTACCATATCGTATCGTATCATGAACCCACATAGATTAGTACCTTAGTTTCCATGGAGACTCACGCTTGTGATGCCTGTTAACATCTCACAAAGTTGGCTTATAGTTAGATAGTGAAAAGATGACAGAAAGAAAGAAGACAAGAAAACCATACTGATCAGAGGAGGAAAGGATTATACCTCTGGAGCCCAAACTACCAAGTTTTCAGAAACCAGAGAACAATTGTTGGAAGAAACTGCAATGAAAATTAATTCAGTCAAATCTATAGTGTAAAATCAATATGGTTTATCACCATAAACTCCGTCATGTTGCAGTTACGATAGAGTCAGAGGTACCTTAAGATTTAATTTTTTTTTTTTTTTTTTTTTACTTTTTTACTTTACTTTGCTGAGGTCTTTTGTTCAGTGGTCTAGGGGTTCCTTAAGTATAAGACCAAGACTTGGAGAAAGCTGTAAATACTTACGTGAACATTTTAAGGAAGCCTTAAGGAGAAGACGTAAGGGTGTTTTGCACAACCAGTTTTATTTTAGGGAAACCCTATGTAGCACTTTAAAGGAAAATCTTACCTGAAGGTTTTGTGTAACCGGCCCCTGAATCTTGAATCTGCGAGTGCTAACTCTACTAACTTGTTCTGAACTACACTATGTCTTATTGGACCTTGACAGTTTTCCCCTGACATAGAGTGTCCTCTGGCATCTTTTGTCGAACCTGAAAGCGCCCTCCCTTCGCCTGGTTGTCTTGTATAAATATGTGTTTGAATAGGTTGGAGGTGAGTCACTCCTCAGACGCACAAGTTGTGTAAGAAGTGAACTGTCTAAACAGTGAAACAGACATTCCAGTGGTTATCATTGGTACTTTTGGATAGATAGTCTTATGCTGGTGGTTATATGAATGGGGTTATTGCTTTGGTCATAGCTCCCTGTAACACTTGTAGCCAAAATGAGCGTTGAATGATTTATTAAATCTGCCTGAATGCCAGTGGATGTAACGATGACTAACACCACTGAAAGTCACAAAAGAGAGTCTCATCACAACCATGTGATGCTCCAATTATGCAAAAAGTCTCTTTGAGATTGAAAGCAGATTTTCTGTTTGTTGTTTGCACATTTTTGACCCCAGGAGTGGTTTTTCAGTTTGTAATTATTTACCCAAAAAAGTCTATAATGACTGCAGACATCAGCTGTAGCTGTGGCTCTGTATGTGTGACAGCACATCTTCTGACTGATATTAATACTTCACAGGAAGTCCTGGTCTTTTTGTTATGTTTTTTTTCCCAGACTCTCCTTTTCTTCTTATCTTTGTAATTTTTTAGTGCCTGAAGTTAAACACAGTTTTTCTAACTTGAAAGCTCTAAAATTTGCATAGTGTTCAGTCTGCTCACTTTTAAAAGGAAAGATTAAATAGATGTGACCACTGCTGTCTTATGTCACCAGACCAGCAGGGAAACACTGTATAGCAGAGTGTGTGAGGACAGTATCTGCTGTCAGTGTGTCTGAACTGCAGGACAGAGAAGCGGCTCAGTGACCAGCAGTAGACCATGAATGGACGGTTCTCAGGAGTCAGTATGTGTGTGTAGCTGTGTGAATGTGTGAGGTAAGACATGTTGTAAAAAGTGTGCTTTGTCAGCTCCCCCTACGTGATGGAGGGTTTAAAGAAGAGTGTGTTGGTGCATTGTGAATCTCTAGCCTCACTGGGGTCGGTACAATTTTAGTTCATTTCATTTTGGGAATTCTTGTACACTATAAAATAATGGACACAGCCACTGTGACACATGCCAATGGTTTGTGGACTCCTGTTTTGAACATTCATTCATTTTCCGTAACCACTTATCCTGTTAGGGGCCGTGGGGGGGCTGGAGCCTATCCCAGCTGACACTGGACAAGAGGCGGGGTACACCCTGGACAGGTTGCCAGACTATCACCAACCATTCACGCTCACATTCACACCTACGGGCAATTTAGAGTCACCAATTAACCTGCATGTCTTTGGACTGTGGGAGGAAGCCGGAGTACCTGGAGAAAACCCAGTTTATCCCTTCTCTAACTTGAATAAGGATAAAAACAAAATACCTGAAAAACTACATGTCAGACCCCTTAGAGGGTCTTTTAGTACAACCAAAAACTGCGCTAATTCCAATGCTAGCTGCTAGCTTGGTTAGCATGGTGCATTTGCAGAATGTGGTTAACTATGATAATGCTAATGCCAGTTTTGGCTAACAAAAGTCCAAATCATTTGAACAAAATGTACCTGAAAAACTGAACATCAGACAAACAATTCTTTTTAGGCAACCAAAACATTCATGAACTGAATACGCACTGAAATAGTGACAGCTATGGCTATGTCTATGAATCTGGGGTTATGCGACAATTAAATTACCTAACTAACATTGTTGCACATGGCGACTTGTCACCAACCTGTCACTTGAAGTGGCCATGCCCTTAATTATGCATAATTTAAAGCCTTGATAAAATGTAAACACGTGAGTTACATAGAAATTCTTCCCCATATTGTCACAAATGTTGAAATTAGCTTGAGAGACCAAAACTGTTTTTTGTACCAGGCTGTAAACATGTTTATTTCTGCTGTAACACTGGACATTTTAACATGGAGGTCTATAGGGATTTACTTGTTTTTTGGGCCAGTCTCAAGTGGCCATTTGAGGAACTGCAGTTTCTGGCACCTATGCATTGGCTTCATTTTTCAGCCTCAGAAGTTGCAGCCAGTGAATCCACACAATTCTAAAATCTTTTCTCTAAAGACCTGCACACAAGTGTGATGGAAATATTGGGGTTCGAGATTCTGTGAACAGAGTGACTGAGAGTCCACCCTGACACACTGCAGCATGTGGAGTTAGTCGGTTATATCATGCGTCAGTGAGGCAGGTGCTTGGTGTGTATCTATGCATCCTTGTTGGCGTAAACCAGACGAGGCAGTGGCGATGAGTGCATCTGCTGCCTGTGTCTCCCCCTGGCACAGTGAGCGTCAGTGTGTGCATGGTGAATGTCGGCTGCTCTTTCAGTGCCTCCTCTTGTCTCCATCACCGTGTCCACTTGACAGGACTCAGCAGCCGAGCCCTCGGTCTCACCTGCTCATGTAGAGTACCATCCACCTCGACCTGGCTGCTCTCCCGCTGTCCACTTCTGTCTGCGCTGATGTGAGGTTTCCATTTCAGGTTGACTGCAGTTGTTCCGGTTATTAAAATTGTGTTATGAGACCACACATCTGTTTACATTACTTCTGCTACTCTGGTCAGGGCACACAGCAATAGACTAGTGGAAGTTACATAGATAATCTACTGCCTCTGCTTTCTCAGCTGTATGTGAGGTCATCATGTGACCTTTTTACTCAAGAGATGACCATTTAACAACACAGCAACTGACTGTTATATAAGCCCCGCCCCCCTTAGTTACTGTTGCTATTTCTGTCAGGCTTTTCATTCTAGCACGGGATGATTCCAATTTGCAATGTTAACTGTAGTGGATTTACCACTAGAAATTATTTGTTATGTTTTAAACAACTAGTGCAGCCCGTGCAATACATGCCTGCTCATGATGGCTCGGCCTGTGGTGTTGCTGCTTGCAGCTTTCTTGAGAGCTGCTCATACAAACACTCCACACTATACTTCCTTGGGTTCTGATCAATACATCTGTGCTACAAACAGCTATAGATTTATTATGATGTTTAGATAAATACTGAATTATGTTGCCCTTCCAACTCAGGGCCAAATTCACGAAAGGATTGCGTGGCTTTTGCGGCCGCTAAACCGGTAAAAATAGAGCAAACGGATACCGTCTAATTCACAAAGCACGCGCAGAGGGTGAAATGCTCCACTAACTGCGCTGCCAAGCAGATTGTGTCTTGGTGCTCCGGTGTTATTTGCACTTATTTAAATGAGGTAATACGCATTTATTTGACGTAAAAATTGCCCCTTTCTATGCAAATGAGCCTCATTGATAAACAACGTCTAATTCACTAACACCAGCGCTAATAGCCACACGCAGTTTGAATGAAGTAAAAAACGTCTTTAGAAAGCTGGTGCAAACTGGGCGCTCCTCTGTGGAAGCCTCTCGCCCAGACTTTCCAGTGATCGTGGCAGCAGTGATCATCTGTTAAATCAGTCTGTAAATAATATTTTGACATTATTATTATAATCATTATCACTTTAATGGCATCCGAAGATATTGATGTGTTGAACAGGTGACAGTCTGCGCACTTCTGTCACGCACTTCAAAAGCAACTTTCAATAATTTATTTTACGAAATGGGGGAAACAAACGTGAACAAAAACGGTTCCATAATTCATTTGAAATTTAAAAGATAACGAAAAAACAGCTACAAGTGAGAGGGAATAGTGATAAAGTGGTCAAACTTGGTCAAATCCACAGCCTTAACCCATCCGACACTGTTAGACTGACTCATCAGCAGACATCACTACATGAGGGTATACAGTATTCAGTACTTTGCCAGACAAAGTCTGCCATTGTTCTGCCACGGTGTTCTTGGCGCAAAGCCAGCATTTATACTTTGCCATGTGTGGCTTATTGCAATCAGGGGCAAATCAGGGGCAAACTGCACTCAGCTGCCAAACTTTGTGGGCGTGTTTGCGCTGGTGTATCATTAGCGCAGTATCCTTTGTGAATAGGACATTAAGACGGAGCAAACTGTGGGTGCAAATGAAGTGCAATTCAAGGTGCTACCAGCGACCGCAGTTCATTCTTTGTGAATTCAGCCCTCACTGTGCAGTGAACTAACAAAAGGCCTCAAAGTATGCAACTCAATAGCATGCTACTTACTGACGGTGTACTTCTACTTCAGAGGAAAACATTGCAGCTTGCTACTAGATTTACCAGACAGAGACGTGTTACTGGTTATGTTGCAGATTCAGATTTGCAGATTCAGATTCAGATCGCATGATTCCTTTCTATGCAGCCAATTGGCGAATCTCATTCAGGGCGCCCTATTTAAACTGCTCTGGCCTGCCTGCTGTTGCTGCGTCCTCTGTAAGCCACTTTGCAAACAGCCTCCACCCCAGCTCCTTCATTTCATGCTGTGTCTGACTTATCAGTGTCATTTCTGTTTGTCTTTGCTGCTGCTGGTCCAAATAGGTGTTTAGTCACCTGTTTTGACATAATGACTGTGGTTATAAAGTAGACCATGGATTTAAATAGCGGAGGTGTGTTGCTGGTGGTAGTGTTTTTAAGTGTTTTAAGTAAATATGGTAAACTTACATAATAGATGTAGGTGAGGACATGCTTGACCACTTTGATTATTAAGTAGAGTGTGGGTGTAGGTGGTACGTTGTTAGCTGGACATGCTAACATTTGCAGCTTATGTTGGTGCATATAATCAGAATGTGTAATCCATTCCTTACACGTTTGCTCTAAAGTCAGTTTGAGTCAGTTTACACCTAAAAAAAACATCTGAAAATAAATATGACTTCATGTTGTGTCAGTCAGGTTTGCACACTGAGTCTGAAACTTTCTCCCGTCATTGAAATTTTCAGAACGGGTTCAATTATCTGCATTTTTCACGTCCGTCAGGAGCATTTCGAGACGTTTGACCAAGAATCAGTGAAGACAATGTGGCGGCGGGACACAGCTGTGACACGACAGAGGAACGGGGCGCACAGAATCATTTTCATAACATATCATTTCCGTGATATTCCGGTGGATGATGATGAAGGGGAGGAGGATGTGGACCGAACACAGAATGTGGAGACAGAGAGGGCTTCATGCAGTTGTGGTGCCAAATGAAAGACAGGCGGATTTAAAAAAAAGCGCAACTCAGTGTGCAAAGACCTTTAGACATCTCCCTACTGTGCACAACACTTCAGCATGCTGAAAAATCCAAAGCTTGACAGGCCTATTAGTTATGACCACTAAACTATGATGGGACAGTTGCGTTTTGGGAGAGGTGTTGGCTACTTTGGTCATAAATTAACTAATGGCAAAAACTACAAAAATAGTCATAAATCAGACTCATCCTTTAAGAATACGACTGTATTTCGACAGCTCTACACAGCAGTGCGACACAGTGAGCATGTGTTTCTGATTCACTTTTACAAAGAACGAGGTGCTGTGAAGTGGAACTTTTCAGTGTTGTGTATAAAACACCTTGTTTACATGAAGGTTCAGTGGGTTTCTTGTGGGAGTGTGTGTGGTTCTGCATCATGTCCGCACATGTACTTCTCGTGGGAAATTGGACTTCATGCTTCTTGGAACAGTAATTAGCACTGTGGGTTTCATCTGCAGGCTCTTTGAAGACTTCAGGAGACAGTCAGCCTCAGCATTCTTCTAATTTTGTCAGATTTTATCCGTTTTTTCTTTTATTACTCTTTGAACCTTACGATTCAAATTTATTTCTAGTGAATCTTTTATTTTTGGCATTTCTGCCTCATAGAGGAGTGCTGTCGTTTTTCTTATCTACATTCATTCCTGACATGAGAGCTGATTGTTGTTTCCCTACACACACGCCTGGCATTTTGGCTGGATTGAGTTTGAGCTAGCTAACACCGGCTTGTAACAGTAAATATTAAACACATCCAGCTGTCGCTGTGAGATGGCTGTCTGCTCTGTGGCTTTTTACAGGCTGCTCTGCATTGTGTTAGGCTTAAGAAGTCATAACGGTGGAACAGAGTGCAGAGGAGGAGTGCAGCCACTCAAACACAGCAAGATGCTGTAGATGCAAATTGGTCAACAAAGTACAAAAACGGGGGGAGAGTGGGAGCAAACAGTGGGAAAGTAGTGAACTATTCTTTCTGCTCTCATTTTCTCTCTGCAACATGTTGTGAAGAAGTGAAATAAGACTAAATGTAGGTGGGATGATAAACTACTCAGCTACTCCTAACGCACTTGGTTTATTCATTCATTCTCTCACCCACTTATGTTTGCCTACCTGTCTGTTGAGTGGGAGTAAATGATGCAGAAGGCTTTCTATGCTCTGTCAGATGCATATAACCTTGATGTTCCTCATTCAAACCTTTGTCTCATGTCATCATCTCTCTGTCACTGTTTCCCATTACTCATCACTCGTATATGTACTTCTGAGTCCATTTTATAAGAGATGTAGTCTGTTAGAAGTAATACTCCTCCAGACCCAAAGCTCTTGATAACAATAATGTCACTTTTACAGATATCATCAATCACAATCTAGGAAAATGCGGTGCTATGAAAAACATATTTTGAAAGTCAGTATTTTATTTGTTTCATTATTTACCTTAAAACATATCTAGAGAAAAGTTACTGGAAGATTTTAGTTATGCTAGAGATTAGGGGTGTGCCATATCATCTCGTTCACGATAATACCGGTAAAATTTTAAATATAATATTAAAAAAAAATTAATATCCTGATACTTGCGATATTTCGACTTGTTGACATATTGACATCATACTGTTACCCTTGGCAACAACAAGCATGGCTAAAAATGAAATTATTACTGACTCTGCAGTTGTTCCAAAAAGAGGAGCAGCTTCAGTAGTGTGGAATAAAGTGTGGCGTCCTGAATATTTTATGAACAGCCCCGGACTTCTCAGACTCTTTTAGCGAGTTACCGCTCAGAGGGAACTCAGTCAGCGGCTCTTCCGGCAGCAGCACAGCGTCTTTCCCTGTCCTGTCTTGCCATGTGCATACTAGAGATGCGCAGATGGCGTTTGAGCGCACCCGAATCCTATTGCACTCATCAATCATCCACCCACCACCCACCCGACGTAATTATCTTCTGAAATTTAGAGACCCGCATCTGCACCCAATCTGCGCCAAACATTAAGTTATTGTATTTACATTTAAATTATGTCCAGATGTTCCTGCTCATTCGCTTTTCACATAGGCGCATTTTCTTGACTTAAACAATTGAAAGATTATAGGCTACTTTCGAATGTAGTCACATTTATTTATTGCTATATAAATAAAGGTTATTAAATACGAATATAACTGACAAATCCACCTGCAATCCACCCGAAATGAATTACAATGTTAATTTTTATTGGCACACCCACCCGCGGATTGCAGATATCCGTGGATGTCGCAGATATATCCGCAAGATTTGCATCTCTAGTGCACACAGGAGTCGGTGTCATCAAGTCGTGTTGTCATAAACCTTTGGTAATGTAAACCTACGTGACGCTCATGACTCAGCAAAAAGCTACATATATGTGAATCTGCAGTGGTTATTGTAGTGTAACAGCCTGTCACAGGTTACGACGTGATGATTAGAGAATGTGGTACGTTTGAAAAACACAAGGCGAGTTGGACAAGAAAAAAAATGTAATTAAAGGGCCAGTGTGTAATATTTGGCATGGTTTATTGTCAATCTGAATCTGAATCTGAATATTCTACCCATTAATATGTTTATACAAGTGTATGATCGCTATAAAATAAAATTCGTTTGGTTTTCGTAGCCTTATAATTATGCTTTTATATATATATATAGCAAGGGCCTTGCTTTAGAGAGGTCGCCATCTTGCGCCGCCATGTATGTACGGCAGACCGAGCGGACAATCCAGCCAGCCAGAGAAGCATTTCGCGTGTATAAATGAACCAACAAAGACAGCGGAAGGAAGGAAGAAGGAGGAGGAAACAGCAGAGTGTTAGTAGTTCATCGATAGAGAGTAGTGAAAAGTTTTTTTAGTTATAAAGTTTGCGAATGGACCACACTTACCACACAACAGGAGAGAATGAACCCGAACCGTCATCTGCGAGGAAAAGAAGACGCAACTTCACTCCTTGTGATGCACTCTCTGCGGCGCTTTTCCTCCTGATGATATATCTCCCCAACGATGGTAGCAGTAGCACCGAATCCCATTCTGTGCATTCAGCCTGTCTTCTCGCCCGCTCAGCATCAAACACATGGAGTTCCTCATCTGTATGCTCTGGCTCAAACAGGTATGGCTCTGGGTCTGTGTCCGCTACAAGAAACTCTTCAAAATCGTGTTCAAAGTCGTCCATTGCAGCTACTATAGTCCGGAGATATTGCTAGGCTAAATAAACAGCTGAGCTCTGTTTACAGGCTATGCTGTCAGTCAGTGTGCGGGCTGGAGATTGGCGGAGCAGAGAGGGGAGGGGGTCCTCACTCGGTATGGTAAACAAGTATGTGTGTAAAGTTATGAAGTGTGTCTGTTACGCCAGAAGAGTCAGAGTTTGGGACGGAGTCTTTTACCCCCTGGAGTGTTACCGGAGTTTCTGGAGTGCTCAAATAAACGGGCCTTTTTCCCGAACGCTCTTCTGGTCTCCTGCTCGTGAGGGATTCATTACAATATCGTAACATGGTTTAGATTTCTAAATAAACATTCACCTCGTCGCTAGATAGACCTACTCCTGAAAAACTCGTGTGCAAGGCTTTTTGTCCCTACGTGGCCACCGTCATTTACCCGATGGGAGGGGTGAGCGAGTGAGCCCTGCAATCTAGAATTTGACCACTGATGTCACTGTTTCCAATGGTTTTCAACCCGTTTTACACACTGGGCCTTTAAAGGTCCTTGAAAAGTCATGAAAATTGAATTAAGTTATCATTGACTGAAAAAATAAATGTTCATGGCCGCCTATTATCCATTTCTAACAATGTCAGCGAACATGTCACAACTCATGAACTCTGAACTTTCAGAAAATTTCCACTGATGGGGTTGTGAATACCACAGGAGGAGGGCATTTACTGTATGTGGACTCTTCTCATGAACACATAAAACACGACCCCAGTTAAAGGCAGCGTGAGTAACATGTTGCAGTTATTTCGTTTGGTCAGAGTTAATCATCAACATCTCTGGTAAAATGTCTTATATCTTCCACAGTCTGTAAACTTGTTATGTTCTTGGATTGTTATTGCCCTTATAAAGTACTCCAATCCTTCTCTGTGTTTATTGCGCTGGTCGATAAAATATTTCTGATTCTGATTTAGCCCAACTCTCTGCCTGATGCCTGGCTGACCTTTCCCAGGGAATCGTGTAGGTGCTGAAATATGTAACAGGTGTTAGCAGTGGCCTGTAAATGGGCTCCTGATTTGTGTGGGAGGAAATGATGACAGGGGTGGCTTGATGCTGGAGGGGCGAGAGGCAAAGGTTCCTCACACTCCCCGGCAGCCAAGCGCCTGTCACTGGTCTTGGCAGTCGTGGAGGGACTGTGGGGCTGAGAGAGGGGAGGAAGTCAAGAAGCCATGGAGAGGGGGTAAAATAACTCAGGCCACCATTTAAAACCAAACTCCCTCTTTTTCTCTCTGTCTGCCAACTTTCCGCTTTTCCCTCAATTCTGCTGTCTCCATCTCTTGCTCACACACAGTTGCTCACACACCCGACTGTGCTCACATTGCGGTTAAACTCCCACCACCTTTTCTCTCTCCTCTGCTCTCCATCCTACTTGCCATACCCTAAATATCCCTGGCTCTATTTTTACAGTGCTCTCTCTCCTCTTTGCCCTCGCTTTGTCCTCCTGGTGCTCAGTTTTTCCATTTCCCTTTTCTCGTCTTGTCACTCTTTGAGGAAGCATGCTTGTGCACAGTCCTTGGCAGGGCACAGTTAGACTGTCACACTCGTTTGGGCAAGGTACTCTCAGGGCAGGGCTTCTTGTCAGTACATGAGTTCAGCGGGTTTCTTTGCTTGTAGGTTTGACCTCTCTGCTGTTCACTGGAAATATGTTCCCTGTACCATGCTCTGAAGAAACACACACATACGTATACACACACACTCACATACAGTATATGAACTGCTCTAACCTGGTGTGTCTGTCTCTTTCAGCTCTGCACGAGTTCCCGACAGACTTGTTCACACACAAAGAGCGAACAGAGGGAGCTGTGGCCCTGCATGTCCTGTGTGTAAGTTTACCTTCACAAATCTAACTCTGTATTCTGTATTCTGTACTCTCATTTGAAACAATGAGGCTGTTGATATTCTATATTTTTCTTCTAATCAATAAATCCCATGAAAATACCAAAGCCAACAATTAAAACATTAGACTAAAAATCCAAAGTCTGATACATCTTACTCCTCTGTGCCATAGAGTGCCACATATGTCCAAAGCCTACTAAAACACATCACTGAGCCAGACTGTTGCACTGGCTGACATATTTCATCATTATTTCAATTTCAGTTTCATTTTTAAAGCCCAGTATCACAAATCACAATTTGCCTCAGAGGGCTTTATAGCATACGACATCCCTCTGCCCTTGGATCCTCACAGCAGATAAGGAAAAACTCCCCCCAAAAAAACCTTTAACAGGGACCATGAACACTGGCAGTGTAGTTTATTTCAGTCCCAGGGCATCAAATGCTGCTGTGTCACGTCCCTCAGTGTGTGATTTTGACAGAAAAGGCAGCCTTCACCATCTTTATAAAATGCACCACACTTCAACTAACAATGTAAACCCATCCATGGTGGTGTATCGGTGGTTTTGTGGATAGAGCAGGCACCCCATGTAAAGGACCGTTGCCGCAGTGACCCGGATTCGAGTCCAGCCTATGGCCCTTTGCTGCATGTCAACCCCCCCCCCCCCAGCCTCTGTGACTGAATTGATATCAATTGAGGACATTTATCAGACCCCTTATAAGTCACAACTGCAAATTAGAAGTCTAAACACTTCACAGGAAAATTGCTGGCAGAATGTGATCTAAAGCAAAACTAAGCAAATGGTACCATTGTCGATATTTCATCCTATCTGGCTGAGCAGAAGACACCATCTGGATCTGCAGCACAATCCCTCTCCTCTCCTCTCCTCTCCTCTCCTCTCCTCTCTGGCAGTATTGCTTCAGCACATGCATGACCAGCCCCACTGGCCTCTCCAGCATGGCCCAGCAGGGGTCAATATACAAGGTCAAGGCTACGATAGAGCCCCTCTGCCGTCAGTCTTACATGACTGGCACATGGCAGGCAGAATGTTCCAGTACATCATGACCCATGTTGGGTTGATAGTCTCTGGGGGGACTGACTGTAATGGAAGCTCATACCAGCAGAGAAGCGTCTCCAAAGAACTTCACTGTGCATAAACACAGCACTGAGAACGACCAAATGGACCACTTTGCCGGTACATTCTGACATTACAGACGATGTCACTACTTACAGTGCGCCACCCTCTGAGTTGGCTTTTTCCTGCCACAGAAGGGCAAATGGAAATAACCTTTTTGAGGATGCTAGGAGATTAAAATAACAAAAAGCCAAAAATGCAGTGTATCATCACAAACTATTTTCCCGTGATGTCTAACCTTTAAAATAATGTACTGTATGTCATTTCACGGCAGGTGTTACCATGCTTGGCTTTGTGGAGAGAGCAGTGTTCTGTGAATTTCAGGACGGACAATCAGGGCTTATACCTGCAGAGTTTGTTGTGTAGCTCTAATGCTGTTGTACTTTTCCACCTTTCCATTTTTGGAAAATGAGAGTCAAAATTAGATGCAAACTGGGCCAGAGGAGAAAGCTCGCCCACTGTGACTGCATGTATTTAAACAGAAGCGTGCAATATATTCACTGAAATTTACTCAAACAGGTTCGGAGCATTGTACGCAGGAAGTGAGCCGACGAACAAGCTTTATGAGAGAAGCGACAGCGACATATAACATAATATGCTGTATGTAAAGCAATATTCAAACAAGGTATTAAACTAGGGACTATGTAACCCATTAATATGTCGAGCATGAACGTGTGATAGGATCATGACAGAACCACATCTTACAGTCTGTTTAAGCATTGGCCGTTTAGGCATGGTGGTGCAGTGATTAGCATTGTCACCTCACAGCAAGAGGGTTCCTGGTTCAAACCCGGGGTGGAGGGTTTGAAACCATGGGGAGTTTGCATGTTCTCCTTGTGTTAGCGTGGGTTTTCTCCGGGTACTCCAGCTTCCTCCCACAGTCCAAAGACATGCAGGTTAATTGGTGACTCTAAATTGACCGTAGGTGTGACTGTGAGCGTGAATGGTTGTCTCTCTCTATGTGTCAGCCCTGTGATAGTCTGGTGACCTGTCCAGGATGTACTCTGCCTCTCGTCCAGTGTCAGCTGGGATAGGCTCCAGCCCCCCCTCAACTCCCAGCATCATATGCGGTTACAGAAAATGAATAAATCTTCAGTTTCCTGAAGTTCCATCAGTCCAACATCAGAAAATAATCTTGCATGAGCTGGATTAAAAGATAATTTTAGCAGTGCGATACCTCAGATTATCATCACATATTATTATAGTTATTATTAAGATGTAAAAAATAACACACCACGTTATTTTGCTTTTGAATGTATACCTACTTATTTAGGACTGAAAGACAAAGCTTAGTACTTGGACTCTGCTTAGGTCTTGGTGGGACTGAAGACTTGAGGACTTGGGACGTCATAGCTTAGACTTTAGACTTATGTGCAACTTGCAGAACAGTGGCTTTATCCCACCACTGCTTTGTACTGAACAGCCAGAATACAGACTATAAATAGTACAGTATAAATGTGCTGGCAGTCCTCTCTCCACCTGCGGCTGCTCTCCTTTACTGTTAATCATACTCTTACCTGATTATTTTCCTGCTACTTCTCAGGTTAAAGAATAAAATGTCTCATGAAGTCAAATTCTTAAAAACATCTCAAAGGGACAGTTCACCTCTAAATCAAAAATACATATTTTTCCTTTTTACCTGTGGTGGCATTTATCAATCTAGATTGTCTTAGTGTGAGTTGCTGAGTGTTGGAGATATATGCTGTAGAGATGTCTGCCTTCTCTCCAATAAAATAAGGGTGTCTACGAGATCTTAAAAAGTCTTAAAATGTCTTGAATTCAGATTCAAGGAGTCTTGAATTGTTTCGGTCACATTATAGCGAAAATTTGTCCCCCCGACAGACCCAATGACTGTTTACAATCATTGGACAGACTGAAGATTTGCAATAATACATTGCATTTATGACAAGGCTGAGATTTTCCTTTTACATCAAACAAATTAAACTTAAACTCACCAAATTGGTGTCAGTTTTCCTTACTGTTCTCAACTCAACAGCAGTGTCTCTTTCCAGAAATCATGACCTCGTTACTCAAGATAATCCACAGACCTTGTTGTGAGCAGTTTCATGTAAGAACTATTTTCTTTCTATGGAACTACACCTGCCGACTGTATCACTCGCCTAGCATTACTGAGCTAGCTAACGTTACAGCTCAGCCGAGGAGGACGCCATGAATGTTTGCATCTCACGTTGTCTCAAGCACGAGCCTCTTGCCCATGAGTAGATGCACACATCCTTCTGGGCGGTGATACAGTTTTAGTTCGGTAGATAGAAAATAGTTCCTACATGAAACTGCTCACAACAACGTCTGTGGATTATCTTGAGAAACCAGGTCATAATTTCTGGAAAGAGACATTGCTGTTGAGTTTTTCAAATGTAATTTTTGGCGCTTTGAGCACTACAATCAGAATGCCATCTAATTCCATTATATTGGAGAGAAGGCAGACATCTCTACGTCAGATATCGCCAACACTCGGCAACTCACAATCTAGATTTATGAATAGCACTACAGGTAAGAGGGAAAATATGTATTTTTGATTTTGGGGTAACTGTCCCTTTAATGTTTGAAAATGCTATTCAGAAATAAGTTAAATTACAGAACAGATGTCACTCTGTGGCTCATGTTGTCTGCATTATGTTGCACTTGTAGCTCCATATGGTCTTCAGGGATGTTGATTAAAATGCTTGATTAGATCCTGTCGTCTTTTTCTTCTGGCGCAGCCACATGTGAAGCTGCTGTGAACCTATTCCTCTCTCAGTCAGTCGAAGATAGTCATTGATCGTGTATGTTTCTAGTACTGGATTCATCCTGGAGACAGAAAAGTGTAAAATGCTTTGTGTTTGAGCTGAATTTTAATATCACAGTATTTTACTTCCAGCTGCTGTTCCCTTGACAGCTGCACCGCTGAGCTGCGCCGACTCTGCACAGCTCATTAATGCCGGCATCATCACTTCTTAGAAAAGATTTGCTCTCAAAAACACAAACACAACTCCAGATTTAGGGGCTTCCATGTCTGCACGCAACATAGAACATGTACACAGATTTACATTCAGTGTGCACGTAATGTTCGCTCACGGCTACAGTTGGCTTCAGATGGATGACAGCTGATTTCATTTCCTCCATCTGTACCTCAAGTCTGGATCAAGATTAAAACAGTTATGATTACATGTGACCTTTGACTTTTTGCTTGCACTGAATTAACAAATCAGCACCTTGTGGTAATGGCACTCCTCACACTTCTTCACAAACACACACAATAGAGTCTTTCAGAGTGAGCTCAGTCGTAGCTCTCATGCAGGCGCTGGGTAGTTCAGCTCGCTCTCATCTGCGTTCACAAACAGGAAACAGACGAGCTCCTGGTTCAAAGTAAAACTCTGAACACAAAAGGAAAAAGGAACATTCACTCTCCATGCCATTCTTGCTATAAGCAGCTCTTTGAAAGGCATCGTTACTGCAGTGTGTAAGGATATTCATGCTCTTCCTTTGTTCACATGTTCCCCGTCAGTCTGTCGTCACCACCTGACATTTTCTCTCTTGATCAGCGCTATCTGTCTTTCATCTCCAATCTGTCTCTGCTTCTCTCCCTGCTCTGTGTTTTATGTATTATGTGATGCCAAGGAAATGATGCACGTGGTACTGTAGGTGTTTATGCAATGCATCAGGGGAAAAAACACTCTAACAATGTACAGACTTAAAAGTATTTAATACAGTAAGCTCTTATAGTCATAATTAATACTGCCAGACTGTTTGGAAGGATTTTTATTGAAGGTAACTCTAAGTTCCCCAAGGGTCAGTGTTGGGCCCATTATTGATTGGTATGACACGTATATGATTTTTGTTTCTAAGGTTCAAAAACATTGTTTATTTGCACATGCGACACAGTCTGTTTTGTTGTCGTACAAATTTGAAAAGTAAACTGAAAATTGTAAAGATCTAGTTGATTTAGACTAAGGGGGTGATCACACAAAAATGAGATGCTAGAGACGCAGACGCTTCAAAGACGCTTGCAACGCTGGAAGCGCTTATTCAATGCGTGCTAGCGTCTACGCGCGTCTAAAAACACGTGTCTAAAAAGAAGCGTCTACAAAAACATGCGTCTAAAAAGATGCCGGAAAAACGCCTGTCTAAAAAGACGCTTGAATGCCGGTCAGACGCGCTGTATCATAGGAAAACAATGGTTTGATTGGCGTCGCATTTCTAGCATTTCATCTTGGTGTGATCGCTCCCTAACTCTATCACTTAACAAATTTACAAAGCAAATTTTGGTTGTATATTGAAACTGAGTGTCTGAAATAGATTTTTGAGGATGATAATATATAATAAATTGTGCTTTTAACAAACTTAAGTGTCTCAAGTTAAGGACTTCTTAAAGAAAATCCTCTATATTAATTCATTCATTATTTTATTTGCTTTATACCAATTCATTTAGCCCATCCCACTTGGGATTACAAGACATAGTTACAAACACCTCCCGGTCATGCATGAAGCATTATGGAAAGAAAAGAGACAGACAAACTAAAAACAGAAGGAAACAAACAACATCCTAGATGAACTGCTTCATGAGAAATCAGACCTGAAAGTGTGCGAGGGAGTGTGCCTGAGGAGGAGCTCAAACAGGTAGGGGGAAGCAAAGTTATGGAGGGCTTTATAGGTGGTGAGGAGGAGTCTGAAGTGGAAACACTGGAGGATGGGGAGCCAGTGGAGGATATGAAGGACATGGGTGATGTGGTCATGGGTGCGAGAGTGTGTGAGAAGACGAGCAGCTGAATTCTGGATATGTTGTAGTTTCTTGAGAGTTTTGGACTATTGAGGAGACTGTTGCTGTAGTGCAGTCTGGAAGTGATGAATGCATGAATGAGAATCTCTGTAGCTAAGATTGATGGACAGAGGCAGGTGATGTCTCTGAGATGAAAGAAGGCTGTTTGGGTGATGTGTTTGGTATGTTGGTCAAAGGAGAGGGTTTGATTGAAGATGACACCAAGGTTATGGACGTGGGGGGAGGAGCACAGTAGAGCTATTGGAGAGGTTATGAGCAGATTTGAGAAGAGATGGTAATCAGTATGGGGAAATAAATGCAAAAAAAAAACAACAACAACAACAACCAACAAACCCATCTTTTATTAAATTCACGACTTGGTAGATATTTAAATGATGCTTAGTATGCCTACTGGTCATATAGAGACAAATTTATCTTTTCCTGAAAGCCTCCACAAGTTGTATAAAATGAGAAAAAAATCAAAATGACTTCAGCAGAATAAACAGCATATATACTAATTATGTTATGTATCACATGCTGTTCTTTAAAGTGGGCCCATCGTGTCATTCCAAGTCAGAGGTCATGTTGCTTTACTGTTATTCTGATAGTAGTTGGGGAATAAACAAGACCATATCCATAACCCCCTCTCTATTCCTTTGTAATGCCAGTATATGTACAGTACAGGCCAAAAGTTTGGACACACCTTCTCATTCAATGCGTTTTCTTTATTTTCATGACTATTTACATTGTAGATTCTCACTGAAGGCATCAGAACTATGAATGAACACATGTGGAGTTATGTACTTAACAAAAAAAGGTGAAATAACTGAAAACATGTTTTATATTCTAGTTTCTTCAAAATAGCCACCCTTTGCTCTGATTACTGCTTTGCACACTCTTGGCATTCTCTCCATGAGCTTCAAGAGGTAGTCACCTGAAATGGTTTCCACTTCACAGGTGTGCCTTATCAGCGTTAATTAGTGGAATTTCTTGCTTTATCAATGGGGTTGGGACCATCAGTTGTGTTGTGGAGAAGTCAGGTTAATACACAGCCGACAGCCCTATTGGACAACTGTTAAAATTCATATTATGGCAAGAACCAATCAGCTAACTAAAGAAAAACGAGTGGCCATCATTACTTTAAGAAATGAAGGTCAGTCAGTCCGGAAAATTGCAAAAACTTTAAATGTGTCCCCAAGTGGAGTCGCAAAAACCATCAAGCGCTACAACGAAACTGGCACACATGAGGACCGACCCAGGAAAGGAAGACCAAGAGTCACCTCTGCTTCTGAGGATAAGTTCATCCGAGTCACCAGCCTCAGAAATCGCAAGTTAACAGCAGCTCAGATCAGAGACCAGATGAATGCCACACAGAGTTCTAGCAGCAGACCCATCTCTAGAACAACTGTTAAGAGGAGACTGCGCCAATCAGGCCTTCATGGTCAAATAGCTGCTAGGAAACCACTGCTAAGGAGAGGCAACAAGCAGAAGAGATTTGTTTGGGCCAAGAAACACAAGGAATGGACATTAGACCAGTGGAAATCTGTGCTTTGGTCTGATGAGTCCAAATTTGACATCTTTGGTTCCAACCGCCGTGTCTTTGTGAGACGCAGAAAAGGTGAACGGATGGATTCCACATGCCTGGTTCACACTGTGAAGCATGGAGGAGGAGGTGTGATGGTGTGGGGGTGTTTTGCTGGTGACACTGTTGGGGATTTATTCAAAATTGAAGGCACACTGAACCAGCATGGCTACCACAGCATCCTGCAGCGACATGCCATCCCATCCGGTTTGCGTTTAGTTGGACGATCATTTATTTTTCAACAGGACAATGACCCCAAACACACCTCCAGGCTGTGTAAGGGCTATTTGACCAAGAAGGAGAGTGATGGAGTGCTGCGGCAGATGACCTGGCCTCCACAGTCACCGGACCTGAACCCAATCGAGATGGTTTGGGGTGAGCTGGACCGCAGAGTGAAGGCAAAGGGGCCAACAAGTGCTGAACACCTCTGGGAACTCCTTCAAGACTGTTGGAAAACCATTTCAGGTGACTACCTCTTGAAGCTCATGGAGAGAATGCCAAGAGTGTGCAAAGCAGTAATCAGAGCAAAGGGTGGCTATTTTGAAGAAACTAGAATATAAAACATGTTTTCAGTTATTTCACCTTTTTTTGTTAAGTACATAACTCCACATGTGTTCATTCATAGTTTTGATGCCTTCAGTGAGAATCTACAATGTAAATAGTCATGAAAATAAAGAAAACGCATTGAATGAGAAGGTGTGTCCAAACTTTTGGCCTGTACTGTATATAAAGGGTAAAACTAACTGTTTAAAAATGTAGACAGTGGTCCCACAGTTATGTTATTCATGATTTTTTTATGTCTGATCCGTTAATGCACTAATGGGATCAGATCTTTGAATCTTAAGCCTTCAATTACCAAATTCACTGTTTCATTTTTCATGAGTATTTACATCTAAATTTAATGTAGTGGTTAGAGCAGAGGTGCTCTTTACTGCAGCATCCAGGGTGCAAACACAGATTTGTTCACTATAGAATGAAAAGCAGGAGAAGACACTGAAAACAAACCACCTGTTAATGCTCTGTTTGAAATATAGACGGATAAATCTCAGCTGGCTGTACTTTATGACGGTTAACAGTGCAGCGTGGACTTTTCACCTGATCGTATCATGTGTATAAATCACATCAAGCAACATGTTCATACTTCACTGATCCCTGTAATATTTATCACTCTCTCTCTCTCTCCACAGACCATTTACATGTTCTGTGCCCTGGCCCTTGTCTGTGATGACTACTTCGTCCCCTCCCTGGAGAAGCTGTGTGAGGTATTAAAGGAATTATATAGGTTATTATCTTAAATATTTCGTTATGACATTGAATATTAATGTCTAAATAAGCAAAAGTAAAAAGGAAAAACTGTTCTCAGGTATCATTTATTAAAGGATTAACACTTATAACCTGTGTGGGTGTGCATCATAAAGTTATGTAAATCATTAAACATGAGGTGGTGTTTTGGAATAACATTTTCTGCCTCCACTGCAGTATTTGATTGAGCTTTGTTTGATCTTCGTCACCAGGCAAAAAATATCATAGCCTTTACATTTCTTTTGATTGCACGGCTTATACATGGAAGTTGAAAATTCCCTCTGACCTTTAAGCTATGGATTAAAGATAAAAATCATTTTACTTTGATGGAAATTCACTATTCTACAGGAGGGTCTGCTCAGAAATGTCACATTATATGGCAACCATTTTTAATCTATATAGAAAAAATGGACAACACAGATATTGCAACTTTGTACTACATACTATATATTATGTATAGTTTACTTTTTTTTTAACTTTTGCTAATTTATTTTGATTTTTGATTTACTACCACTTATTTATTTAACTGAATATTTTTTTATTTTTAATTCATATTTTATTGAACTTTTTTTGTTATTTTTCTAACATAAACAGTGTCCTCCAGTGTTATAAAATATATGTATTATTTATTTATTTGATAAACTATTTAATTTATTTATATGTACTTTTAATTGTGTATGCAGTTGATTCTGTCTTATTACAAATGGTACACTAGGGATGACCCCTGTCGTAGAGTAAAATCACTGAACGGGGATGGAATTGAGGGGGTCTATATATATGTAATTTATTGCATTTTGTACAATTTTAAATTAAAATCCTCATGTACATATCAGGTAGTATATGTTTATGCATATGTCAGATACATTTTAGACCACATGAAAGAAGTTTACAGTCAAAATGAGAGTAGAAAATAACATAGAATTTTTTTTTTCGTCTTCCAGACTGACATACAGACAGGTTTTGACATTAAGTGGTAAATAAACAGGTTTACAGTTGCGCATATGGAAGCTTTAGTAGATCAGTGTGACCAGCTGAGGGTCAGGGTCGGGGGTCAGGCTATGACTGATCTCCTTCTGTTTATCTCTTGGTCTGAAATTTTTAATCTCAGCTGGTATCTCCTGTTCATATATATATATATATATATATATTATATATATATATATATATATATATATATATATATATATATATATATATATATATTTGTCTTTTACTACTTTCTTGCAGCGTCTCCATCTCAGCGAGGACGTAGCAGGTGCCACCTTCATGGCCGCTGGCAGCTCAGCTCCCGAGCTCTTCACATCCATCATAGGTATTCACCACAAACACAAAGTAGGGTAGAGCACACACATCCAAAGTATCGCAGGTGCGGGACCAACAAGCAAACAGACTTTTAAAAAAGGTGAAGTCCGCACACTGTTATAGCTCCTCAAATGTTTATTGTAAGGATCAACGTTTCGATCAACATAGATCTTCGTCAGGATAAAGGACAAAGAAAACACCTTGCTCATATAGGTTATTGGTCCCACCCCCAATCAAGCCAGGGATGCCGCTCAGGTGAGGCAACCCAAAAAACACATACACATAAATATAATCTGGGGCTGTTGTTGGGAAAAGAAAAAATAGGGAACTGAGCAGGTTGATAGGAAAAACAATAAACATATAAATACAAATAAACAGCAAATGTTCAACAAATGTTCCCAAGAAAAATATTTGAAGAACTATTTAGAATTCTTTGAAAGAAGTCACACAATCACAATAAATAAACTATGTACACAATTAAATACATTGGATCCATTAAATATTCACATTAAGTTAATATAGAAGTGTGCATGTAGAGGAACTGAAAGCCCTAAAAAAGACCACACACATTTTTTTTCATTTTATGGGTCCCTTACAATATAAATATAGAGAGACAACAATCAGGAAAAACAGATAATATATATAAATATACTGTCAAGCACCAATAGGGATAATATTAAGAAAAATATATATAGAAAAAAATGTTAAGAAGAAAATGGGAAGACTATTACGGGAGACAAACTCCAGAAGAGAAGCTCCAGGGAGAAGGGAAAAAAATGGGGATATAGAGCCTCATCGTGGGCGTCCTGCAAACACATACAGTGCCCTCCAAAAGTATTGGAACAGTGAGGCCAATTCCTTTATTTTTGTTGTAGACTGAAAATATTTGGGTTTGACATCAAAAGATGAATATGGGACAAGAGATCAACATTTCAGCTTTCATTTCCAGGTATTTACATCTGGATCTGATACACAACTTAGAAGATAGCACCTTTTGTTTGAACCCACCCATTTTTCATGAGAGCAAAAGTATTGGAACATGTGACTGACAGGTGTGTTTTGTTGCCCAGGTGTCTCCCAATTACACTGATTATTCAAACAATAAATAGCACTGAATGTCTGAGCTCAGTTTCAGATTGCGTACGATAGGTTTTGCCTGTGCAGACTGCATTTAGAGGTGGAACCAACATGAAAACCAGAGAGCTGTCTATGGGTGAAAAAGAAGCAATTGTGAATCTGAGAGAAGATGGACAATCAATCAGAGCCATTGCACAAACATTGCCCATAGCCAATACAACCATTTGGAATGTCTTGAAGAAGAAAGAAACCACTGGTGTACTAAGCAACAGATGTTGACCAGGTAGACCAAGGAAAACATCAGCAGTTGATGACAGAAACATTGTGAGAGCTGTAAAGAAAGACCCTAAAACAACTGTTAGTGACATCAGCAACAACCTCCAGAGGGCAGGAGTGAAGGTATCACAATCTACTGTTCGCAGAAGACTTCATGAACAAAAGTACAGAGGCTACACCAGATGATGCAAACCACTCATTAGCAAGAAGAATAGGAAGGCCAGGCTGGAATTTGCCAAAAGGTACAGAGATGAGCCTCAAAAATTCTGGGAAAAAGTTTTATGGACTGATGAGACACATGATGGCAGCAGCAAAATGAACTCAGAAGTCTACAGAAACATTTTGTCTGCTAATTTAAAGAAAGATGCAGCCAAACTGATTGGGAGATCCTTCATCATGCAGCAAGATAACGACCCAAAACACACTGCCAAAACAACAAAGGAGTTCATCAGGGGCAAGAAGTGGAAGGTTTTAGACTGGCCAAGTCAGTCTCCAGACTTAAACCCAATAGAGCATGCATTTTTACCTGCTGAAGAGGAGACTGAAGGGAGTAACCCCCCAAAACAAACAACAACTGAAAAAGGCTGCGGTGAAAGCCTGGAAAAGCATCACAAAAGAAGAATGCAAAAGTTTGGTGATGTCAATGGGTCACAGGCTTGATGCAGTTATTGAAAGCAAAGGATTTGCAACTAAATATTAAGTCTCATTCACTTTAATCTATTTTAAGTTTATATGTTCCAATACTTTTGCTCACCTAAAAATTTTGTGTTCCATTACAAATAATGCTATCTTCTAAGTTGTGTATCAGATCCAGATGTAAATACCTGGAAATAAAAGCTGAAATGTTGATCTCTTGTCTCATATTCATCTTTTGATGTCAAACCCAAATGTTTTCAGTCTACAACAAAAGTAAACGAATTGGACTCACTGTTCCAATACTTTTGGAGGGCACTGTATATACAAGCAGGATGAGACGTAAACAAGAAAACACTAAAGGAATGGTCTAATATCAAAAGCTTCATTCAAGCCCCTGTTCACAGTATCCAGTGTGGAAATCCAAATGCTTCCCTCTGAAGTAATAGTGCATTGATATCACCACCTCTAGGTGGCAGCTGTACACGTTCAATCCCAATAAATTTAAGCAATGAGATACAATGTTTTTCCTCAAAAAAATGTAAAGCAACAGGATTTTTAAAATCTTTTGTCCGGATGTCACTCCTATGTTCTGATATCCTGGTTTTTAGAGGTCTAGATGATTTACCTATATAAGCCAGACCACATATACATTTAATCATGTAGATGATGTTAGGTGTGGTGCAGCTGATAATACCTTTAATATGAAGAAGTTTCCCAGTAACTGGATGATTAAATTTGTGGCATTTGTAAGTAAAGCTACACTGTGCACATCTGCCACATTTATAGTTACCATCAGGTATCTCAGTTAAAAAATGGGATGGTGTGGGCTGACGCAGGTATGACCTGACAAGTAGATTCTTTAAATTAGGAGGCTTTTTATAAACGATCCGAGAATGATTTAGTCAGAGTCGGATCAGAGCTTAATATGTACCAATGTTTCTTGACAACTTTCTCAAACTCTCGGCCCAGAGGAGAATACTGTACATGGCAATTAATACGCACATCCTTGTCTTTTTTCTCCTGGGTCACACATACAGACTGAATCACACCACCATATTTATCAAGAGCTGGTTTTATCCACTGATCAGGATAACCACGCTGTCGATACCGTGCCTCTAAGTCTTTAGAACGATTGTTAAAATATACATCTGTACCACAAATTCACCACAAACACCCCTGCATTCTCTTTATCCCTTTATTCTAACTGAAACACATGACACAGCACTGTAGATGTTAGCTAGTCCCTCCAGGATGTCACAGGCTAGATTGTTGTTGTTGCCTGTTTTTTTTGCAATAAAATTGCTGGAGCAGGTGAAAACTGCCAAAATAGCTGCATTGTTTTGTTGGCCGTGCAGCACCTAAAATCTCTCAAAGGTTCAGCAATTTGGTTTTTTTTCTGAAGTCAACTACAAACCGTCGTTCCCTCCCAAAGAGGAGCTCAAACACCTCGTCCTCAAGGCTGCAGATGGGTTTTTGTTTCAGAGTCTGTCACGAAGATATTAAATAATGGTCGGGTGGAGCTGATTGGGCAGAGCCTGTTTGATCACGTACACCCAAAGGACACGGGAACAGTAAAGGAGCAGCTGTCAGCTTCTGAATTATACCCTCGTGAACGACTAATAGATGTATCTGTGCATTTCAAAGACAAATTATTCCAGTGAGAATAAAACAGCACTGTTATGAGTTTGTGATTTATACTACACTAACATTACCACTAACCATAAAAATTTAATCTAGCTCACCTTAATTCTTTCAGCACGTGTAATAGGTGTGGCTGCAACAGCCTCTTCCATGGTGATTTGTCTTGTCTGTTGTCAGCATGTTCTAGTCATTCTCCAGGTGTGATTTGTGTTGGAAAAGTGTTTGTTAATCAAGGTCGTTTGCATTCCACCACAATATTGCACGTAGTACAAAACAGTTCACCCCTGCTTTCACGTAGAACGCCAGGGAGTTGCCTTTCACAGCCTTTTACAGTAATTTGTGTTGGTGAATGTGAGACGTTCATGTCACACATATCTGCATCTTCACAACCAGAAACAAGGCAGTGAGTTTAGTGACGGTTTGCGGAGGCCTCTATGATTGGTGAAACTCACGGTAAACTCCAATTATTGGTCAGTTTGTGATTGGACAAAACTGCAAGGTCGCACATAATTCACAGGGATTGAATTTGTGTTAATTGTTGCTGTTGTGGCATTGCAACATCCCTGAGGGGCTGATTAGGGAGGACGCGTGCATGCCGTTAAATGGATGCTTTACAGAAAGACTTTCATCCTAAGACACGTGCAGCAAGCAAACATGGCTTTTAATACACTGAATCACATTAGAATTACATTAAACTTTTGCACTAAGCACCAGAGAACTGCTGCTGAGGAGTAAAGGCCATTATGTTATGTCTTTGATCATGATTATGTTCAGCGTAGTGTATACGTCTAAACCAACAATATGAAGAGCATTCACTTCAAAGGAGGGATCGTCGCATTACCTCACTGTAGTTTTGATACAAAAATCTCATTTTACACACAGACTGGGTATAAAAAAAAGATTTTCTTCCTGTGTTTTGACAGTTGTGTGACATCTATTTGTCAGCACTGCAGATACCATGCTGCAACGGGAAATGTCAAGTACAGTGTACAACACATCATTTGTGCTCTCTATGGAGTCGTAATATTGTGTGTGTGTGTGTGTGTGTGTGTGTGTGTGCTGGCTCGTTCTCTCCCCAGGGGTGTTCATCACCAAAGGTGACGTTGGTGTGGGGACCATCGTGGGTTCAGCTGTCTTCAACATCCTCTGCATCATCGGTGTGTGCGGCTTCTTCGCCGGCCAGGTATGATACGTCATCGCAGCGTTACACTGCTGCAGCCACTGACCCAGTGGCATTTTCACAGAGTACAGAACAGCCTAATGTCACCTTTAGATATGAAGCCACATAAACACAAAGTGGGAAAAAGGGCTCATGCATACGTGCGTACGTTTATGCAGAGGGATGCAGGATACTGTTGGTTTATGCATGCATCAGCCCATGTGCCTGACTGCACCAAAATACAGCTTCAGAGGAAATGTGATCCATGTGTGAGCCACTGTGTAGATTTTAATTAGATATTTCATGCAGTTTTTAACCTTTAGTGTCTAATATGTGCCTGTAATCTCTGCCTCTGCTGTTTTAATCTCTGTGTGAGTGACAGTATAGACAGATTCGTCTTATCTTTCTCATATGAAAAATTACAAAGTCCAGGATTAAAACTTTTCACGCAGCAGTCATTCAAAGTCCTGAACACACACTGGCACACACTGTAAACTTTTCATTAGCTGTTTCCTTTTGATATTCCCCTCTGAGCTTGATTTGCTTAACCAGCCACATGTACAACATCCCACCAGTGTGAACACAATAGATAGTTTGTATCTCGTCTCTGCTCTGCGTCCTCGATGCTGTGTGTTGCATGAGATACGGAGATAAGAGCGCAGCCTCTCTGTGATGCTATCTGACATGCCAGGGACATGGAAATGAGCGGAGTACAAGGATAAGCTCTTTGCTCTGAAAAATATATGCGCTGGACCTCAAACAGTGATGCAATCCCAGATTGCGCATTATGTAATCATAGTGAGATAATGAGGGAGAAGGGCAGGCGGTGTGTGTGGTGGGGAGGTTTGGAGGGACGGGGTGCGGTAATAGCGCGGCGGCTGCACCTCACTACTGTTTGTTACCTTTGGCAGGCTGTTCAAAGCAGGTTTCCTCTACAAAGCACCACTGTACAGTGAAACAGAGAACAAGCAAACACGTTTAAACCCTATTATTCTCTAACTTCGCCCTCAGCAAACGATTCCACGGCTGGGAGTGGCACATTCAAGATGCGACTTCTGACCTTCTACTTGCGTATATACAGTGTGAGCGTTATGTGGGAGAGTGTTACAGCGTTAGTCACTGCATTGTGGGCTCCTGCATTGATTACATAAAGTCGATAAACACACCGGCACCTTTCCTTACGTAGGATGCTACCTTGCAATTGGCTTTTTCAATGAGTGTGATTCAGGAGGTCAACTGAAGAGCTCCTGTGTTTACATCAGTATGATAATGATGTCAGAGGCGTTTCTGTATCGCAGGGCTGCATGAACTCCAGCAAGGATAAGTGTTACTATAAGAGTGTGTGAAATGAATCTGTGTACATATCTTTGAAACTTATCTCTGTTTTCTTTTTTTCCTGGCAGGCAGTGAAGCTCTCTCACTGGGCTCTTCTCCGAGATTCAATTTATTACATTTTTTCTATCACGGCCCTCATTGTGGTAAGAGGTCATATACTCATATGTAGATAAACATGATCAAGTGTGTGGTGATTGCAGAAATATGCAGGAATACTTACACTGTCCTTTAGTGTAGAGCATAAAAGGCTAATTTGAAAGTGCAGTTAATGTTCACAGCTTTGGTATCAATATGCGATGTGCACTTTCTGCCTCAGCAGTGTTGCCTAGCTAGAAGAAAGTCAGTAAATCATACAGGTACTAAACATTAACGATAATCTGGATTTTCGCAGTGTGTTTGGTTGTAGAAAGCATGGAGCACCAGCAGAGGCTGAAACTGTTCCAAATCCACAGTACATTTTGATTTTGAGCAGGTTTTGAGTGTGCAGCGCATTCACGCAAGAAAAGGGACAAAACCATGTAATTAACTCTTTTAAAGCAACTCTTACCTTTCTTGCATTTCACACAGCAATTTGAACATCCACAACTCCCGCCTCCCCCCAAAGGCCTACTCCCCCCTCCTCCATTACGTTCTCATTACGTCTATGATAGATGTAGGCGTTGGCAAGGTAACATTAGATACTAGGAAGAGGAAAGCAAGTGTAACGTTACAAACGCAACCCGCGTCCTGCCACAGCTCCAGGCGAAATCAGTCATCTCGGGGCTAGCTCGACGTAGCAGGCCGAGCTTGCTACACATCCTGAGCTCTCTCGGTTGTAGCGTTAGATCTCTGCAGCGGTTTCTAATTTCTGTTGGAAACTTGCGACTGTATTGCACTGAAGAATTTACTTCTTGTTGCACCGTGTTTCCACAAGCGTCCCTGTTACTATTAGTATTTGTTGTCTCACAGAGTCGGAGACGGGGGTGGGGGGTGGTGATGGGGAGATGCTACGCGAGGGGTTACGTCAGTCGGAGGCCTTCACGTGGGGAAGACAGACAAGACAGGAGAAAACTCCAACCAATGATTGGTCAGAGTTTTCTTAGAACCATACCAGAATTATGTACGTGTGTAATTATGAGTTTTTATCTCTGGTGGAATTCAGTTACATTTTAGTGTGCCATCAGCTTATTAATAGCATTTTAACCTAAACAAAGAAAAGTGTAAAATTTCCAGAAAGGTAAGTGTTGCTTTAAGTTTAATAGGCCAGATTGTGTTCATGGCATGCACGCAAAAATAGATAAATCAGCAGCACAATCACACTGCTAATTTGACAGCGTGTCACAGCATGATCCCTGACTTCACATATTCAGCGTGCTGCTGCTGCTGAGGATCAGAATCCAGTTTATTGCCATGTAGTGTTTCACATACAAGGAATTTGCTTTGCAGTATTGGAGCATGACATAAATATAGTAACAGAAAATGCAAATTAAACCTCATGAGTGGTTTCAAAATGAAGCTCAGTGAACCAAAAGGTCACGCTTTGACCTTTTTTTCTTCCGGCTGTCTGAGCTCTGGATTGGTCATGCCCTCTAGTGGAGCAGATATTGAGATGCAGAATTAATTTCAATTACTGCCTCCATCTAATGTCTAATGTCTAATGTCCCCCTGTGTCCTCTCTGTCCTCTAGTTTATCTACGATGAGAAGGTGTGCTGGTGAGTCATGATATTTTCTTTTATACTGTCTGTCTACCTCTGTCTGACTGCATAAAGTTTACTGACCTTGTGTTTGCGTACAGGTGGGAGTCTCTTGTTCTGATTCTTATGTATGCAGTCTACATCCTCATCATGAAGTGAGTGTCGTCATCGGTACAAGCTAATGCCTTCACTTTACTGATGAGCTGCATTTAGTTTAAGAAGTTGTGTCCTTTCTTATGCATTTGTCATTGGCAGGTTTAACGGCAGGGCACATCGCTACTTTGACCGTCGAAAGAAGAGCTCTGTGAATCTGTCCAATGGGCTGACAGGAAGCACTGATCTGGAGGACAATGTCACGTGCGATGCCACTGCAGTGCTGCTTAAGAAAGGTAGCGTAATGTGCTCTATTTTACACAGGCTTTGCCCTCTAACAGGACTCTGTGGGCTTTAGCTGCTCCTCTCTGCGCAAAGACATTTACATAAATATGCTGTAAAGGCGGCCGGGGCACCACTCCTCATCTATTTTTGTTTAGCTCCAGGATAAGACAGTCAAGGATGACTTTATCGACAAAGTTCTGTCTATTTTGTCCTGGGATATTTGCCAGCATAGACTCTCAGTGTCTCAGTGCTAAAGTGGCACCATGCTGTCTGTGTTTTTGGACTGTGTACTTGGTGAGAGATGGCTGACGCCTGATCCTTTTGTCAGTGAAGAAGAGCTTCCCCTACTTAATGAAGCCCACTGCTGAGCTCCCACCCGCTTACCCTCCATACAGAAACTCTTAGAGGAAACCTGCAGACCAGCCAGTGTCACTTCTAAACTTGTCAAACTCTAGAAGTTTGGAGATAAGTCGCGCTTCACTTGAGTAAATTGAACACCCGTCCCTCTGCAACACCAGAGCATTCACCTGGTGGCTGCCACTCTGCAGCTGCTCCTGCTGACTGGACCAACAATAAGAAGACTCTACAGAGCAACACAGTAGTTTTCCTGTTGGCCCAGTTGATGGTGGCACGATACAGTAGCTTCTCTGCATATGACGTCACACATCGGTGTGCTGTCCAGATGTAGGGCAGGCGACAGGAGGCAGAAACCACCAGCACTGCACAAACACCTATGATTTGTGCTGCTTATGGCTGTTCCAGTCGATCAAATTGGGAATAGACAAAGGCAACTTTAAGTCCCGAAAATAGTAGGAGGTGAAGGGGAGAAGTTGAAAACCAAGTCACTGGAAAAAAAGCAGCAGATGGGGTTTAAAAACCTCCATCTTCAGTCTGCAGAAGCAAAGTCAACTAATGTGAAACATAAATGTTAAAGTGTTATGTGAAATTTGCTTGGAGTTGGATTCAGTTGCAATGTGCAATCTGTGTTTTTACCATGACTCATATTTTCAACAGCATTTCACCAGGCCTTTTGGAAACAGTTGACCTAGTAGGTAGAAAACACTAGCTAAATCGTAGCTAAAGCTAGCTAATGTTACCTAGTAATGTTAGCTTGACAGCAGTGCATCCATGTACAGAGTTGAAATATAAATGACAGTTACACTCGGTTGGATATGTCTAATTAGATTCTTCATTACCCCAAAGCAGAAAGCACATGCTACAGACGAGGCTCCCAAGTACTGGAGATTGTGCGGGAGCTGGGATGCAAATCATTGGCTTATGCACAAAGTATTAATACCTTTCCTATGTCATACTTTTGTTTTAGAAAAAGATGACATTCAACATGGACACTTTATCGAATACTTATTCTATGTTGTGATATCTGTTGGCGGATTTCTGACCCCCCCCCCCACAATAGAAGAATGGATGAATATAATTAATGAAATATACACAATGGAAAACATTACCTTCTCACTTCACCTACAAATGAATAGATTTACATAGATTTACAAAGATGATGGTTGGTCTGCTGCGAGGGTCATAAGGACAGAGAGATGTTGTATGCTGTAAAGCCCTGTGAGGCAAATTGTGATTTGTGATATTGGGCTTTATAAATAAAATTGATTGATTGATTGATTGATTGATTGATTGATTGATTGATGGTCTCCTAAACAACTTAAAAATAATGTACTTAAAGCCGCTACAAGGAACTTTTAACTGGATATGCAAAAGTCTCTCGTTTCTGCTGATGTCTGTGCGTGACCTACAACAGCAAGTGAGACCATTGGTGTGAAGATAAGCTATTTCTATATAGTGTATATCCATACCTTTAGGAAACTGTCTCCGGGTCCACCCCAGGTCGCTTCCAGGACGAAGCGATTTATGGCACTCAGACGACACACGTCATCTTACCTAGCTGCTTACATTTATAGTGACTCTTTATTAATAGTCGCTATTCCTCCTCCTCGACCCGATGTCCGCGGGGAGTTAAAATAGCAGCAATCATCGGGTAAAAGTTCTGTGAAAGCACTGGACTCACCAACAGTCAGCCACGTCTCAGTCACACAGAGAAAATCCAATCCTTGGGAAGTCTGGAAATCCTTCAGGATAAACGTTTTGTTCGCTAGCGATCTAGCATTTACCAGCCCAATCCTGGCAGGAGCCGGCGGGATCCCTGATAGGAGCGGGGGGCAAAGTTTTCCCATCTTGTTGTTTCATTCATCCTCAAAACAAACACATGCGCGAGCCAGGTAAGCGTCTTTACGACAATACGCGCTAGAGCTCATGGGAAATGTAGGCTTCATTCCAGCAAAACACTACCGCTTTTGTCCACAGGGTCGCCAAAATCAACTCAAAATGAAAGTTCCTTGTAGGGGCTTTAAATGTCTCCCAATTTGATGATGTATACCATTGTTACACATCCCTTTTTCACATTGTAAAATTGTTTAAGAAAACATTATGGGGTACACAATGTTTAAAAAAAGGATGATTAGGAAAGAAGGTCCGAAATTACGTTGTTTAACTGCACTGTCTGTTTTTTGTAATTGGTTGTCTGCTTGCAATTAACCCTTTAGTTTAAAAAAATTAAACAATTATTGGCCAAAAACAAGACACAAGCCGTTTTAGTTGTGGGTCCAACTGTACGCAAAGTAGTTACACTTCACTAGACTCTTGTACGCTTTCATCAGCTTGCCGTGTAATGTCAGTAATGTTAAAAGGTCTGGAGGTCGAGGTAATTTGTAACGACGATCTTGTCCACACTGGGCACATCTAGAGATGTCCAATATTATCGTCCTACTGGTATTATCGGCCGATATTGGCATTAAAATGTAATATCGGAAATTATCGGTATCGGTTTTTACTTTTTTAATGACACAACTTTTACACAGCATGCACATATTATACATCAAACTCTTCAGCTACTTCTCCTCTCACTCAAAATGTCAAAATATGAGAGATGTGGTGTATAGTTTTTGAGATATCTTTGTTTGTTTGGCACAACTCGCAATAAATCCTGTGGCTTCTGTATTTCTGAGCCAACCTTGAACGTTTAGGTAGACGTCTATCCGCGACCGGATTTTCTTTTTGTTTTTTTTCTGAGGGGGGGGAACCACGCATATATTGGTATTGGTTGATATCGGTATCGGAAATTAAGAGTTGAACAATATCCATATATCGGAAATTGGTAAAAAAGCCAATATTGAACATCCCTAGGCACATCAGTAAAGTTGTGGGAAAAATCCCTTTTCTTCATTTTGTATGGATCACATCTGAACAAAGAAATACTTACACGTATATTTCCAAACAGGTGCGCAGGAAAGGGACGGGCAGAACACTGCTTGACCTTGTTTGCCTGATGAAGGTCTAGGCACCAAAATGTTGCAGTATTAAAATCATTATTTTTGCAAGTTAGACTGTGCGAGAGAGTTTTTTTGTTAAAGTATAGATCACATACAACATGGTTTTTAATTTAATATAATGTCAGCTGCCCGCATGTTCATCCACTTTCCTCTGTATCCTGTTCACACAGTGTAGATTTATCACTTGCTGCTCTCTGTCTGAAATATTGCATAGTAAGAGTCATGTGATTATAAACAACATATTCACTTGAACGCCTGCTCCTCAGCAACACCACAGCTTATTAGCATGGTGGCTGCCACCAGCATGTTTTTGCTTACTGGACCAACGATAAGGAGACTTTACGGAGCAATGCAGCAGTCTGCCTGTCAGCCAAGCTGATAGTGGCAGGATACAGCTGGTGCAGATGGATGTATATCTACCTTTAATCCTCCTTGTGAGCAGGAGAGTTGCGTTTAATGTCCTTCACAGAACATAACTCCAGTGTTTGCATTTTTAGCATCTCTGCCCTCAAATATATTGTTCATAACTACTGTGATGCAGCCTTTAAACCTTGAAAAGACAACACTTATTTTACAATATTTAAATCTAAGATGATATCTCGTCTCATATCACGATATCAATATGTACTGTCAAGTCTTAGTCTGGAGAGACAAGATGGAGCTTGACTTGCTGTTGGAGTCGTACAACAGCAAGGGGCTAATTCTCTTATTGTCTTTCAATCATAAGACATCGTTAGCAATATATTTCAAAATCACTTTCACATGATTTTTGACTGATGACTGATTGTGCCTTTGGTTGGATTAAGGAGTAAACACTCAGCAGTGCAGTCAGATGAACGTGTGTGTGTGTGTGTGTGTGTGTGTGTGTGTGTGTGTGTGTGTGTTGTCTCTCTCTAGCTAACTTCCACTGTAAGCCGTCTGTGCTGATGGTGGATGAGCTGCTGTCTGCGTACCCCCACCAGCTGTCTTTCTCCGAGGCTGGCATGAGGATCATGATCACCAGTCACTTCTCCCCCAGAACCCGCCTCACCATGGCCTCTCGGATGCTCATCAATGAGGTACATTTGCACGTGAACTACACGTGAACTCACATAATGTGTTGGACTCTATGTTGAGTTGTGTATATCACATGCCGCAAGCTATTAAAAATTTGGAAAAGTTATAAAAGGACAGCAAAGCTACCCTGAAGAAAAAGTTTTGTCGACTTAAGTTACTTTGAAAAAACCCCTGCCAAAGCAGAGTCTTAGCATAAATACAAACTAAATATCCCTGTCTGGGTTCAACAGAAGACAAGTGGAGTGAATGTTAATTTTCTTTTGGATATTACAGCCAACATTTTCTCTCAGGCACCTGTCTGCTGCACACTACAGTCTGGACGTTAATCCAAACCAAACAGCCAAATTTGGGCTTTAAATAAGAGAAGAAAAAAGAACATTAACTTCTGCTTCAGACAAATATAAGAGGCTGTTTCTGATTTCTACAAATGGGACAAATGGGAGTTAACTGGGACTCCAGATTGATCTGACAAACTACCAGTCATGCTACACAACAGCAATACAAAATGTCCACATGTGTTAATGGTAGTGTTGTAGTCATAGCTTAACATAGCTGACCGTAATTTTCTTTATCACTTCCAGAGACAAAGACTGATCAACACCACTGAGACTCGAGTCAACCGCATCACCAACGGCGACTCTGACTCCGCAGCCAGGGCTCAGGGGAGGCGGGGGTTAGAGAATGGGATGGGCGGGGCTGAGCAGGGTCTGAACGGGAGGTGCAGACTTCAGCGACTGGAGTCTGGCAACGAGACAGAGAATGAAAACGAAGATAACGAGAACAATGAGAATGACGAGGAGGGAGAGGGAGAAGATGACAGTCAGGGCCCTCTGGTGCCTTTCAAAGTTCCAGGTACAGCACAGATGACACTAAATGATCACTGTCAATGAATGCTTGTTGTAAGCTCCATCACTGAGGCCATCATCATATCTGTCATCGTCTTCCTCCAGCTGGGGCGTGCAACAAGCTGAAGTGGCTCGCGATGTGGCCTCTGTCCCTACTTCTGTTCTTCACCGTGCCCAACTGTGGCAAGCGGCGCTGGGAGAGATGGTTCATGGTCTCCTTCTTCACCGCCACCATCTGGATCGCTGGCCTCTCCTACATCATGGTCTGGATGGTCAGTGCAGTCGGTCTCACCCACTAACACCCTGATAACACATCCTGACAGTGACAGAATGTTAGATTTGCCACCTAAAATACTGTCCTTTAAGGCTTTTAGTTTTAGGAACTGTACAAAAAACATAAAGAAAGCACAGAGAGAGCACACAGCAGCTTCCACTCTCACTTAAAGGGGCAGTTTGACCCAAAATCCAAAATACATATTTTTCCTCTTACCTGTAGTGCTATTTATAAATCCAGATTGTTCTGGTCTGAGTTGCTAATTGTTGGAGATATTGGCTGTAGTGATGTCTGACTTTTCTCCAATATAATGGAACTAGATGGCACTCAGTTCCAATAAATCTTGACCCAGTTACTCAAGATAATCCACAGACCTTGTTGTGAGCAGTTTCATGTAGGAACTATTTTCTTTCTACCAACCTACACACACCGTCTGTATCGCTACACAGAAGAAGACATGCATCTATTCCTTCACTGTCTTGTGCTCGTGACAAAAAACAAATAAAAAGCTCGTCTGAACATTTATGAGTTATGCAGTGATGCATTAATCAGAAAAGTAAACAGAATATATTTTCTACATAAGGAAACCTTTTTGACTACATTCAGTGTCGTTTCCATGGACACAGTGAATAAACATGCCAGCACAGACAATATGAAAATTAGATTTTTTTTTTTTTTCATTTTTGGTTCTTATTTATAAATGAGACTAAAAAATAAAATAATATAATATAATTTATTCAATATGTTAAATTATACTGTACAGGATTTTCTATTACTCTTTGTTGTTGGGGCGGCAGTAGCTCAGTCCATAGGGACTTGGGTTGGGAACCGGAGGGTCACCTGTTCAAGTCCCCGTCCGGACCAAAATATGGACTGGTAGTTGGAGAGGTGCCAGTTCACCTCCTGGGCACTGCCGAGGTGCCCCTGAGCAAGGCACCGAACCCCCCAACCGCTCGGAGCGCCTGTCATGGGCAGCCAACTCTGACATCTCTCCACTTAGTGCATGTATAGGTCCAGTTTGTGCATGTGTGTGTTCGGACCTGTGTGTAATTGACAACAGAGTGGAAAATTGAATTTCCCCTCGGGGATTAATAAAGTATATAAAATTAAATTAAATTAAGTTAATACGCTCGCCAGCCAAAGTGAAAAGTAAAAGCCAATCCCAGATCCACTCTCATTTGGTGTTTTGCATCACCATATTTGTGTTTCTCACTGCTGCGTCTCATGGATGTCTTCTGCTTGGTCTGGCACCTGGTTGCTACCTTTTTATAAAGCCCCAAACTAACCTGAGTGCTGCGGAGGTACAGTCACTGCAGAAAAATACACTGCCACACATCTAGCGGGTCATAAGTGATGATTGAGAGGGATTACTTCTGCATTATTCTATACATTGTTTGTTAGGAAACTCTTGCATAATATACCTTTAAAGAAAAATAATAGGAGTATAAGTAGCACTGGGTAGTTTGCTTCCCCTTTAGGCAGATATGTTTGACAGTGGATTATTGGAGTGTGGACTGGCACTGGGTAAATGCAAGCTTTCCAAAGGCTTGTAAGTTGTACTCAGACGCCAAATATGGACATAAAAAATCCTCTGTGAAGTCTGGAAATTTGAGTCTGGAAAAGTGTTTGAAATGGAAAATGTTCAGGAATCTGTTTGGTTTCAGGTGACTGTGATCGGCTTCACTCTGGGCATTCCAGACGTAATCATGGGGATCACCTTCCTCGCAGCAGGCACCAGTGTCCCAGACTGCATGGCCAGTGTTATAGTCGCACGGCAAGGTAAACACACACACACACACACACACACACAAACACAAACACACGAGCAGGAAGTTAAAATCAATATCTGTGATGAGTGAAAGAAAGCTGAAATGCTGTGAAAAGAAGGAGTGGTGTTACACAGCGGAGTATTGCTTGTCATAATTGACTCGTCTCCTGACTGTATACAGACCTTGACAGTGTTGCTCTCCTTGCCTCAGGTCTGGGAGACATGGCCATCTCAAACTCCATAGGCAGTAATGTGTTTGACATCCTGGTGGGCCTGGGCCTGCCCTGGGCGCTGCAAACACTCTGCATCGACTACGGCTCCATCGTGAGTGCTTCTCAGCTCAGCCAGAGGAGATTCTGCTGGACTTAGACCAGAATAGAACAGAGCTGTGTTTATGAAGGACGGGAACAATAGTCTGTACTACAGCTGTACACAGATACACTCACACAGTATTTGTTGGGGCGCTGGACAGTTTATCACCAGACACTGAGAAGATACTATGTGCTAATTGGCCTGCTGATTACTTTCACATGGGAGAAAGACATTTGGAAAAGGTGTCATAAAAGTCATAAATACAGGATGTGATTGTGTATCAGGACAACCTTCTTCCTTCTTCTACAAAGCCACATTTTAAGGCCATGTATGAACCCTGACAGTTTAACCCACATGAAAAAACACTGTAATTTCTGTGTTTGTCTCCTCAGATCCATCTTAATAGCAGAGGACTCATATTCTCTGTTGGACTCCTGCTAGCCTCAGTGTTTGTCACAGTAAGTACAAGAGTTTTACAGTTAACTAAATTTGGGTTGTCCAAGCAATTCATGGAGCTGACGCACTTTCATCCAACATCTTTGTAGTTTTGAACAGAGTGTCTGCAACTCCATAACAAAGCTTAAGATGTCTTAAAGTCCATTTAGTAAAGATTAGCCCTTAACAAACATGTAATAGTCTTAAATTTAAATTTGTGATGTCATAAATTGCCACAAACATTTTATTTAATATTTATTCATCCATCTTTCAATTCCTTTTTGTCAAGGCACGTCCAAAGTCCGGCCGATTTTAAACAGCCCTCGTCTTGACTTTCAAAACTAACTAAATGTGGCCCACCACATAATATTGATCAATGAAGGACGTTTACTTTGCATTTTCCCTTCGCCTCATAATGGCAGGACTGTCATACAGTTTATAGACATGCATCAAGTAGAAACTATGCAGGCAGAGGTAATATGTTTTCATGATCAGATAGTAAACAAGCAAACGGGACGGTTACCCAGCAACAAACATTTCCCTGAAATTGCAGAGGCTATACATTTCTCTGTCATTGTTATTTAACACTTGTGCCATTTTTGTTGGTTATATTTATGATTATTTTACTCAGTTAAACAATTAATATTCCTTTCATTATTAATCGAATGGTCATCAGTAACTTGAATGCACTGTCATCTATCATTGTGACTTCTGAAAGCTGTCAATCACCTGTCAGTGAGCGGTCAAGCTGTCATCTGTTTGCGGCTCAGTTGATGTGACGCATCGTCCGCTGCGCAGAGGATTGTGGGTCAGAATAGCCACAAAAGCATGCTGGCTTGCATACTGCAAATCGGACCGGATGTAGTAAAACATCCTGGTATTTTTGGCATACTGCATTTGACACTGGGACATAGCCTACTGAATCTTTTTTTGGCATACTATATTATATGGTAGTTTGGGTGTTGCAACGCACAGTGACACCTGCAGACACCCTGGTGTTAAATCCAACCTTAGGCATGGATTATAATATGGGGTATAAATATCCCTACCAACATTCTGGCTGATGAACAAGGAAACATGAGGCTCAGTGAAGCAGGGAGCAGGGAGTGATGATAATAACTTCCCCTTTGGGGGAGGTGGGGCTCATGTAGTACTATATGGACAGCATGTGCACGAAACATAATACAAACAAAAAAACAGGTACCCGCTCATAAACAAAGAACTCCACAGGGCAGTAGAAGTCAAAACCTCAACAGGTTACATTTAAGTACACTGCCACCATTATGACAAGTGTGTGTTGGATATACAGTATGCTGCAGTTAGAAGAGTAAGTCATACGAATAGTCTCCCAAACAGAAGCAGACGGCTGGCTAATTTTTATGCAGAGGTCATGGTGCATTAAAATTAACCATGTGCTTCTATTTGCGAGAGTGTGCAGAGTATATTCAGAGAAATAGCCCTTTGAAGCAATGGATGTTTTTTTTTCTTTTCACTAAAATCAATACATTAGGTAGTAAAAAAAAAGCCCTATGATTGAACACACAAACATTACACTGTGTACATTCACATTTTAAAAAGTCATTGGACTATTCAGTTATTTATTTATTTAATGTTTATTTGTATAGGGACAAGTATGTAGCATACATACATGCCACACATCACAGCGTTTAGGCCTTAGCTGGGCATTAAGATACAAAAGACAACAACACAAGCTGTTGCACAAACTGCAATACATAATTAGCATCATAGAATAGGAAGCACCACATTAATAATGAATGCGTAACTGATTCCTTAAAAAAAAAACTGTTTCAGTTTGAGTTTAAAGTGATTGAGAGTTTCACATGGCTTACAGTGCTGGGTCTTCCCAGGTGGTCTTCCATCCAAGTACCGACCCAGCCTGACACTACTTAGCGTCTGAGATCAGACGAGATGGGGTGTATTCAGGGTGGTGTGGCCCCAGTAGCCCCCACTGGGACTTCTTATAAGCCTTCTGAACAATGAGCAGTCCCTGCACCATCTCCAGTACAAGCCAAGTTCTCCATCTCAGCTGACTTTTGATATTTTACAATCTGAGGAAGGAGCAAGCCGATGGAAGAAAATTGAATCTTCGTAGAAGCAGTGAGTCACGAGCTGTTAATCCCTGTGGACAGTATGGCTGCCAGGGACAACGGGATTGTGTTTTGTGTCGCTGCAGTGAACTCTGTGTAGGAGTAAGGCTGGCATATCACAAAATGATGAGGATTTTCCTTCATCACCAGTACGATACTGACACATTTTACACAGACGATGCTTGTGCTTGTAAAAAATACAATATTTTTACCAAATATTTGTTTAATCTGTGTATTTGGTTTGACTCAAGTCCCTTCCAACTACAGCTTTGAGTCCAACCATAAAGATCACAGTTGAGGTCATGTGGTGGGGCATCGGCAGTCTCTCCCATTGGTCTAACCTCCATGCTCATCGCTCAGCATATTGATTTATTGTGTGCTGTACTTAAGATTTGTTCCTCTCTCCTCTTTCTGCAGGTTCTTGGTGTCCATTTGAACAAATGGACTCTGGACTGGCGGCTGGGCTTGGCCTGCCTCATCATGTACGCCATCTTTCTATGCTTCTCCATCCTCATCGAGTTCAACGTCTTCATCTTCGTCAACCTTCCCATGTGTCCAGACATCCACTGACCTCCCTCTTTTCCTCCTTCTTTGTCTTCTTCTTCTTCCCCCGGTTAACGGAGGAGAAACCTCACCTGGCTTCCAGTTTCTCGGCGCCTGAAACCAAGTCCTACCTTTTATTTTTTCAAATAGAAAAAGTAGAGCTGTATGTAATTTATCTATGGTGCAATACACAGAAGACAGAAGACACTGCAAGTTTTTTGGGGGGGGGGGGGCCGGACAGGAGGCGCGATAAGAAAGTCCTAGCAGCAGAGATATGCTGCCAATCGTCTCATGAACTGAAAGGTTGGCTGGAGTAAACTTAACTGTATTAACACCGACGGTTAGGCTACTGTTGGTGAAGAAGCTGCTGCTACTGTAACTGACTGGCAGAAAGAGAGGAATCCTGCGCTAACAGCGATTTTTAGCTGGATTGTTTGTTACTCTTTGTACAAGTTTGGATATAAGCACACGATTAAGGTATTTTTAAGTACTTTCTCTGTATATATTTGAGGGTTATATAGGTACTAACATTAGCTGATATATGGGATTCTCTTATGCACAATTGGATCAGTCTTGCCAAGCTGAACGATCCAGCGACAGTGACAATATTGTACGTTTTACTTTAGGGATCTGGTCTGCCAGTAATACACTCAAAAACGCTTCAACATGTCTCCTATGCTCGGTACCAGCCGACACAGCATGCTGTACTAGCCACAACTCTAGCTTTGCACTGATAGAGAGAATCTAGATATTTAACACTATTCACACGTGTAGAGTCTATTCTTGTTTGTTTGTCTCTCTACAGGCATTTCTGAGTAGATCCGGGCTTTATTTTCCCCATGTAGGAAAGGGATCTGCCTGCAAGGGACATCCAGCACTGTCACTTTATTGATTAGAGATATTAGCCTATCATTGCAAAGCGTCTACAGGTACTCTAAACATAATGTAACTACTGACTTTAAAGTTCCCTCTAGACGGTAGACCTCTTGTACATATTAAATTAGTCTCTGAGTTGAGTATAACATTGTTTCTTCTTAAAGCCAAAAGTATTTTTAGAATAGGAGTAAGAGTCTTAGATTTGGATTTAAGATCCAGCTCGAGTGCACAGTGTGTGTGCGTGCGTGCGTGTGTGAGTGCATGTGACAGTCTCGAGGGGAACCAAGGACATCACTGTTACTGGGAAGACATAATCATGATTTATTTATGAATTAATTTATTCAAAGATCATGTCTAACCACCAGTTTCAGCCCTTTGGATCATGTACAGTGTATTAAATGGAACGCTCTCCGCTCTCTGACGACGGAGCTGTACAATGTACTGTACCTAATATATAATCTAAGTACTGGAAACTGACTTGATGTTGTTTATATTTAAGAATAGAACTTTATAATTTATAAGTTTTGTATAGTTTGGAAAGATAATGCAACATTTGTATATTGGTACGAACACAGAGGTTTTTGCCGATGATGCACGGCGGGGTTGAAACGGAAATGTTCTGATTTGGCGAGACGGACTGAAAATGCAATCTTTGGCCCTGTTTACACCTGGTATTAACGTGTGTGTCTCGGGTGATCTGATCGCAGGTGGAAAACTTTAAGTGTGTCTGAATGCAACTCCACATGCACTTCGAATGGCCAATTATGATCAGATCTTACTTCCCCACCCTATATCCAAATAAAGACATACATCATTCCTTTCACAAAGACCAAATGTGTCCTTGTATGGGGAGACACCCCAGGTGAACAGATAGCACCATGAAACTTCCCCAGTTAAGTCCTTACAGTAAGACACATGTTTTGTATCACAAGTTTTCTGACATTTTAGGTTTAAATATGCAAATGAAGCATTATATAATTAATATGTGCTAATTTGCATACGTTTCTGAATACATGAACATTAGATAAAGCCAGGTTCATAACATGTCATATTAAAGTCAAAGGATTTTACAGAGGGAATTTGGATATATCTTTCTATCACTCCATAAACCAGAAAATATCATCAGCAGCCATAATTTTTTTTTTTGCCATGTTTGTAGGAATAAAATGTTCCATAAATCAGGGTATGAATGATATATTTAAAAAAAAATCCCTCTATAAAACCTTCAGAATATAGATAGGAATAAAACTGAAAAGTCTGGTGAATGTAGGTGGGACTGAAGTCGAGATTTTTGGCTCAGTGAGAGGAAAAAAACGACCTTTAAAAATATGTATTGCAAAATTCCATACATTTTCCCTAGTATTTTATTTAGCCAAAGATGAAATTACATATATAATTTTGCAGTGTCAGCGCTCTTTTCATTTTACAGAAAACAGTCTTGAAAAAAAAAAGTTCACAGATGCAGAAAAACATGAACATGTAAACAAGGCAAGACATCGGAGTATCAAATGTGAATAATGTAAATAAAGGGGAATTAAAATTAAATAAAATGAAAAAAAAAAAAGACAAAGTAAGTCTAGATACAGGACTTCCTTAACCCTCTTTATCCCTTATCCATGGCCCTTGTCTCACTCATTAACTCATACTCAGAATGGGATATTGTAGAAGAGTGGAAAATTCCATACATTGTCATTTCCGCCATGAAATTTCCCATTTTATTACTTAAATTAGGAGAATTATTTTATGTACTAAAAGTTTTATGAAATTTAATGTTTAAATATTCAACATATTATCTAATTAAATATGTGCTTTTTGCGCAGAAATCTGAACTAAAATAAAAACCTAAATGTGTATTTAGGAAGTTTTCTTTCCACTTGTGTAAAAGAAGACTTTACAGAAGCAAAATAGCCCAAAATTTAAAAATTGACCAGTGCATGAGAAACTGCTTTTTCACCTGGGGTGTCTCACCATAAATTACCCAGTTGCGATGTGGATCGTCCAGTTTCCATTGTACTCTTTGGCCCAAATGGAAATCAGACTCCGTCTACAAGAATCAATTTGTCTGTTGTAGTTTCTTCTTCTTTTTCTTCTTCTTTAATTGTTGTGGGTTCTTCCAAGGATTTTAAAAAGAGGAGAAGTCACGGCCTCATATTACATCATACCAGTAGGGTATAATACATGCGCATGGAAATCTAGTCTGCACTTGATGAAAGGCTCAACAGCTGGCGATCTGTCATAGAACAAGGGGGCAGCCTTAGGAGCAGTCGGCCTTAAGTCAGAATATTTTTGTATGAAAAATAAAGATACAGGTGAGAATTATATCCTTTAATTATTGAAAAAGTTGGTAATAGAAGACCATAAACAAATGCTTGCATATGCAAACATTGTATTGTATATCTGCTGCCATCCAATTGAGTGTTCTCAAAAGTTCTGTCAGGCCGAGCGCACCCAAGGTTGCCAAAAACAGCGCACCCGAAAAACACCTGAGTGGACACTGTTACTTTATTTCTAGTGCCGCCTGCTGTAACTCTCCAACATCGCAGCTCCATTTACATTGCACATGTGTCATATGCCAATGCTCCCATGGGGTTAAAGAGTGTGCCCAGCCTTTTCCCACAAACAAATTCCTTCTTCCACCTACGCACAAGACGGCAGCTGAGTAGGCGGTCCTTCAGTGTGGCCCAGAACACATTAGCCTACACCCTGCTGAACGAATGTGGCCATACATGGCCCAGACCACCTCCGAATGTGGTCTTAGCGATCGGATCTCAAGACATGGAGGACTCATTGGGTGCATTTACACCTGTACTTAGAGCTTTCTACTCTGATCTGATCACCCAAGACACATGTCAATACCAGGTGTAAATAAAGCCTTTGTCACTGGTCCTAACACGGGTAGAAGAAGTTGCTAACCCCCTTGTGTGTTGAGCTGGTGATGACTCATGGATGTGCTAGATTCACTTTCAGATAAAGAGGAAGTGCGTACTGATGGCACACAACCCTTTGAACTTTCACAACATATTGTTTCTTTAACACAGTGCTTTAACTCTTGTGCCATCCCTTGTATTTGAGGCTTCAAAACCAACGCTCGTGGCCATCCTCCTGCTTGTCTTTGAGCCAACAAAACTCCATTTATGTCAACAGTATTGCCACTCTGTTTCAGCATGTGTTCAAACAAAATGTGGAAGATATGTATTTTATTTTTACCTTGAAGGATTCTCACTGAGGACCCTCATGTTAATAGAGTTGCTGATTAATTAAAAAGCTGTCCTCTGTAGGTGTTCCTCCTGCAGCCACAAGAGAGTGCTGTAGGGCTGTGTTACATCTTCACAGATGGCTGTTACTTTACACTCAGTAGGAAGTGGTCTGGGTATATTTTCAGGTAGGCTACATAGAGATAAATACTGGTCGGTTTGCATGCCTCTCTCATAATTCAGATTATTTTGTGTGTAATTTTAATGCATTTCCAAGATCAAAAGGCACTGTCTTGATTATGCTGTACATATCAGAGGGATATGCTATTAGAAACACAGATGTTGGAATAACTTCTGATGAGCAGTTATATTTGAGGTATATACTGTATTTAGAATGTAGGCCTACAACAGTTAGTTTTCAGCTAATTAATGTCGTTTTATGCTCATGTCTTTCCAGTTGTTTGTAAATCCTCATTTTTGTTGATGAGGACCTCTGGGCAGAGCTCAGAGCCGGAGAGAGAGACGAAGATGTTGGCCTTGTTCCCAGTGGTCTTCTTGCAATAAACTGATTTACATTCACAAATCACTTTCCCATGTCTTTATGAGCTGCTCGCTGAACTGATGGCTTCATCATTGACTTCCTTTTTTTTGGACAGCAAGTTATCATCACAATAAAAGGGTTTCCACAAAGTAAAGTTAGATTTACGACCTTTTATTGCCACTTGGAATGAAATGTAAGACCACGGTAACTAAATTTAAAGAAAAAAAAAAAGAACAGACATCAGTTTCTCAGGGTTAGAGACAATTTTTCCCAGATGTTTATTGCAACGTAAAATGTGACATTTTTTATCTTGTGGCAGAGACGAGGGTTTCACATAAATACTGACGCTTGTTGGCGAGTTTTCTTTCAGCAGTTTTGTGTTTCTCATTCTGCATGTGAAACTCCACTGCCTTGGTTCCCATCGTGCCAAGTTTGAGAAACTTCTGGCATAAAATACACAGAGCCTCATCTGTAATACTAAAATCCTACTTTCCATGTCAGGCAAGATTAATTTAAGACATTTTAACACCAGTTAAGGCTTAATTTTTAGATTGATTGATTCAATGCCTTTAAGACTTTTTAAGGATCTGCGAGAACCCTGAATAAAGTGGCGCATACAGTGTACTCAGCATATTTTTCATTACATTTTAGGAGAGACTGACAAAACCTTGTTATCTACACACTTCTTATTATTTGTTTCCAGTATATCCTCCTGAGACCCAAACTTTTGTTTGGTATACATTTTTAATTTCTTCTAGCTATTTGGGATCAGTAGAACCCAATAAGTATAAAAAACTTAACTTAATCTCAGTGTCCTCAAACAGGACGATAGAAAAGTCCCAATGTCCTCAAACAAGTCAATAATAAAGTCCCAATGTCCTCAAACGAGTCAATAATAAAGTCCCAATGTTCTCACACAAGTACTTCCTAATTAAAAGTGTCTTAGCGCTTCACTGTTGCTAAAAGTGGTCAAATTTGTTGCCATATTAAACTACTACTAACTACATTATTAATCATAAATGAACACATTTCAACCATAAACTGTGATCAGGTTGGCATCCGGTATCTAGTTGTTATTATTATCATTATTACATTTAGAATCATTGTTTATTTAAACAACACTGTAAAAAGGACTCAGTACACAGTTGAGAGTATTCAAACTCAACAATAACAGAAAGCCAGGGGGATGCCATATGACACAAAGATATTATAAGACCTACAGATGTCAAGTGTCCTAACAGCCTTTTTCATATAATGTTCAACATTCTGCAGGAAAACACCAACATGAAATTTATTATTACTAAACTTACATTTGTGGATTTTTTTTTTTTTTTTGCCAGAATCATGACGACGTTAATTATAAAAGAGATCTGTCTTCATTTTTTGGGGACTTGAGGAAACCAAACACCACATTTTTTTCACACAATAATGTAAAGTCTTCAGAGATATGGTCCAAGATAAACCTGCAAAAGTCCTTCCAGAATTCCTTGATGTGAGAACAGTGCCAGAAAAGGTGTATAACAGTTTCTGACTGGTCATTACAGAAAGAGCAGTTTGTGTCAATGTCATTTTTTGTATTTCTGCATATAGTGATTGGCAGGGTAATAAGGAAGCATCCGAACCTTCTTCCAATATGTATCATTTACAAACTGATTCCAATATGTCATGACATATGGAATAGAGACATAGGAAATAGGGCATGTATAGCTCTATTATTATTATTTTGGGGTGCATGGCGAGAAACAAATTTTTCCTACTGGGGAGTCAACTGCATTGAAGAAAGGTACAGATCTGGGTGTAGGTCTAATAACATTTCTAAGAAGCATTACAGTGCCTGTTGCCCCCAAATTCTTTAGGGGTTACTGAAAAATTATACATAGATAAGAATTCCCTGTACACGAACAATAGGCCCTTCCCATCAGATAATAGACTTATATCTATTATCAAAATCTACGTTGTCCATCTTTATAAGCAGTCTGGTTGCAGTTTGCAAACTCACCACTGGATGTCACTAAAGCCTCCACACTAGACCTTTAATACTTATTTAAAATTTATCTATAATAATATTTATATATTTAATCTTAAAGTGTATTTATGTCATATTTCTATAGTTGGCCTTTCATCAAATTTCCAGTAATACTTGCTCATGTTTTTGATGTGGCAACACTGTGAGGCTTGTGTAAGCATCTTAATATCATGTTTTTTATGAACAGTGAAAACTATATAAAGTGACTTTGGATGGGATCTGTTTAATAAAATAATGTCAACATTTCATGACAAATTAAAAAGTGTGGGTAAAAGTCAGCATTTGTTCCTCAGCCAATCAGGAGGAGGCGTCATATTACCGCAGCTCTCCTCCTCCGGGTCTGTCAGTCTCACCTCGGTGCTGTGATCCAAACCCGGTGTCTCTGCCTCTGTCAGACATTTAAACCATGTAACCCACCGAGTCCGGGGACAGTGAGGCTTCTCGGTGTCCAAACAACTGCAACAAAGCGACGCAGTGGACACGAGTTTCCTCCATGGAGCATAACCGGACTGATACACTGATTCAGTGGTGAAGGAGACTTTAAGGTGAGTGTGTTTGTGCAGCGCTGGACTAATTCACTCTGGACATCATGTCTGGGTCTAACCAGCGGGAATGACGGGAAGTGTTTATTCACACAGACTGCAAGTTTGGTGGAAGTTTTCTGAAGGGTGTTTGTAGTGTGTGTGTTGTGCAGAGAGTTGCATACCTGCTTAGAAAAGTTCCTGCTCACTCTGTTATTGTAAAAGTGGACTGAAACTGATTTGAAAATCCACAGTGACTCTGCAGGGACTGTTCACAGCACGACAGAAGTTACATCGAGCCTGTTGCAAATTATGTATTCCACTAAACATAGGCTATCAGACCATGCTTTGATAGTCAGATACATGAGAGGGGAATGCACTGCTCCATATGTGTAAAAAATCTGGTATGAAAAAAGTTCATAAAACCAGTTTTGCTTTCAGTAGCTCAGTCGTGGAGCTGCAGTCTCCTGCAGGCGGCTACCCCTCTTATCTGTGGCATGTGTTTATTTAGTGGTGTTAGCATGGAAATTGCAGCTCCATTACCCCTGCATAAACACTGCTGATGCTGGTCTTGCAGATGGCTGGATCTTGTTACATTGGCAGCTCTCTAAGGTCAAGTAAAACTGTGCTACTTATTTTGCACAAATCCCTTAAACATCTACAGATAATATAAAAAGTGCCTACATGTAACCTACATGGCTGCACACAGACTGTGTTGGATTTTATCTTGGAAATATGACTCCTCAGGCCTTATACTGCAGTTTGGCATAACTTTAAGGCCTGTACAAAAGTAATTAGGATGGGCTGGGGGGCTAAAATTTACATTTCACTCTTAAATCGAACAAGACTCTCCCTCACATTATTAATATTTTCTTTAGACCCTCCCTTAGAAAGAAACTGTATTATTCTCCACCCAGTACCTTAAAGGTTGTATATGCTGCTTTTCCATACACGTGTGCTGGCTTGGCTTGACTTGGTTTGACTCAGTGCGTCAGGAGAAGCACTTTTATTGTGAATTTGATGTACAGCACTGTTTGTGTCCTAATTATAAGTGCAGTTTCCATATCAAGATGCAGGCCATTCACCTACCTACTGTAGGCTGCACTAGCTTGGGCTATTAACTCTTTTCGACAGTCAAGGCTGGCTCGGCTTGGCTTGGTTTGATTTGGGCCATCAGCCTGCTGCGGCAGGGATTCGCATCTCCATTAAAACATGGCTACCCACTTGAAGGTGTGTCTTTAACTGATGACGGCTTGTCTTCATCGATGACTTTTAAAAGCAGCAGGCAGATCCACGGCTAAGGTCCCCTGTTATTTGCTGCGATTGTTTTCGCATCACACAGCGCCAGTTCACCTGACGTAGCTTACACAGTGTAACTATGACCATGGTGAAGACCTGTGAGTTGCAACGTGTTGGTCTTTTTAATCTATGTTGCCATGTAAAATAAAGGCCTTTTAAAGGGCCAGTGTGTAAAATGGGTTGAAAACAGTGACATCAGTGGTCAAATTTTAGATTGCAGGGCTCACTCGCTCACCCCTCCCGTCGGGTAAATGACGGTGGCCTTGTAGGGACAAAAAGCCTTGCGCACGAGTTTTTCAGGAGTAGGTCTATCTAGCGACGAGGTGAATATTTATTTAGAAATCTAAGCCATGTTACGATATTGTAATGAATCCCTCACGAGCAGGAGACCGGAGGAGCATTTGGGAAAAAGGCCCGTTTATTTGAGCACTCCAGAAACTCCGGTAACACTCCAGGGGGTTAAAGACTCCGTCTCAAACTCTGACTCTTCTAGCGTAACACACACACACACACACACACCATACACACGTACTCGTTTACCATACCGAGTGGGGACCCCTCCCCTCTCTGCTCCACCAATCTCCAGCCCGCACACTGACTGACAGCGTAGCCGGTAAACAGAGCTCATCTGTTTATTTAGCCTAGCAATATCTCCGGACTATAGTAGCTGCAATGGACGACTTTGAACGCGATTTTGAAGAGTTTCTTGTAGCAGACCCAGAGCCATACCTGTTTGAGCCGGAGCATACAGATGAGGAACTCCATGTGTTTGATGCTGAGTGGGCGAGAAGAGAGGCTGAATGCACAGAATGGGATTCGGTGCTACTGCTGCCATTGTTGGGGAGATATATCATCAGGAGGAAAAGCGCTGCAGAGAGTGCATCACAAGGAGTGAAGTTGCGTCTTCTTTTCCTCGCAGATGACGGTTCGGGTTCATTCTTTCCTGTTGTGTGGTAAGTGTGGTCCATTCGCAAACTTTATAACTAAAAAAACTTTTCACTACTCTCTATCGATGAACTACTAACACTCTGCTGTTTCCTCCTCCTTCTTCCTTCCTTCTGCTGTCTTCGTTGGTTCATTTATACACGCGAAATGCTTCTCTGGCTGGCTGGATTGTCCGCTCGGGCTGCCTTACATACATGGCGGCGCAAGATGGCGACCTCCAAACGAATTTTATTTTATAGCGATTATACACTTGTATAAACATATTAATGGGTAGAATATTCAGATTCAGATTCAGATTGACAATAAACCATGCCAGATATTACACACTGGCCCTTTAATTCTTGCGCAAACCTACAGTGTGCCTTGGATTGTTTTTGAGTGAGACTTGCAGACAAGGATGGAATAAACATAGTACAGCTGAAGTATCCAAAGAGCACCTGTATGTGAGTTCTAAGATCCAGCAGTGCTTCTATACCTTTGTCTTCATCTTCCATGATGTTGACTGGTCTGCAGTCAGTTGCAATCCATTTAGCAAGCGCTGTAGTTAACTTCCTTGATTTATTTTCATCATCACGTCTGTGGCAATAAACACACTCCAAAGTAGGGCTTTGCGACTTAAGTGATGAAGTTGCCTGCTGGTCAGTCTGGTTAGCTGCACCTTTATGCTTAGCTCGTAGGTGGTAGCTCAGACTCACAGTACTTCGGGGATATTTTAATTTCATTTGACACAAGGTGCATATTACTTTTGACTTGACAACTGAGCGTCTGGGAGTTTTTTAAAGTGAAATGAGCCTTTCAGAAGCACAGTGTTGGCTTTATTTTCCGTCACTGTGGCAGCAGGAAGCAGGAAGCTGCTGCTGCTGCGGGTTGACTATGAGTAAGGGTGTGTCAAAGGACAAAATAAGAGCGTGCAATTAGCACAATTAAAAAGAAATTACGCTTTATATTTGGGCCGTAATGGCATCGTGATTAACACATTAAGGCTGACAGCCCTAATAAACAGTTTTTACTGTCACTGAATGATTGAATGAATTGGGCACAGACAGTCGCACAGTGGGTGCTGATGGACTTAAAATATTTTGGCTTGATCCCTGGATATATAAATCTGTGCAGAAAATAGATACATAAATAAAATATCATCCCCAGCTCTCCCAAAGAGTCAGACTACCCTCCTTCAACAGAAAGAAAAGGTCAAACCTTCATTTGTTTTGCCCTCTGTTCACTTTAATACAGTCACTTACTCATTTATTTTACACACGTTATTCCACGAGTAGTGCCCAGAGTAATCAGGTGGATGAAACTATGTAGTAGCAACATGTTGCAGCATCTCCCCCCTTTTGCTGCTCTCAGAGAGGGGATCTATTTTTCCTTCGGAAATATGTAAGACCCGTCTGAACCTGACCGAGCACAACTCTTCTGCGGCTCAGTTCTCGTGCTGCCCTCTCTGTTTTTCTCCAAATGAGCAGTGAGCTGATGTTTATCGATGTAATAAAGGGGCCAATTTCCTCATTTAAGCTGCTTTGGAATTTGTCAGAGATTAGCTTCGATGCAAAACCATGGGGTTTTGGCACAAGCGCTCTAGTTACATGCTGCTCAGCAGAAAGGTATTTTCATGAAAAATAACTTGTCAGTATCAGGTTCTGGAACGAAGAGTGTTTTCGTCCACACTGACCTTAAAAGACAGTTGCTGTAGCCATCTGCTGTCTTTCAGGTGCTTTTGTTTTCATTGTCCTAGAGAGATGTTTTAGATATTTCTGTTTCATATTTTGATTTAAAGTAAACTCTCCTTAAACCTCTTTGTTCTGCAAGTTCAAGGCACAGCCGAGAACTTCGCAGTTTTCTAAAAAGTGATGTCATGTTGGCTGGACAAGGAAGCAGCCACTTCAGTTGCCGGTGTGAGAGTAAACTGTCCCTGTGGGGGATGTTAACACTGAATGCTTTCACAGGAGCAACACTGATGTCTGTAATCCTCCTGCAGCAGGGCATGAAATCAAACACTGTTTAGCTGCAGAAACCTCAGACAGAGCTCTATTTTTTCTATTTCTGCTGACTGAGATGAATATCTGCTGTATGCATGAATTCAGACTATGTTGATGAGCTATTTATCTGTTTAAAAACTTTGTTGAAATTAATGTTATACTTGGAAAATATGGCTTCTGTCATCCTTGCAGCATATCAGAATTTAAGGTGGGGGTTAGCTGCAGGCAGGGTCAGAGGGCCCATCGGTGTCAGTGCACCACAAGTGCCATGTATGTGTAATATAAACCGAAATAATAAAGTTATTTGAACCAGACTTTTAAGCTAAACAGGGCTGTTCTAAGGGTATTTCCATAACCCTCAAAGACTTGTCTGTGAAAAAATACTTCATCCACTGCACGGTAAAAACTCATTTTCCAAGTTGCATTTCTATTTTCTGATCCAAACAAAGATGGCAATCAGAGACATAAACCCTGCGTTTTATCAGTTGCTGTTTATTTGGCTAAATTGATGTTATATCTTTATACAAAGTGCCTTGATTATGTTATGACCCACGAAATGAGCAAGAAGATACAGTCAGTGGCAGTCCTGGATGTTTTGGTGCCAGAGGCAAACTCTGAATCAGTGACTCACCATATTTTCCTTTTTTTTTTTGGGATAAATTGGTCTACTCAGAGATGACAGTAATTTGCATGTGACTTGTACTATGCATGTTTAAAGGCTTTTAAAAAACTTTTAAAAACTTTTAGCAGCACTGTAGTTGACCAGACCTTAAGAGATTTTAGCAATCTCATAAGTTTAGTAGACATAGGTTGTGGCAGCAATCACGCAGTGAGATGGTCATCCCAAATTTCTGACACTGTCACAATGTTATCTCAGGCTGTCTTTGATCGCAAGATCGTGATAACGGCCATCCTTCAACCTCTCATTGTGTGAAGTAGGACCATTGTTTCAGAGCCATGACCAAAGATTTCACCACATTTCTTTCATGATGATCATCTTTTGTCTGGGACAGGTACTTCATGAACTGTAGTACAAAAGTCGCTGGCAAAGCAGCAACAAGTCACTAAAAAACACCAAAGTTCGGTGGCACAAAGCCGCTCGAAAAACAGAGAAGGGTTCCTGAAAAACACCCATGTTCAATGGCACACAAGCCGCTGGTAAAGAGGCCAGCGGTCGCTAAAAAAGCAACTGGTGTTTGTTGGTCTTGAACAGTGGTCTGCAGCTTGGCAGCTGTCTTGCCAAGGTCTTGCACCATCCACCATTCCCTCCACCTCCCAGTGACAATGTCAGCTCATATACAAAGTACTACATAACTTTAGTAACGTAAGTATGATAGGTATTAAATTTACAAAGGTAACTTAATCATGGTTTGCAGAAATGCTCTTTACTCTTGCAGGGCTGCTGGAAGGGTCTGAATGTTCTTTGCGGACTTGGAGAAGGCTTACAACCGCAAACCTCAGGGGAGTTTTGTGGTGCACACTGCAGGATTACAGGGTACTGGGGTTGCTCCTATGAGCCATCCAGTCCCTGTATGACCAAAGTGAGAGTTGCATCCGTATACTTGGTGTAATGTCAAGCACTTTCTCAGTGGGTATTGCCTCTGCCAGTGTTGCCCCTTGTCACTGACTCTGTGATATTCATGGACAGGATCTTGAGGCGCAGCTGGGGCGAGGAAGGGTTCTGGTTTGGGGACCTCAGAAGTGTATCTCTGCTTTTTGCAGATGATGTAGTTCTGTTGGCTTCATCACACCTTGACCTCTCTGCTGGAGACCAGTGGATTACCTCCTCCCTCCACGTTGGGAATGAGTTACTGCCTCAGACGAGGGAGTTCAAGTATCTCAGGGTTTTGTTCATGAGTGAGGGTAGAAGGGAGCCTGAGATGGATCGGCGGTTTGGTGTGACTTCTGCAGTGATGCGGGCGCTGTGTGTGGACCACTGTGGTGAAGAGAGAGCTGAGCCAGAAGGCAAAGCTTTCAGTTTACTAGTCCATCTACGTCCCAACACTCACCTATGGTCATGAGCTCTGGGTAGTGACTGAAAGAATGAGGTCATGGATACAGGCGGCCGAAATGAGTTTCCTCTGCAGGGTGGCTGGGCTCAGCCTTAGAGATAGGGTGAGGAGCTTGCACATCTGGATGGAGCTCGGAGTAGAGCTGCCACTTCTTTGCGTCAAAAGGAGTAAATTGAGGTGGTTCGGGCATCTGATCAGGATGCCTCCTGGGCGCCTCCTGTTAGAGGTGTTTCGTGCACATAGGAGGCTGCGGGGCAGACCCAGAACACACTGGAGGGATTACATGTCTCATCTGGCCTGGGAACGCCTTGGGGTCCCCCAGGAGGAACTTGAAAGTGTTTCTGGGGAGAGGGACGTCTGGGGTGCTTTAATTGGCCTGCTGCCCCTGGATAAGCCGATGAAAATGGATGGTTGGATGGACTGAGCTGCATTTTCAGCTGCCTGTTGCAACGTGGGAACTAGGTCAAAAACTCATCTTGTGCAGCATCCAGGATATTTTTTTTAGATCTCCCCATATGTATTTTTTTTTTTAGAAAAGTGGAGGTTTTGCTCTCAAACTTGAATGTAGTAATTATAATATATATGATTCAGAAACTGGGGCAGGGAGGCACGTTGAAGACCCTATCATTTAAGGTTTTTTTTTCTTTAGTGGTGCATATTTGCAGGGTACTTGGAGAAATTTATGATAAATCAGAATACCACAGTCTAATGGCCACACAGTGAGCATGAGGCCTTTGTGGCCCCTGAGGGTCTGGGGCTGCAGGGCACTGTTCATGGTTGGTAATCCAGTCTTAGCTACACCCAGGCTTGACCTGAGGTAATTTAAATCCACTTTCCGGTGTGTGTTTACCCTTTGCTTGTCTTTTATATCTCCTCCATGACTCAACGAAAACAGGCACTGGTGTAATTATGGTAATTAGACTACTTTCTGTTTATTTGGAAGCTATCAGCACATCATCTTTCCTCTCTCTCTTCCTTTTAAATATCAAGAGACAGAAGTTATGCAGAAACATTTCCCACCTCCCTCCCAGGCCGGCTGGATGCTTGGCTTGTTCCTGGTACTAATTTAAAGGGGAGTAGCCCGGGGAAAACAGCCCAAGCTTTTCTCGGCTGACCTTTAGTGTGGAAAGTTGCGGCAGGGCGGTGCTGGTGCCTGTTTCTCACCATGATTTAGTCCAGTGGCGTTCCTATTATATGTGAGAGTTTGATTTGTTTGACGTGATTTCCAGCGCTCACATGTTGCTGTTGCAAGATTCCTAAAGCTGTGATTAGAGGTTAGGCTGTTGGTCAGGCTGGTGTTTGACTGACAGAAGGTCCGTAAACATATCATGGAAAAAAAAAGAAAGTAATCCTGACCTTCTATCCTTGAGTCGAAAAAGCTGTGAGTGATCAGATTCCTTCTCTAACCAACACAACATGGGCCAGTCGGTTCAGCTGAACTTACAGAGAACCACTGACCCAAATTCTGCTCTGCGGCTGAATGCGCGCACACACACACACACACACACACACAGAGTTTTGAAGGAATTGCCTTGGCATTTTAAGTAAGTAAAGTCAGTGTATTAAAGTCAAATACACTCTTTCCAACCCTCTCTTTCCTATGGACACAAGTACACAGACACACACACACACACACACACCATCATCTGGTTTGCCTCAGGGCAATAACATGACCCACGTGTGGGAGTTCTTTCTGCATTGGGTTTATGCAGCTGCCTGCAGATCCCTCCTTGTGCTCTGCTGCTCTGACAGCAGCATGGAGCCCTGTTAGCCAAACACTCTTCACTACATCTCACAACTGAGATATGAAGCAGCACTTCATGTTGTTCTAACAGTTTAAAGAAATACCAATAAAGTTTGCTGAATATGTTTTTACAACGTTGGACAGAGAGACTGAAGGGGAATAGTAACAAACAGCAGTCAGTCTGAAGTTGGATGTCTTAGTACTCGTTTAAAAAAGGGATGTTGCTCAACTTAAGAATTTTAAAGTTCAGTGCATGATAGAATCCTACAGTATCAAGTCATATTAAATGTCCGTATCAAAACAGTGATCCAGGCCATAATTATCAGCCAGAAAAAAGCACAGTTGCATGATTTCTTTCATGGTTCTCCGGAGAACACAAAGCCTGACGTCAGCCTGTTAGCCACAGAGCTACAGGAATGAGCCCTAAAACTCAAAAATGAGTAAGCATTTTTGTACTCCCAGTTCTCTCGTCTTGAAGTCAGTGGGTTTTTTTGAACGGGTTTTTGGTTAGATGCCTGAAATAAGATCTGTGGTTAACACAAGCTTAAGATATTTTCTTTTGTTTTTCTTCTGTTTTGCTCTACAGTGTAAAATGTGTCAGTAAATACCCCACTTTTGAATTTTGAAGCTTTTACCAGTGGTTATTTTCAGGCAAAACCCCCACTTGGTTATGGTTGGGAAAAGATCATGATTCGGCCTAAAATACCCATGTTCAGTAGCTGGAAAAGCGATGACAAGTCACTAACAAACACTTAAGTTTGGCAGCACAAAGCTGCTGGAAAAACGGAGACGTTACATTTTGTTCTACGATGTAAAATGCGTCAGTAAATACCCTGCTTGTGAATTCAAAGGCTTTTGCATGTCTTTAAAAGACATGTAAAAGCTTCTGCTTGCTAACAAGTGGCTAAATAAGACTTCAAAACGTCATCATACTAGACACTTTACAACCTCGTTGTGGTGGCCATGTTAAAGTCATGCGTTAGCTTTTTACCTCTGGTGATTGCATTAAGGCTTCAGTTATGTTCATTTCTGGAGATTATCTTGTTGAACAAAACCTGTAAGTATCATAAACTTTTGTTTGCCACTATTTTCTGCAGTAATCCAAAATTTCAATAAAAAAATTCCATAGACTTTTTGTTGAGGGAAGTAGGGTGACAGTAACTACCAGGTTGGCCTACATAAACGTCATCCCCGCACTACTCTATTAGTGCAATTTTAACAAATTAAAAACCAAGAACATTTGAAAACAAAAAAACACAAAACCCCAGGAAAATAAAAACAACGTTAAACTGGGACAGAATAAAACAGGTTAAAAAAAGTAGTGTAAAAGTTGATACTGATCCAGACGGCCTTATCTCCTGTGGTATGTTGTTTGAGAGCTTTGTTGTAAAGTAAATAAGCCGTGGTGTGGTATTCACAGCATATTAGTTGTCTATACACAGTTCTCAACATGGAGGTGGCTGAGCTGGTGGCTAACAGCTAACGGGGCTATTATCATAAACAGTGCTGAATGACTGCAACAGTGCTGATAGAGTTAAAGTATGAACCGGGGGGAACAGAAGGGGGGGCACTATGCTTCTGCAGCAACACTGTCCTGATGTCAGTGGTAGTGTAAACACCATATGAACACTGCAAAACAGCGGCAATGAGCTAGCCAGTGGCATACACACATGCACCAAAATGCACATGCGTTTGGACAGGCTCACCACAACAAACCACAGAGGAGCTCAGATTACAACACACAAAGGTAGCGTGACTTCATTCTCTGCTCAGAGCATCGTTACTCCACTGTATCTTTACATAGCAAATAGTGTTTGCTACCATGTTAATGCTGTGAATGTCCCATTAGTGACCATTAGGTGGTTCAGCTTCTCTTGTTGTTGTTGCTATATTAAGTATTTCTTTGGTCATTTATGAGTTCGTGCCACAGTTTCCCATGAAAACAGAGAATTCGTCTCTGCAGCATGTGCTCACCATTTGCCCTTCAGAACTGCAAGCACAGCAGTACATAAATCTGCCTGTGATGCCAGCGGTGTAATGTGCTGCCAGCTGAGGATTGATTGCAAACTGTTTCAAAGTCTTGCCTTGCCATCAGCAGTCAAATAATGGAAATTAATGTGACTTTCATAATGAAAAGAAGGGGCACTTGTCTGTGACTGTGATTGTGTGTAGGTTACATGCTGATGCAAAGTGCTTGAAACTAATAAAATGTTTCTTGCATCTGCCCATAAATATCATTAAAGGAACTGTTCAGCATTATAAGAAATGTGCTTATTGCTGAGTGTGTGATGAGACTGATATTAAATCTTCTCATCTAACTCTCTGTAAGAAAGCCAAAAAGTGCATTTTCCAAAATGCTGACTGTCTGCTTTAATTCCCTGCCAATATGCACCCATGATGTGTTAAATGTTGTTATTGTTGACATCAACGATACTGAAGACGAGCCACTAACACCACACATGTCTGTGTTCACAACCATCAAACACTGAAGCTATTCATTAGCACCGATATAGGACAGCGCAGCCTCACTGCTAGCATGACACCCACTGGGAGAAAATTAGGGTCCCACCATGAGTGGGTTTTAAAACTAAAATACCACAAAGCTTAATGAAGTCCTGCTGTCTGTCTGGTTTATTACTATTATGTAAAACAGAATGAAGTCTGTGTATGTATGTGAGCGGGGGGAGGTGTGTCACACTGGGTCTGTTGTTGACCTGGAGAATTTTTTAACTCGTGTTTACATGTCTGGATCTTTAACTACGTCTGTAAATCTCTTATATTCTGGTTTGAACAGTTTTAATGTGTGAATATATGTGGACTTGTGTGTTTACCTTATGAACAGTGTGCCTTTGTGCTGCAGTGGGTCCAGGAGGGAGGAGTGCATGCTCAGATGTATCTTTGTTTACTTGCAGCTGAGGCTCTCTCACACAGAGACACACACAGTGATCCACGTGCATTTACTGAGGACAAACTTGTTACATTTGCTGAGAGTTTGATGTGATTGCAGTGTTTTGCCAGGGGTTAAGGGGGGTGAAGGTTTTCAGGACATTTCCACAGTTGGTTTTGCCAAGTGGATCTGCTAATAGGAGCTGCCATGGTGAGAGGTCATCTTTACAATACCCAGCATGCTCTCTGGTTTGTCTGAGGCTCTGGTGTTTATGCACGTTGAAGCATTATTTACCTCGCTGTCAGAGTTTTCATTGGCACGGTCACTGGTGTCAGATCTTTTACAGAATCAACAGCAGAAGGACACAGAATCATCACTTGCTGATTTCTAGGAAACGTCCTCAGTGGGAAAGTTTTTGTAAAGTTCAAGTTTTAATTTCTCCCTCGTTCTCTCCAGCCCTTAGTGTCGTTGGTTCTCTCACTTTAACGTGTTTGTGGAAATGAAACCATCGCGCCAGACTATGACACAATCAGGAAGTATTATAGTCTCTCTATAGGTCACCAGATACGTCGCGAAGTCAGCATGTATTTGACTCCAATGACTTTAATGCAGCTTTTTGGGGCTGTAACAAACAAGTATTTTGATAATTGATTCATCTGTGATCCGTCATAATTGTTTTAATTGACTGAGTAATTATTCGGTCTATTAAATGTCAGAAAATGGTGAAAAAATGTCCATCAGGTCACAGAGCAGGTCTGCACACTGTAGGCTCCAAATAAATAGTTCATTTCTCTTTTCTTTTAGGGCAATGTTTCCATCTACAAGATCTTCCTCAGGCCAAAATGTCCATCACAGATGTTTTCAAGTTGCTTGTTTTGCGTGACCAACAATGCAAAACCTGGTGATATTCAAATTACAGTAATATAAAACGGAAGAAAAGCAGCAAATCGTACATTTGAGAAGCTGAAACCACAGAATGTTTGAGGGGTTAATGGCTGTCAGCTGGCTTTCGTCGTGCGGAAGTCGGCGTGTTTTCATCTAAAGTGGTCTTGGCCATTGCAATATATGGCCATTTGATAAGCTGTTAATATGAAAATATTAATGAATGCATATCTTATTATTATTATTAATGATCATTTTGAGTGGATTTTTGGCAGGGTGGTTCATTAGTATCTTCTTCGTCCTCTTTTTTCTTTTTTCGAAGGACATGGAGTCCACGCCTGTCATATGAAATGTGCTATATAAATAAATGTAATTTGTTTCTATAGAAATTATACAGTAATGTCACCCAGACACTGTTGCCCATTGTTTAGGGAGTCAAAAATGGAAGCCCATGTGTCAGGATTTATTGCTGAAGTTAAAATTTCACAATATGGAGCTTTTATTTCATGACAATGGCACCACTGCAAATATAGCAGACATGACCCAATTATATTCTTATGGTGCCTTGTTAAACACTCACCACGGTGGGCAGTTTGGAGTTTTACTGATGTTTCCATTTTGCTAAAAAATCCCCTGCGTTTAGAAGTAGTTTCACATTTGATTGTCTGAAATGGTGCTATCCTGACCCGGCCCTCTTTGTCAGTGTGCTTTTCTTTCCTCCCCCGCAGCCTGATGGTGGGGGGTGATGGTTTCCTTCCTGTTTGAGATGAAGTGCACGTGGGGACTGATGGACAAATGGAGCATCCCCCTGGTTTGCGAGGACTGTGACCCTCTGCCAGGAGGGAAGGGCGGCCCTAACAGTGGCTAGAGAGAAAGGAGGAAGAGACAAATGGACACAGATAGAAGAATAGACAGAGAGTTAAACCGATACCCTAAAACCTTTTGTTATGGCGGGAAAGAAGGGCAGCTGTGCTGGAACTGAGGACAAGATGGAAAATTAATTATGTATATATGAGGACATGGGAACAAAATATAGGAAAATGGGAGGGTAAAAATGTGAGAGAGGGAGGAAACAGGACAGACAGGTAATGAGAGGACAGAAGTACAGGCCAAAAATAAGCAGAGGATTGGAATGAGATAAAAAAAGGATTGAGGCAATTATCTGTGATGAAGGAGTGAGGGAGAGGGGGAACAAACACAGAGGAGGCAGGAAAATTAAAGAAGAAGAGATGAATGTGTAGAAAGCTAGACGAGAGAGTGGGGGGAGAGGAGAGAGCGTCACGGTGAAAGCATTCTAGCAGACCAGACCAGCACCTCTGTAATACTGACTGTGGCCAAAGCAGGAATTTCCTCTGGTTGCACCACAGCTGAAGTGTCTGGACTGAGGCTTATTTTTGACCCACAGAGCTCCAGCCCATGCAGACGGCGTCCCAGACGTAAACACGCACCCAGACGTACCAGTTACCCAGTTCAGCGGACAGGAAGACAACATGGCCTCCTGCTCGATACCTGGGAATCCCCCCAGTGGCCTCACAGACAGGAGCGGCAGCTTCTTTAAGGTAAAGATGGATGGATGCATTGATGGATGGATGGCTTTGCTGGCTTTCAAAGATCACTTAAAAGCATAAAACGCATCACTTCCTGTGTACCAACTGTGTTTTTGTGGGAAGGGCTGATTCAGCACTTGTTGTTAAGAACAGGAAAAAACTCACAAACGTTTGGCACTGACATTGAACTGCCCCACAAAACCAAAACCTAGTGACTACACCTCTGGTCACAAGGTAGTTAAGATCAGAATCTGACTTTCTGACGTATGTTTTACCACATAAACAAATGTGTCATTTACAAAAAATAAACAGCATGTAGAACTTTGATTTAAAGTAGCTGTTGAGATAGCCACACCTAGCTTTGGCTAAAGTTAAAGGTTAGGGATGTCCCGATCAAGTTTTTTGCCCCCGATCCCGATTTGAGTCAATAATATTGAGTCCTGATTTGACCTTTCTGTTTTACCAGATAATGCAGCTGCACATTGCACACTAAAGTACATCAGGGTTATTCAAATCAAATATGCTTGACAACTGAATAGCTCTAAAGTGTACAGAGAAAAAAACTCCACATCCAAGCTGTACTTTATTGTATTTGTCTTTTTTATAAAATTAGTAAAAAGGTATAAAATAACAAACCCACTCTTTAATCTTTTTGGCCTTGTTGTCTCGAGGGAATGTCTCTGTCCCTTCAAGAGACTGTTCTCGTATTTGTTGTCTTGGTGCAGCCTTTGTATGATTAAGTTGAACAAACTGTGTTCCCCTTATAGTTTATTTTCGTTAGGGATGCACCAAAATGAAAATTTGTGGCCGAAGCCGAAGCCGAATAATATTAAACGCTTAGCCTAATACCCAGTACCGAATACTGAATATTGTTGTTTAGTTTTTCATTAGTTTTTGCAGATGAACCCCCTCCAGATTAGTGTTGTTACGGTACCAATATTGGGACCCACTGTACGATACCACAGCGAAAATGAGGCAGATGTGCCTTTTGTCATTTATAAAAAGATAAATCACTTTTCTATAATACATCAACTATATTTCAATGGAATAAATTACTTATTGACTTATTCATACTTCAAAAACAGCATCAATCAGTGATTAACATAGGGGGGATCAAAATAAATAAATAAAATAAGAATCAACCAGCCACCCTCCTCCCCTGACAAGTCCCTTCATAAGTAAAGAACAGTCCCTAAAGTGCGGTGAGGTTTGTGGGCCGTGAACAGCCCGTTTCTCCTCTGACACATCACATACCTGTGTTCGGCTGGCTCGGCTGTTCAGGTACTTCTGGGCAGTCGTGACGCCAAGAAGAGGATATTATTGGAGCCGAATTCTCCGTCGCCAGTAAGCCGATGGCCGCCGTATTTGACAGGAATACATTACTGTCTGTGTCTATGACCCCCGTTCAACCCTTACCCGATGGGATTCGCCTTTTGTTTCTGCTGCTGGTTGAAATCTGTAGGCTGTTCGCACAGCATGCTGAATGATTTAAGCCTATTTTGCTCGCTCAAAACTATTTTTAGTCGCAAATGCGAGTGCAGTGACGGGCGAATCGCCACACTGCCGACATTTTACTCTGCGCGTCACGGCACACTGTTTGGTTGCGTTATCAAAACACGCCGCTATTATTCGGCCTTGCTTTTAACTTATTCCACCGAATACCGAATGTGTGTTTTTTTGCAATATTTGGCCGAATATATTCATTTACCGAATATTCGGTGCATCCCTAATTTTTGTCATTTGTACTCTTTTGCACAGATTAGGCTACATTAAAGAATTACTCTTATTGGATTTGGATTTTTGCTCCTTGAGCTTTGTTGCTCTTTACAGTGTCATAGTGAGTGCGGTTGTCATTGGCTCTGCGCTGTAGGCGTGATGATTGCACAATAAGCGCAAGATACTCTCACACTGAGCCTAAATGGAACGAGTGCTAATAATTTTGTGAAAAAACATAAATAATCAGTCTCATACTGCCTTTTTGCTGACATTTATGGAGTGTGGTGTTTTGCCACAGGCGGGGCTCAGCCCCTGCTCTTACACACATGGGAGCTCAGTAGAGTGGAGGAGAAAAGGAGAGCCTTGAGTTGGAGACGGCTGCACTCCACATGTCTCTGCATGAAAGCTTTGCGAGACAACTGACGTAAAACAAAAGATCTGACCCTTTATGTAACTCAGTATAGCTGATCCCGATCAGTTAAAAATGCCTTGATTGGCACTAGGGCTGCCCCCTAATAGTCGACCAAGTGTTAGTCGACCAGAAAAGCCATTAGTCGGCAAAATTTCATTGGTCGCTTAGTCACAGAAAAAAACAAACAAACGTGACACTCTATTAGGAGCTGCGCCTTGCCAAAATAAATCAAAACCTATATGACTGGACCATGTAGGAATTTAATTTGAAAGGACAGACACAGGAAGTGGCCACGCTCAGCAGTCAGACGGGAGTCAGGTTAATTTCCAGGGCTGGTACCTGCAGTTATTCCACAGGCTAGTTAATAACATGTCGGGCAGGAAATCCAAAGTGTGGGATCATTTTGAGAAGGTGAAGGACGAACCCAAGGTGATATGTAAACTCATCTTCATTGGTCGACTACAAACATGACGTATCATCTGAAACATGGAAGTAGCTACATGCCCATTAGCCACATAGCACAATCATTACTGCTTTGCCCACAGCGTCATTAACAGGCGGCTCGCTCAGTGTGTGACGTGCACTTGTAGATAAAATATAGGCCTATATTAATGAAGGTTCATTAGTACGGTTTGTATTTCTCTGTAATGTAGCACAGTGTTAACAATGTTACTGATACTATTCTTTCTCACACCTTCAACTCAAACCATTGTGTTGCCCCGCCCAAAATATATCATTTAATAATTAAATTAATATCATAAACATGCTGGCAACTAGTCAACTAATGGCCTTAAATGATGACTGTTGGTCGACTGGGAAAATTCTTAGTCGGGGGCAGCCCTTAATTTTGTTCAGATTTCAGTAGCTGCCTCTGCCTTTATCATGTCTCAGGGAGTATAGTTTTTATTATTAATTTTTTTGTAAAGTTCCTATGATACTGTACAGTACATTTAAATTATAAAAATAACAGTTTGTTTCATGTCTCTCAGGAACCATTTCTTGTTCATTTATAAGAGAATTGATGGATTTATCCACTCAGGGACTATTTAACCCCGTTGAGTAGCTTCAGATTCTCACATTATTAGTTCTCTCCCTCACATTTTCAGGAAATATAATATAGTATTGATTGATGAAACATAAAAGTGGAGTTGCCTGTCGACAGTTTCCCTTCTCTTTCTGCCATATATTGAAGGAGAGCTGGAAGTGAAGAATGCCAGCTGCACTTGTTGGCAGCCTGACAAACACACTCACAGGAGTAATAAAACTCCCTCTCTGTCTCAGCGGCTCTCTGCCCTCTCTCCCTCTTTCATCTCCGTCATCTCCGTCTCTTCCCTGCTTCTTTTGGGTCTCTTGTTTTCTTTCTCTTTCACAATATGAACAACACACACTCACACATGTTGTCATGCCAGCTGCTCAACATCCCACACACACCAAAATAACACTTTTTTTTTTCATGCAGTTTCATTTAAACACTCTGCTGCCCTATTTCTGGATAACAGTCTATTTCTGGGGAAATAATGAGCTACATCTGTTTCCTCTCTGCTGCGGCCGCTGTCTGAATCAGCCTTTTTTATCAGTCATGTCCTGTCAGGTATAAATAATATATACATACCATGACCTATGTACATTACAGTGTGAGCTGTGGTCACTGTTGCCCTGTGTGGGGCAGCTTACTGATAATGAGGTAGACCGCTCTTCCCCTGGAAAACCCAGTTTCAGCCTGTGTGATGGTTAGCATCCACTCTGAGGAAGTATTCTTGTGCAACACACTAAACTTACGTAAGCCCTAAATTTGACCTCCCGGGTGCTTACTGTAAGATTCTCCTCTTTTATCAAAGCTTTTCAAGTTGCTTTCATTTCTGTTATTTAGCAGCAGATAAACAGAAACCATCATAGCTCCTGCAGGGTTCGATAACAGCGCCCAGTCTCACTACGTCATATTATGCCATTATTGCAATCACGAAACATCTAAACACCATCAGTGTAAAGTGTTTGCCAAACGTAGGAGCAACTACTATGTGTTCTGCTGCATAGCTTGCCTCATATTGCTGAAGTCAGAGGGTCTGGTGGATGTTATGCCTCCATGCTGCTGATAGCCTTGGCCGAAACCATTATGTTTTAAGGTTGTAGGTCCCTATGTCCGTCTGTCCCCTTCTTGCGAACAAGATATCAGAATCAGAAAAACTTTATTGTCCATTGCAAAGCAGCGGACTTTCGTCTTTGACGTGGCTCACAGAATAAATAAGACGCAGGTTAAAAAAAGACATAAAAGACATAAAAAACAGTGTAGTATAAAGATCACACAGACAACTAAGAACACTTGCTAAAGGTGAGTCAATTACGATCTATTGATAATGTTGATTGCTGTTGGAATGAATGATTTCTTTACTATGTTTGTCTCGAGAACACCTGGAGGAAATTTCTTTGAAGTTGGCCCAAATTGGATTCAACAGTGAACTAATTAGATTTTGGTGGTCAAAGGTCAAGGTCACTGTGACCTTGCATCTGTCTCATAATTTTAAAAAAGATATCTGAGGAACACCTTGAGAGAAGTTCTTCAAATTTGGCACAAAAGTTCCACTTGGACTCAAGGATGAACTGATTAGAATTAGGTGGTCAAAGGTCTCAAAAAACATATTTTTGGCCATAACTCAAGAAGTCACACGATGATTATGACAAAATTTCACTGGCATAACTAATAGGATAAAATAATGAAGTGATGAAAACAGGCTAACAGAGGTACATGAGACCCTAATATAGAGGGTGGGTCATGGAGAGTTCCACCAGTTGGTCCAGGAGCTTCCCCTCGATGATGGCCGTTTACAGGCATATTTTAGGATGACTCTGGGACAGTTTGACAACCTGCTGTCTGTCGTCAGGCTGTATAGCTCTGAGTATCTGGCAACTGCTACTAAGAGTTTCTCCTCCATTCTTTACCAAGTGTAAACTTGTTGTTGTGACCACCACGGATCATCTGACTGGACAATGGGAAAAAAGATGACAAAAAAAGAAATGATGTGGGGTGTTTTTCCACTCTGAGTTGTAGTTCTTTCAACTGGAGGAGTTCAGAGCGCTCTGGCAAAAACGTCAGGTGCCTAGAGCGCAGAAACACAAGGCGCATGGCAATGCAAAAACAGCGAGTAAAGGTCTTAATTCTCATTAAAAACAATTACAAAAAGGCGCCTCCTGCTGCTAAAATGCTTTCTGTGTGTTTGGGGCCCAAATGTGGGGCACCCGGTAGCTTACTGGGTAGAGCATGCATCATTAAGGACAAATCCAGTGATATTTCATGACTCTCAGAGTTATGATTATAGTTGCTTAACCTCCTGGTCCATGTCTTGTTAAGTGAATTCAGAGTTTGGTTACACCTTTGTCAGGTTCCCATTATATGATATATAGAGCTGAGGAGCTTAAGACCCTGGGAACATAGGACTCTTTGTCATGTTTCCATTATGTGTTATATAAAGTTGGGGACACATGGGACCCTGTGACCAGAGGAATAATCCTATTCATCCCTCCCTCATGACTAATCTGGATTATATAGGCACAAATGAGTACCCACATACGTAAAGCAACCACTGCCTTGTTAATTGCAAGGACATATAGATGTGGACAAGAGATCTAATTTTAGAGTGAAATCTTGCTCTGCTATAAAATGTTGGCAAGCGAGGGACCTAAAGCTTTTAATGCCCGCTGCGTCTCAGTCAAAGGTTACAGCGTTCACCTGGCTGCAGCTTCTTACTTCATTCAGGTTGTTTGACAAATGAAGTGTTACGCACAGATGAATAAATGAAACCACTTTCTAAGCTAAAAAAAGACAGACCTGGACCAGGATCAACAGTGAACTAAGTAACTAACACTAAAAGTTGTCTCGCTTTTAATTTCCTTTGCAGTTTTTTTCCGTCCTCACTAACCCTGTGAAAGCGCTCTGTGTATGCGTCTGTGTGTCAAAACCAAACACATAGTTTCCCATTGACTCCATCTATGGCTTTAACAGCAGGCCATGCAGAGAATCACTTACCTCTTCACACACACACACACACACACACACACACACACACACACACACACATATTCACAATCTTAAAGGGCTGAATAAATAAACCCTCTGGTGTGTGTCTATGAGTGAGACCTGCCTCTCTGCTTCGGTTTGTCTTCCTCTGTGTCCCTGTGTTATGCAGAGCGAATCCAATCATTAAAGAAGTGGAAGAGGTTCATAAGAGTCAATGAAGCACAGACTTGTCGTTGAGTGCTTTCCTGGATGTCCGTCATTTTCCTCTTGAAGTCATCAGCGCTCCATGAGGCACTCTGCCCAGAGGCCGTCACTCAGCAACTCTCATCTTCACTGATCTTGATTTTAAAACTCAAGAATTTCCGATGTCTTCCTCTCTGGCTCTTTCCCACATTTTCATTCACAGAATTCTCTCAACAGAAGGTTATAACCATGTGTCGGCTTCATCCATGGCCAGAGTAATAACCCTTTATGGGGCAAAAATTAGCTCTCACTCAATGCACCCTTGTGTATAGAAGTTCTCTGCTGGAATTGAAGTCCTGCAGTGACGTTGCCATCCTCCTGTGGCAACAAATGCCACAATAAATGTAGTTGTACTGGGTTATGAATCAGTTTCTGGACAGGGCCTTTGACCACCTGTTTGACCTGAGCTTTAAAGGTATACTATGCAGGAATTGTCAGCTAATGTTTGTAAACAGTATCGCCAGTGAAGGTGAAAGCCAATCCCAGTTCAGTCAGGACCATTTTAAGCTGAACACAGCCGCAGCACAGCACAGGTGGTGCCACTATAGCACACACAGGATGCATCGCACTGCAGCTTGTCAACAGACAACCACGAAAAGTTATTACTACTCTTACTCCAAGATTTATTCTTATTTCACCTGTGCATTAGCTTAAAATCATGTGTGGAGAGCCCCTAATTAAACTTGAGCCGCTCTCCAGAGCCAGGCAGTATCTTTTTGGCCATTGTCTTTATAATAAAGGGATTGTGGGTCATTTAGCTGGGGATATTTCTCAACCTCAACGAGTCTCTCCTCATCCATTCTTCGTCACACATAAGACAACAACAGCTACAGAGTTCTCTTTGGTTGGATGGATCTTAAATGTTTTTTAGTCACATTACCACGATAGATTCAGGTGTTGGCGCTACACATGACACCCTCTGCAGGATCCTTCTGCAGGTTCATTTACAGAAGCCTTGTCACGACTCTTCATCCTCTAGACAGTACAGTTTGATCGTCTTTTCAATGCTCCGCCAGGGCTGTGACCGACCCTGGAGGGACTGATCCGAGGACCTCACTAAACCATCCAATTGGTAGTAGTGACAGTCAGTGTGTACAAAGGGCAGGGACTTAAGCAAGGCAAGCATATGACCCACAATTACTGGGAATTTCTCGTTCATGCAATCAAATAACTGCAATCCCCAATCCCACCGCACGCCACCCTATGTTTATTTTGAACTGACACCAGTGTGTTTACTTGGAAAAAGTATACTTTCACTCTTGGTGTGTATTTCCATCGCAAGTTTGGTCTGAAATTTAAATGAAAGTGATATTAAAATTGTATTAAAAAGTCCTGCACTTCAGTTGCGTTTATCTGTAGACACCCGGGTAGCATGTTGTAACCCAGAAACAAATGTCTGTTAGCAGCTTGTAGGATCCTTGTAGTTTAAACTGACACTTAGGCTGTTTGTAGCATCTAGTCTGAGGGTTCTCACTGGTTTTAATATGCAATTTGACACGTTGCTGTGTGAGAATGCTGGCAGTCTCTCTAGTCGTCTGGGCTCTAATAGCCATCCCTGTCTGTCTTCACCAGGGCTCAAAATGAGCATCCCCAGTCTGTGTCTGAACTGTATATTTTAGTCCTGTTACACTGCAGCTAACTTGTCGACTCATGTTGTATAATAGAGTTTTGACCTGACGCAAAGCTGAGGCAGTCTGAGGCTTGAACAGAGCTGGCTCCACTTAGTCCTGCGAGGGGGGAATTAGAGGGACCTGTGGTAACTGTGGTCTGGCCTGGAGCCCGGCTGGTGGAGGAAAGTTTGGAAAAGGATGCCTCCTACTGGGTGAAATGCGTAATGGACGCATGGCTCCAGGTGCAGGGCCTTCTCAGTTATAGTGGTATTTCTGTGTAATGCTTTGTGTTTGCACTACACGGGTGGAGTTTCCACATCAAAACAAGTCTGATAATATGACGGCAATTTTCCATGTCTAGTTGGTGTTGACATACTTTCCCTTGATTGCCTTAAAATATCTGGTCCTCATTATGTGGGGCTCTGTGGCCAGATGCAACAGCATAATACTTAAATAGGCCTGATGAAGCCATCTTGTTTGCACAGTTTGACCCAGATCATCAGCATAAAGCATCCAAATTTCAACATCTGCTTGGATGGTTGAGGAGGCTCTGAATCCCTGGGAGTGTTTTAAAATGTGGAATGAGGGAATGTGGAAAAGGCTGAAAAAAACAAAACAACATGAAAGCAATTAGCTGCTAGAAGTCTTCGTGCAACTGAGCAGTTTTTCAGCTCGGTTTTTAAGGAGTCATTTTGGAGAGTGGATTGCATATAACCGTGCTGATTAAGGATTCACATATGTTTCAGTACTCTATACAAGAAGTGCTCAAACTGTGAGTGGGAGAGTTGGAGGGGGGCTGCGAAGCTGGAGGCAAATATGCCGCATGAGGTGAAAGGGACAGGTCCCTGCAGATGTGCTAAAAACAACAGGAAGTTAGTTATTGTTTGTATATTTGTTTGAGCCCACTGATTTGGCAGAAGAGTCATTAGTTCCAGCAGCAGCAGAGGGTGGGACACGCTGCTCATGGAGGCAATTAAATTGATGCAATTTGTGTCAAAATCACAGTCTTCCTCTAACTCAGTCAAACCTGAGCACGTAATATTTTCAGATTCAGATGACTCACACCTCCCAGGTCATTATATTCTTGGAAAAGTTATGAAATTAGAAAAATAGTTTTCCAGGCCTGGCAATGGATCCGAATGAACAAAATGTTTTGGAAAAGCTTTGAGTATGCATTGTTTTGGCTATTGTTTAAAATATGTTCATAAAAATCCTAAAACATTTCTAATGTCATGGGAAGTACTTTGCCTGTCAAGTGCTGCGTTAAATGAACGTTGAAATGTCACTAGTATAATGTGATCCATATTGGCATATGGAAAGCGTAGGCGGCAGGAATATCTAACGAGTTGGAAAAATTAGCAAGCAATAGCAGTTTGTTTATTTGCAAATGCCTGAAAAGTGTGTGTTTAACAACGCATGGCTTTCAAACAAAAGAATATCAGTTCAGTTTAGGACTAGATGTTACAATCCCTCAGTGAATATATTTGAGACTATGAGTGGAAATATTAGTGCCGTCTGGGGGTTTAAGAGTGGAAGCAAAAGGGTTAAGGGCAGATGGATAGAAAAGTAGGAAAGAGCGAAGGTAGATAGAAAAGTGAGGAGCATAGGGAAGGCAGAGCCAAGGAGAGACGTCTGTGCAGACTGAGAGAAGAAACTAACAGGAGAAAAACGTACTTAACTTTAATCGAGGTGGAGTTTAACTGGACGATTGTTGTTGACCTACTTGCGATTGAGAGTGGAAGTTGGAGCCATTCAGGGGGAGGGGGTGGGGGTTTAGGGAGGGTAAAAGCTTTTTTGGGGTCACCAGGTGGGTACCATCCTTCACTGGTGTTTCGATGATAGGCCAACAACACCTCCAGAAGGCTCATTGGCATCATTTGGTATCCCAGGTGCCCTTCCCCCTCTGCTTTTACTCCCTCGAACTCTGATGTTGTTAGTGGTATTTCGTGGCCCAAGTGGCCTGAAATTCCCATTTCTTTAAGCAGCCTAGTAGTTGACTTGCCTGCAAAGTGACTGCAGCCCACTCCAACTGGGCAAACCTTTGCTTTCCAGCTGCATTGCTTAGCGTCGGCTGCCAGCTTGGTGTACTTAAGGGTCTTGCACTCCCAGGGTACAGTGAGCTCAATGAGGTAGATGAGGTGCAGTGAAAAAGGCGAAAGCACAGCGTCTGGTTTGAGGGTAGTACAGGCGTGGTTCAAGAGAGGCAGACCCTAGCTGGCTGGATGTAGGCAACCTGGAGGAAATGGTTCTGGTCTGCCATACTGAAGGGAAAAAACTTAAAGACAACCAAAAAGATGATAAGCTGAAGACACCGATGTGGATAATTCAGCCTCTAGTAAAAACCTCCTGAACAATGAACACTGAAAGAATTCTAATCAGCCGAAGTTTCAGCTGCTGCTTGCAATATGCAATCCTCACCACTAGATGCCACTAACTTCCTCCAAATCTTGCACACTGCTCATCTAAATGAAGTCATGATAATGGGGTGTAATATTGTGAAAAATTTTGAGAAAGTTTTGAGAATTCATTGGTTAGAAATGTGCTGAAACCCTGGACGTCATTGTCTCCAATGCATCCAGAAATTACCAAAGAATTATAATGTTTTTACCTTTTTCTGCAGTATCAAAATAATGCAGTGATTTTTTTGTTCACCCATGGATATTTCGTGAACAAGAACTGTTAAAAGTTATTTCGGCATTTTGTTAATTAATGGCTCCAATTTGCCAAAATGTAAACAAGTATAGGTAAAAAAAAAAAAAAAAAAGGTGTAGCCCACAGCTAACAAACTGACCCCATGCCATACTTCCTGTTCACAGTCTACTTTTATTCCACAAACAGAAATGAATGTCAAGGCCATTGGGCAGCCAACCACAAGAGCTTCTGGTATGCTTTGTGAGGTTGGTATCAAAGATTGTGAAACACATTCCAGATCAGTTTCAGTCCTCAAATAGTTGTGGGCCAAAAGTAAATACAGTTAGTTCAAAGATCCAGCGCTGTCATGATTAGACGTACTGTCATTTCAGCTGTCTGCTCTGATGACTAATTAGTGCTACATGACAGTCCTTATCTCTGTCAGCCTGGAAACAGTCCCGCCTGAAATGGGAGATACAATCTGTCAAGCCTTCCTGTCCAGATTTATACAGATGTTTACACGCAGCTGGGCTGTTTATAACAGAAATTGCATCTTCAGTCAGGACACATTGGGCAAAGAGTTGAGTGAGGATCTCTGCAGCTCGAAGGAATATTTAGTTTCACTCTGGATTTTGATGTGGGTCTTTTTTCTTTTTTTTTTGACAATGCGTTGTCTCCACGTTTCCTGCTTATAGGAAATAAGTCTTACACACAGGAAAAATGACTAACGGTTATCCTGCCCCTTTGTTCTCAACGTGACCAGCACAGTCCCTCTGTTTCCCAGTCTCTATTTCCCAAGTTTTGTTTGAGCAATGCTGTCGGTTTCGTTTACTGCTGTTCCCCCTCCTCTTCTCCTACTTATATTCCCTCATCAGTCAAAGTCTCTTATTCTGTCTTCTGCCAGCTGATTGACACATTTGCGCTGGAGATCGGGGAGCTGAAGAGAGAGATGGTCCAGACCTCTCCTGCAGTTGACAGGGAACCCGTGGATCTACAGGGGTAAGACTGTTTTCTGCACATCTTCTTATCTTCAAAACATTCATCAACCTGACCACTCTTGTTTTTATTTCCTGTAATCTCTGGAAATATTATCTTAATGAGGCATGATGCATGTTGCAGCATGTTGTGCATTGTTTTGTATTCTGTTAAATTCCTTCAACAGTATTTGTAAATGCCTCTGCACACATTGGTGCTCAGCAGATGGCAAAAGTGTTTGACTCTCTGTCTCTCTGTGTTTCTCTGCCAGGCTGGAGAGTGAAGTGAGTGGTGTTTACCTGCAGTCCCCCCAGTGTGGTGGGGTGGGGGGCGAAAGGGATTCTGGTTACGACTCCTTGCGAAGACGTATGAGTGTGTTAGACAGGCTGACTCAAACTCACCCGGTGTGGCTACTGCTGGCAGTCAGTGAAGAGGAGGCCAGTCGCATCCTGCTCAAACAGCCACTTGGGGTGAGGGATTGACATACAAATGTCAATGTGTCTTATTTGAGTGTTATGTAGGATATATATATATATGTCATGACTTCTGGTTCTGTGGTGCAGGTGTTCTTGGTCAGGAAGTCAGCCGCTCTGCAGAGAAAAGTTCTGTCTGTGCGTCTGAAAGAAGATCAGTCAGGGACTCCCATCAGCCACTTCCCTGTCAGAGAAAGCCAGTACAGTAAGTGACGTGTTTGTTTTAAAGAAGTAGATGATGAATGTAGAAGATGGTCTTTTCATAATACTGGGCTGTCTATGCAGTAGAAAGATGGAAATACTTTTGAAAGTGGTGCTACATGAGGTAGAAAACCTACAACTCAGGAATGCAGTGTGCCACACTGTACCAATAAATGCTCCTGCTGGTGGGTGACGTATTGCGAGTTTGTCTCTTTAGACCTAAACACAGGAAACAAAATGGGGGCCGGCTGGTAACAATCTCGAATTACATTTTAACAGTAAGCTAAAATATGTTTCTGAAAACATATGAGGTAAAAAGTCACAATGTGGCAACAGAGTCTTGGTTTATATTTGATCAGCACTGCTTAGTTTTACCGTTTAATCTAAGTATTACATTTTTACAACACAGGAAACAGTATGCTGCCCTCTCCTTGTTCACAAACTCTTGTATTACAGCCAAACAGTGCACTTAAATGTGTTTCTGAAGACATTTTAGGTAAGGGTGACACAAAATGCGTCATCCAGCAGATTTGAGCTGAGTGATGAGCAGAGAGATTTGGGCACTGGTAAGGTGGAGGGAAGTTTATCACAGTTCTTTTATACATACAACATTTCCAAAGTTGTTGTGATGCAAAGCTGGTTGAAAATCAGCAAGTATCCCTTTAAGCGACTGTACTTGCAGTGCTGGGTGGTTTAGTGCTCAGCATCAGGATATAATAAATACTAGAGTTAGTGTCAAATAGATTGAAGATCACAGATAATCCCAAACTGACTTTCAGATTATCTGAGCAGCTCTGTCAGTCTTTGGTGTTTGCTACACAGTGTGGCACTGGACAGAATATGTTCAATGAGCCACAGTTTAGGTAGTTTTTTTTTTTTTTTTTTTTTTTTTTTGTAAAGATAAATTCACGTTGAATCAGAAGCTGTAACATGTTAGATCAGAGGTAGGCAACCTGCAGCTCCGCGGCAGCATGTGGGTCTCTAGCCCCTCTCCAGTGGTGCTCTGTGGCTCTTACACAAATTACATGAACCTACATTGTTGTAGGTCACAAGTGATTCTTAGATACTTCACTTGCTAAATGTGTAGCCTGTACACCAAATTTAAAAAATGCTTTTACATTTTGTCAAATAAAGTGTGTCATACATCTACGGCCTGGCACTTTATTCTCCTAAATTGTCTGAACCTCAGTAGCAGTGGCTAGTCTTGAGTCTAGCTAAGCTTGCTTTGGAATCCAAATCCAAAAAGTCTCAGAGTAAAATAAAGAATCTAACAGTGCATGGACAGATTCATTTGCTTTCACCACTAACTCTTCAAAGTTCGAGCACCAAACAATCATAATAGCCCATTGCAGAGAAGCTACGTTTTTGGGCGGTTAATTAAAGCTCATTTAGACCTATAGGTAGTGTTGATACCGTAATATTGTCTGTGTTACCTTCATTAAATTGCTCAAATATGTTTTTCTCTGGCTAACAAGGGCTTTTTTGATAGAATATTTTGCCGACCCGTGGCGCAGGTGGATCAGAGACCACAAATTTTGGTCTTTCAGTTTCCTTTGGTCCCCTGATGATGTCTTGTTGAACCACAACCACCTCTGCAGTCACACTGCACTCTAGTTAAAGATGTAATTTCCTGTCCGCCCCCGCATATTGTGCACTAAGATAAACCCATACGAATGAGAAATGAGAGTGTGTGACCGGAGGGATGTCACTTTTCCCCTATTATGTGCGTGTGTGTGTGTGTGTGTGTGTGTGTGTGTGTGTGTGCGTACGTACTAGGTCTGCACATCACAATATGCCCGAAATGCAACTCACATTGCAATCGCAGTGTCTGTAAAAGTAATTGCAATATGATTTTTTTGAGTATGGTGCAGTCCTAGTGTGTAAGCATGCCAGTGTGGGGCTTTTAAAGGCTTCTTTCTAAGTTTCTATAAATTAGCTGCTCTATTAGTGCGACTGTCCCACTACACTGCTGCTGTAAAGTGATGAAATGTTGATCTGCTGATGTAATGTGGCTGCAGGACCCCCTCTCTCGCTTTTCTGACTTCTCTGTGCGTAGGAAAGTTTTGCTGATAAGGCATTTATCTTCAGTAAATGTCTGCCCACATTTGGTCATGGTCACATGTTTGTACTGCCTCAAGAGTCACATTGAACAGGTGACATAGTGTAGCTAGCTGTGTGTACGTGTGGGTTTAGTAACACTTGACGTGCGAGTAAAATAACTAGTGGTTAACAATATTACACATAAACTGTGCTTATACGCTTACAGTAATTAGTCATATGCAGAAATGTTGTGTTTCAGTGCTGGGAATTAGTCATGGAGCTGTGACAGTGCCAAAGTGTGATGACACACCAGCTGTGGATTTTCCCTGCTGAAATGACAGCACACATGGGAGGAAGGGGGGGAGGGAGAAGTAAGGGAGGGAGGGGAGTGCCTTTGGCCTGGTCTGGCCTTTAGATGTGGGTCAGCTGCTCTCCAGTTGGCCTCTCATACTGACTGCTGTGTCGAGTTAGCTTTGTGCACGAACGGTTTGAACTTAACTTTTAAACAATGCTTTCATGGCAAAGCACAAATCACCAGTCCTCTTTTGTCACACTTCTCATTGAACTCTTATATTAAAATCAAATCACGTCTCCTTCATGTAAAGTAAAATATGATGTGTGCTTATCAGCTAGCACAAAGCAATTTCAACCAATGATATCACAGCATCCACCCATCAATCAATCTGCAACTTTTAGCCACACAGAGCTAAACTTAAGAGTCAGCCAGCACAGCATGCTACATCGGTGTATCTTTGTTTCCCCAAAATACCCTGGTTAAGGGCAGCTGACTAGAATTTATTACCTTTAAGGAAAGTGTGACAGCTCCAGATTATGCACAAGGCTTTTTACAGTGGACTGCTTCAGAAACCGGAGCATACCATGAGCTTTGTCTCGTTCTCCTTGACGGATACTACTATGCCATCAGTGTCAGTGTTGGAGGCTTACTGTTACGACATGCCGGCTTTTCAACAATCAAGTCAAATTTTGTCCAATGTTAAATTCTGCCTGGATATGCTGTTTTTATCTGGAACTTATGTATGATACTGAAGGTAGATACTCTCAAAATGACATTTCACCTGGACTTTAACATGTCCAGCGGTGCCTAAATATTACATCTTGAGGTTAGATGTTGTCTTTGTGGAGAGCACACTAGCTCACCTGGTAGAGCAGGCACCCCATATACTAAAGGCTGTGTCATTACCGCATTGGCCAAGGGCTTGATTCCAACCATCTGCCCTTTCCTTGTTTGCGCGTGGAAGGGCAGAGAGGTGTGCTTTCTCTGCCATAGGCTTTCCACATAGGTGTGTTGAGGGGCGGAGAGGTGTGCTCTCTCTGTTTCTTTATGCTTCTGCGTACACTCGTCTATGTCGCTATGCAATTCCCCGCCAAAGTGCTTGGGGGCGCGGTGTTCTTTTATATACCTACCTAGACTCTGTGACGTCTATGGTCGTTGCTCGTTCATTGTTTGTCTATCTTCCGGCTTTGCTCTAGTCACAGTGAAGATGGTGACCGAGAGAGAAAGACTGTTGCTGGAGCTCAAAATGATCGACATTAAACAACAAATGCTCTTATTACACATGTTGCGACGACGACGAAGAGAGAGACGACTGCGCTGATGGTCTGTACGCCCGTTGAATGGCTCGAGGCAGTGTTGTGGTACTGCAGCAGGAAGTGAAACCTTGCGAATTGCCGGAAATGATGTCGGTTGAAGGACCAAGGGACGCAACGCCTCTGCAAAGCCCTCTGCATCGTAGGTATGCAGAGGTATAAACCTTGCTTTAGGCTTTCTGTGTAGGCCTAGGAAAGGCAGAGAGGCCCCAGAACAGAGCCATACCTCCAAATGTAATACTGAAAGTGGAACTAAAGTTTTTCTTTTGGCTAAAGTGAACTAATTTTTTTAGTGAAGGTTGTCGACCCCTTGTATAGACACTAAAAAAACAACAAACATCAACCCTCTGGTGCGCTGAAAGAAAAGTCAGGGCATCACCAAATTAATTATAGGGTTTATCCTCTGAGGACCATGAACATCTGTGCAAAATTTCTCGTAAATCCATCAGGTGTATGAGATCCTTTAGTCTGGACCAGACAGAAGGATCAGTCAACCAACAGTGTCATCCATAAATCCACACTGCTAACGTGGCTAAAAAACCAAAGGCCCTCACTTGGTCAATGACGTCGTCCACTCTAGTCATCATACAGACGTACAGTACACTGAAACCAAGACATGAAATGACGGTAAATATTGGAAAAACTTGCCACAGATGATGAGTAACAGGGATGTAGTGCTATTTGTTAAAGCACTGGAGCACACCTGTGACACACCTCCATTGTGACTAAGATCAATTTTTCAATTCACGCAATCAACTTCCTTGTAAGATGTTGGCAAGGCCGAACATAAATGACAGAATAAAGCTTCTTAATGCAAATTCCCTGTAAGAAATGACATCTAATCTAGTTTCAGTCTATCAGTTGTAACTCAATCTGTACACATTTCATTTGTTTGCAGCCTTTTCTCTCGAGGGATCTGGAATCAGCTTTGCAGATCTGTTCCGCCTGGTGGCTTTCTACTGTATCAGCAGGTAAACAAACCAACATTCGTTTTATTCGTCCATCACATCCCCAGCTTCTGCATGTTTTGTTCTGTAATGAGAGGGTGATTCGAAGATGGAAAGTCCATGGATGAAAATAATGTTTGTCGAGTAAGCACTCAGCTTTCGATGCCCAAGGCTCTCACTTCTTGTTTTAGCTCGAGAGACTCAGACGCACAAAGGACTTAAAACAACAGACTAAAGAAATAAAGGGAAATTGTGGTGCAAGCAGGACCCATCGCAGCACTTGTTTCAGTTAGAGAGATGACCACAAATCAAACAGGCCTCTTAAAGTGTACAACTGTGAATTATATCTCAATCTAATTTTGATCTACATTCTCAATCCCAACATGTTTGCTCTGTATATCTTTAGATCTTCATATCTGTTCCTTTGTAATGGAGACAAAGGTTGTGTCAGCATGTTTATATGAGTAATGATTGAAAGTGTTTTCACTTCTCTGTATGCCAGTGTGTGTTAGTGCATATCACTGTCAAATGAGGACAACGTGCTTCATGACCCTGACCATAAAGACAGAATCATTTACTTGTTATTGTCAATAAACGACACAGGTGTGTACAGTGTTAAGCTGTACAACTAAACTCACGCAGGCAGCTTCATCTGACTACTGTTGCATCCTAATTCATGTTTTAATCATTTCTTATATTGTATTTCTAATGTTCATGTTTATTGCCTGTTCATCTTTCACTCAGGGATGTCCTGCCTTTCACACTCAAACTCCCAGAGGCCATTGCATCTGCTAAAACTCAGAAAGACCTGGAGGAGGTGGCTCAGCTTGGAGCAGGTAGCCTCATTTATGATTTTGTTTTTTAAAATCACTGTCGTAGGCCGGGAGTGATCCCCTACATTTTGCCAAACCTCAATAGCAATGGCTGGTCTTGAGTCTCCCTAACTAAGGTAGCTATGAATTCTTAATCCCAAAAAGGGAAAAAAATGATGAATATGAGAATTTAAACCTTACCTTTCTTGCATTTCACACAGCACTTTGAACACAAAAAATTTGAACATCCACAACTCCCGCCTCCCTCCAAAGGCCTATTCCCCCCTCCTCCATTACGTCCTCATTACGTCTATGATAGATGTAGGCGTAAGCAAGGTAACGTTAGATACACGGAAGAGGAAAGGGAGTGTAATGTTACAATCAAGACAGTCAAACGCAACCCCGGAGTTTTAAAACTCAACCGGAGTCAGTGATGACTGATGAGTTTGAGAATAATAAATAATAAATGTTACGCAAGTGTTTACATCAGTCGGAGGGCTCGACATGGGGAAGACAGACAGGATGCTCGACCAGTCACTGCATTCAATCCGAATGCAATGATTGGTCGGCGTTTTCTTAGAACCATATGAGAATGGTATAATTATGAGTTTTTATCTCTGTTAGAATTCACTTACATTTTGGTGTGCCATCAGCTTATTAATAGCATTTTAACCTAAACAAAGAAAAGCATAAAATTTCCAGAAAGGGAAGTGTCGCTTTAACGGTGCTATCACCACCAACACTACAAAGTTAAGGAACCAAAGAATCAAAAGGAGCACACTTCAGAGTGACCACATTGTGTTAAAACATATTAATGAATGCTCATTTAGACTCAAATATGCTGTGTAACCTTCATTACAAGGCTCAAGTATGTTTTTGTGGCTCTTTTTCTGGCAAAAATGTCTTTTTTGATAGTAAAGCCATGTTAATTGCATACTGGCTCCCAGTTCTGTAGCAAAAATATTAATGCAGAAAAATTAGGGTGATATTGATCTCACTCTCTGAAAAAAAATGGAATAAGCCTGCACTATTTCTTAAACATTACCATTAAATAATGTGGCTAAGGTAAAGAATATATAAAGATTAGACCTCAGAAGTTAAAACATCAGTATCCTACATAGAGGTGCCAGTGTGGCTGCCTGTAACTTCTCCCCCTGCTATAACATGCAAACAGTCAACTAAGCAAGCAAATACAGAAAGTTTGTTAGTTTATTTATTTGTCTTTGTCAGTTCACGCTGACCACTCAGCTCTGGTTTCACAGCAGATTCAGTCACTTCATCTCTGTCAAGTTATTCTCAGCTCAGCTCCTGTGAAACTGCAGTGAGTCAGCTTCCTACAGTAGAATCCTACGACATAGCTCAGTGCTTAGTGTGGGGGAGAAGGGAGTGGCCAGTGGAAAGCTTCAGTAGGCTGTGCGCTCCATAAACACACACATACATACCATCATACCACATTCAGACGTGTGTCAACGAACAAGCCTTTCAAGTGTGAGTGCTAACAAACAATGTGCTTTAAACTGTGTCAAAGTTACTGACAAACATGAAGAGCTGCTTTTATATTTCCATGTTGACATTCCTGTGAATAGAAGTGGGTGTAAGGCTGTGCTCAAATGGCTTTTGCACTGCTGTTCTTTCATCTGTTGTGAAGGGGGGACAGAGGCAGCGTGTGAGCCTCTCTTAGTTAACTCATGCAGTCAGTAAAGGAAACTCCCCTTCACCACTGGAAAGCTTCTATTTAGAGACACAACGCAGACGATCATATTATATGTTGTGGAATCTGAGCACGCACATGTGAAACACAAACACATGTGACAAACAGTGCTAGAGGCATTTGAATATTGCAGTGACTTTGGAGCTGATTTGCCTCTGCATAGGGCCATGGAGGGGGTTGTTCTGCTGCAAAGGCACATTTTAGGGACTTATTAAGAGCTGATGATGATCGTAGCAAAGTCAGCTTCTCATGAGAGTGGGATTCTTTGCCAAGCTAGCAGCAGGACTTTAGGGATGGGTGTTGGGTCGGTCGGTTGGTTGGTCGGTTCGCCACTTTGATCCAAACTAATGTATGTCCAGGGTACTGGATGAAGTGCTCTGACATTTTTCACTGGTAATCATGTCCCCTTCAGGATTTGTAGCTTGATTTGAGCACAATCATCAGGTCAACCTTTGAATATGTCATATACCGCATTGTTGATGACTTTCTTCCTGCAAAATGCCACTGCTAATTAGCAAATGTTAGAGTGCTTACACACTGAACTAAGATGGTGAAGTATTAAATGAATTGCGTGTTGTCAGCCTTTGAACGTCTGGTGTCCTCAGTCATGTTGCCAAGAAGCAAATCTAGTTGCAGCAGCCCTGCCCAGGTCAGGTGTATGCAGGGGTGTTTCTAGGATTTGAGGACATTTGGGGCTTAGTCCAGACCTCTGTCAGGTTCTGGGGAGTCTCAAGCTCTATTCTGATATTATTTATGCACTCCAGCACCCTGTTTATGTTCAAAGTTTAATGATCGTCCCAGTGTGAATTAATTTATTTTCATTGTAAATTAGAAAATCTTGTAAAGTTGCACATCACTGCTGAAGTCTCTTGTTATTCAGTGGAGTCATTAATGTCTCTGTTACAGTCGAATTACATGGGACATGCAAGCGGCGAAACAAGTTTGTTGCTATTTGCCCACAACAGCGTGCAACCACTATAATTGTAAACAAATTGCTACACTTGACCACAGAAACCAACCTTGCCTGTGCGGGCATTGCGCAACTCTTCTGTTTTTATTTGGCTGGTTCATTATTTTTTCCCCTTCACGTGGCTCTGCGGCCCTCCAACAGGTAAAACTACATAGAACTGTGTAAAAACGAGCAGTTTGTTTTAAAAGGATTCAAATGAAAACCTGATTGTACCAGAGGCAGTGCAGAGCTGCAGAGCAACCTTTTGGGTGTTTTACATTTTTACATTTTGATTTAAATTATTCAATCCAATCAATGCGTCCTGTACGTGAAACAAGCCAGTTTATTAATTCAGTACTAGCTGATATAGCCCACACTTCCGAACACTGCATAACTAACTGCATCATCACTCGGCAAAACTCAATATGCACACAGTGAAGCTGTATTTAGGCCATTAAAGGTTTTGTCAGTGGACTTCCATAATACCATAGGTTCTCAAATATTGACCTCAGCGCCAGATCTTTATTCGAAAAAGACATATTTATTCTATTTCCCCTATTTTATGCGTACGGCTTATTGCTTATTGTGTATTGTTTTAGTAATAGCCCTCCCTGTTTTCTGATCCTTTCCCATTTTAATTTGCCGTCGAAGCTGTTTGCTTTTCATCCACATAAACATGTTTTCTCGATAAAGTTAGTTAAAGGGATAGTTAAAGGGATAGTGCACCTGTTTCTCTGTGCACTACGTTCACCTGTGTGCGCTTGTGCGAGACCAGTGAAAGCACGTGAACACACATGAAGGTGGTGCCCATGTCTCACAGAGTCGTGCAAGCGCATACACGTGAGCGCAGTGTACCAACAGGCAGTTAGAGCTGCAGGCTACAATGAGGCTAAAAACAGAGTTAAAACAACTTTTTATGTCGGGGCTTCAGGACACGTGGATCACTACGGACGAGCAGTATGGAGATATTTTGTGGTTTCAATTATGTGTTTTTGGATGTTTGAATCTGGGGCGCTGTAAGCCTGTATTAGGTGGAGTTGTGTTGCTACCCCATCTCCCCTTGGATCTCCGGAAGTGTTGTGAGGACTCTAAAACTTCACCAGGGCCTCCATCGGCATATGGGTGAATAATGGCTGAATTTTCATTTTTTGGCTGCACTATCCCTTTAAACGTTCCCTCAGTATTTACTGTTGCCTCAGTTTTGCTTTTTTTTAAGTCACCATCAATGACACTAAAGACTTCCCGCATAGATGTTTCACATTAAAAGCCACTCTGCATCAGAAAATGCACAATTGCCCCCGTTCAAAGTAGACTTTTAGTTTGAAAAGTCAGCAGGATGTGTTAAATTTATTTGACATTAATTTAACCTCACCCCTCAAAAAATGCAAGTGATTTGAATTAGTGAATGAAAACAGTTTGTGTTTCATAAAAATAAAAAAACTTGGAGCAGCAAGTTGTTGAGTGTGGCGTGTTTGTTTTATAGATGGATTAGTGCCATTGAAATATACATCATGATGCTGAAGTTACCATGTGAGCTTATTCCACCCCTCCTTGATGTTTTTTACTCAGCCCATAAGTGACCGGTCTTTGGACACAAACTAAATGTATCTGTGTACCTGAAAATTTATGGTATGCTCTTTTTCAGTCAAATGTTGTCATATGTGCTGTTGCGAATCGTCTGCCTGCTGCAGACAGACTCCACAGTGTCAGGTGACCATTGCTCACAAGGACCAGTAAGAACACCACAGGCAGACTTCAGTCCGAGGTGATTGTGAGACATATGAAACCGTTGCACCCGGCGTCTTTTATTGCTCCAGGAATGCAAGAGTAACGATTCTATTTATAGCCTGCGGGGACAGACAACACTGAGCTTTCACTGCATAGATATTTTGAAGTGGCAAGATTTGTTGCCTTGTTTTTTCCAGTTTGGTGAAATCATTGTGTTGTGACTAGATATTCATGCTTGGAGATAGGAGAATCTTTCTTTTTAAGTGGTTGTTGAAGCTGAGTGTGTTAGCGTCTTGCCAAATAGTTGAAAACAATGGAGTAATTCAGTGGAAAGGCACAGAGGAACATCAAAATGGGAGCACATGTCCTCCACTGTTGTGGGACACTGTACTGTCAATATGGAAAAAAAACAGAGGCAGGAATTCATATATATACATAAGGTTTGCTGTGAGCTATAGCTTCATTTTACAACAGAAAACTGTCCTTAGACTACTAAGTTAGGGGAGACACAGGTCAGCAGTGTGAAGAGTCAAGAGAGAGGAAAACAGAGCAGGAAGAAGGAGTGGAGGAACTGGAACTGCGTGCCGTGTGTTGTGTTTAGTGCCCTCCCACTCTGTGATTAGCATGGGCGACTCCCTCTCTGTCTCTGGGTGTGTGCCGGCACCCAGTGAATCTGAGCCAAGAGACACGGGGCTGAACTCACAACGCTTTGCCACCAGCAAGACGAAAGACACGCTAAAGCAGAGAGGCAGGGAAAGAGAAAACTGTGGAAAACTTTGAGGAAACGTCTGAACTGTTGGTGAGAGGAAATAGTTGAGAGTGCTGTCTTTGTTCTGTCTCGATTTCTCTTTGACTGGTCTTTTTTTCTAAAGACTGGAGAACATATCCTGTCTCTGAGCCGTGAATTGTCCCAGGAGAAGTGTGTGTTTAGCTTAAGGTTAGTTAATGATTGCCTCTGATTGTTTCTGTGTGTTACAGGCTTCTGGGACTCTGCCCTGTGCAGTCAGCGTCGCACTTCTCCTCGTCCCTGTCGCCCTCTGAGCCGCACACTCAGCCCCCAGCGGACCAACAGGAACAGGGAGGTTGAGGGGTCACAGCAGAGACACACCGGGGCTCACTGCGACAGTGCACCCCCGACCCTACGGTCCCACGCCCCTCCACCTTCCTTTCATCTGGAGAGGAGACATTCCAGTGGTCCTCTGTGCTTCCTCAACCCCCTGTTTCTCCAGACTCATCAGCACCGCCGTTGTGAAGACGATCCACCTTCACATGCTGTCAAGTCCAGTAGCAACCTGGAGAATGCAGGGCAGTCATCTGAGAAGCTGTTAAGCAGCAGTCAAGGTAGCGAGTCAAACGTGGACAAAACCAAACTGAACGGCAAATCACGCCCCCCTCCCCCTCGACCCCCTCCTCCCCGCTCCATGCCACGCCGGCGCCCTGCCCCACCTCCACCTGGACCTCCAGCAGCCACTGCCAGACCCAAGAGCATGCCAGTGGCCGTTGCTGTCTCTACAAGGCAACAACAGTCCTCCGTCAGGCGCCCAGCACCCGCTCGGCCATCAATGGGTGCCAAGCAAAGCAGCCCATCCAAAACTGCAAGCTCGCCGATCTCCGTGCCTTCAAACCGACCACCTCCAAGGCCTAAGAAGCCTGATCTGGAAGCTCACCGCTGCCACATTGCCCTGGATGATGAGACTATCGCCAGAGCTCTGTCCCGTGCCAAGCTCCCCACCTGCCAGCCTCCACCTGCTGTCCCTGCTGACGTACTACTGGAGAATAACGCCGGGAGTCCGTCCCATCCGAAGGAGAGGGGACGCCAGCGGCTCAGTGACATGAGCATGTCTACTTCTTCTTCTGACTCACTGGAATATTCGCAGTCTCCGGGATTCTCCCTGGGCCTGGCCCCTAACCCATCCAGACACCTTAATCATCAAGACCCAGTGGAGGACAGCAGTGACGACGACGAGGATGGGGAAGAAGATGAGGAGGAGGACTACGGGGTCAGTCTGGAAACTGACCTCGAGATGCGTCTACGTCCCTCCTTAAAGGCGCGGAGGCGAAGGGTCGGTGTGAGCCTGAGTGGCGGCTCTTTCATCCTCCCCAGTGCCCTGAAGGGACGGTTTCGCAAAGTAAGCGGCATGCTGAGCTCCCTGATGACCCCGGAGAGACGGGCGGTGAAAAGGATTGCTGAGCTGTCCAGGGACAAAAGCTCGTACTTTGGCTCCCTGGTCCAAGACTATATCAGCTTTGTTCAGGAGAATCGAGGCTGTCACACCTCAGGGATTGACTTTCTGCAGACTCTCAGGCAGTTTTTGACACAGATGAAGGCTTACCTGCGCCAGAGCTCTGAGCTGGACCCTCCTATTGAATCACTCATACCTGAGGACCAGATCGGTAAGTTGTACTTGTACTTTTGAGATGTGTTACATGCATGGTGCGTCCTGACTAAATGAAACATTTGCTCATGATTGCGTGGGCACATGTGTGCATGTGTGTGATCTTTTAGTCATACCCTGTCTCTGACGGCACTCTACCTGTTCTCCTTCCAGTACAATTTGACAAGTAAAACCTCTTCAGTGTTGCTTTAGAAAAGGATTTCAAACTGACTTCATTCATTGAAAATGTTCAGTGAGTGCCCAGGCAGGCCATTGCCCTGGGAATCAGACAGGCTAGTTGAAGTTTTCCATATTAGTCTTCCTAATAACTGGCATTGAGTTACAGAAATGCCAGCTTGCCGTGCCCCAGTAAGTTATTCTTGGCCTCTGTTGGTTGGAATAAGCTTACAGTGCAGTCGAAGCTCATATATTTGTATTAGAGTCATTCAGCCCTTCATTACGCTATTTTTGAATGAGCTCGAATCAGTCATAGAAATTTATGACACCATCTTTACTATAACTCTTTTTACTAAACATATATCACTCCCTCTCTAATATCTGTTTTATATAACTGTAAAAATCAACAAAATTTTGTGTCAAACAACTGAATTTATTTCTCGGTAAATTACATTTGATCCCATCATGATAATGTTAATATTTACCTTCACCCAATACTAATTTTAACTGAAAGTTAAAATGCATCATAATTCAGTGCAGCCTCTGTTAGCTGTTAGCTCTAGCCACCGGCTGCTAACAGCTAACGATAACTAGCTCTCCTCCTGCCAATATCAATCAATCAATCAATCAATCAATCAATTTTATTTATAAAGCCCAATAACACAAATCACAGTTTCCCTCACAGGGCTTTACAGCATATGACATCCCTCTGTCCTTAGGACCCTCACACAGATTTGTCGTTCACAATGTAGCGTTAACAGGGAAACAATATAGTGTGTCCTCTGATATGTCTATAGTGAGTTTACTGCATCATTTTGTCCCGACAGCGCCCCGGGCAAGATCTCTGTGCATCCTTAACACGTGTTCTAGTTTCCAAAGTACGACAGGGCGCCGTTAGTCTCAAGCCCTGCTTTTCGGCCCGCCGAAACAATCGATACAATGCAATGGAAAAACTACTACATCTGTGAATGTCATATTATTTGCAGATGGCAGTCAACAAGGCGAATATCATCTGATACCGATGTTCGACAGATAAATTGGTGCATCCCTAATTTTAGGCCTGCTTGGTATTTAACAAGTTGGTACCTACTGAAATGTAAGAGAACTGAAAGCTGGCGGCAAGTGCTTCACCAGATATATGGTCTCTTTGACTGTTTCAAAATCCTGTATACTGTAGCTGTGTGTGTTTAGAGTAGCAACAGCATGTAACCCTCAGTAGCTTTGGCTTCTAAAACATGGTACCAAAAATATTGTTTTGGTACTAGTAAACTCAGGTATCTTATTGGCAGAAGTATCAAAACTATTCAAATGAGCCCTGTTTCTAATCCTATTGGATGGTATCAAAGTTGTTTATATCCTCCACTGAGGTCATGATGATTGTAAATATAAAGTTTGCAGGCATGTGCAGCTCTATCAAAGGGACGTTTCATTCCAGTCCCATTATTGTGGACTTGAGTATTTGCATGAATATGTAAGTATGTCTTTGCACTCATCTCGCGTCCCTTGTTCATTGTAAACAATAACAGCAAAGCCTTGTTCAGAGACAGAGAAGTGATCCATTCTGGTTGTGCTAACAGACCACAGATACGCACACCAAGCGTCTCACGCTCACAAACGTTCCCTTTGGAGAGGGGATATGTGAAGAAATGTAATACAGTGCAGCGACCGTGAAAGTAACCATAGAGTTTAAAAGTTTAGCTGTGTTAGTGGCACGATCACGAGAGACATCCACTGTATATGCACCAGGGAAATACTTAAGTAGATTTTTTTAAGTGGTGAGAGGTATGTCGGAATTACAGCTATCCATTTTTCCCTGGAAAAAGAAAACAAAACGGAGACCTGTGAGCAGACAGTCTGGCTGACGTCATGCTACAATCCAACAGAATATGTTTAAAAGAAAGGAGAAGTGCAGTTAAGCTGATGTCTGCGCTCTGACTGTTTACAGAGAGATTTGGAAGAGTGTGGTTACGTTATGGCTCAAGGTCTGACATCTTGGGAGAAGAATGTTTGTGCTGAAGAGGAGCTAGAAGTAATAACTTTATTAAAGTATTTGTTGAAACTATAATACTTTGTGACTTGAAGAAGTAGAATGATCAACAATTGGGTGTTTGCATAGGGAGGGTGTACAGCTGTCAACACGCCCTAACTTATGGCCGTGACTGGATAAGAACAAACAGAGGGAGGAAAAGACTCTCATTACTGGGATGTAAATCAGAAAACTGCACATATTTTATGTCTGCTTTCATGTGCTTAAAGCATTTTTCTTACATTTTATTGTATGTGCTTGTTGGTATGTTGTTGTGCGTATGCACGGTTGGCCTGCCTTTGACCAGGCTGTCGTCTCTAGATAAAATCCAACAACAGACATTGCTCAATGTACAACGGAAATCAGCCTTTTTGGAGGGAATCAGGAAGTTCACACTCAGAGAATGTGTTTGTGTGTGTCTACAGCGTGTCCTCAACAGTACCCCTGCCTGTGTACACACGAGGATCTGTTGGATTTGCCCAGCTCCTGTAAACACCTTGGGCCTCCCCCTGTTCTCGACTTCAGATTTATTTTTCTTAGCAGTGTTCAATAAAGAGCTGCCAAACCCTTACCTCAGGCGACCTGCAACACTTGTCTCTTAGACACAGTGTGGGGGCATGTGCCAGAGTGTAAGTGGAGCACATTCACTCCTGCTCTCCTCTGGTATTCCTCTGACTCACCATAAAGCCAGAAATATTTCCACAAGAGTAGAATTCTTGTATGTGCATGCTCGCTTGTTAGTGCTGTTGCAAAACTTGCATTGGGTTCTGTGCTGCTCACTGCATAAACACTGCCTGGAGGCTCTGGATACTTGTGCATGAATAGCTGTGACAGTGCTGCCAGTGAACAAAAAGACACAATTGTGAATGCAGCATGCTATACATTTTTGAGGTAGGCAGGAAATTATTTGAAGCCTATGTACGTAGGTTCGAGGTACAGATGGAGCCACTGTAGAGGTCCGAATGCAACCTTTTCCTGCATGTAAGCTGAATTAATGATATACTTATGAACAGGGCTCCAAGTTAGATTTGTCAAGGTCGGACTTAAGCTGAGACTCTAACTAATATGCCACTCTTTAACTCTTCAAAGCATGTAGCAAACAATCAGGTGGCCCCTGAGCTAAACTGCAAATGTGTAACGTAGTAAAACCTCTTTGAATGTCAGACTTTGAGGTTAGTTATTTATTACTATTGTTGCTTAAAGTTGTTGAACACCAGCAATTAGAAAGGATTCAGATTTAAGAAACAGATGGAGGATAAATGCACACAGGAAACTATCAGCGCCTGATACTGTTAGTGTGGGGAATGGTTGCTTGGTTTACTCATCTCTGAGTAATGCTTGCTGAATAATTACTGGACCTATATAGATAAAAGAAACTGTATATGTGGGCCCCTTCTATTGGATTCACTTCCTCAGCAGGAATGAGTGGGCGTGAGCGTTGAGAGACATTGTCGGTACTGTATATTACCTTAGTAGGTGGTGTTCAGCAAGTCCCCAGATTGGAGAAGCAGACAGGAGTGCTGACACCTAAGATAGGCTACTGCTGTGGAGGGGTGCAGCAGCAAAACATATAAGCCATCTTAAAAACGGCCCACCTAAAACAATTGATACCAGTTTAAGTGTACATTATATTTTCACAGCTTTACATTGCTTTCAGATTGTCTGTTCCAACAGGGAACTGAGGCCCCTCTGCTGTCTTCAAAGCCACCGGACTCTCACTTCACAAAACGGACAATTTACCTCACAGAACACAGGAGTTGCTGGTCTACCGCTGCCTTCATTGGGTAGTGTGTTTGTGTGATTTTGTGACTTTGTTGAATCCCAACTAACCTTTTAAAATACCAAAGCCACACAATAACACAAACAAACTAACTGATTGAGGCAGTGGTAGACCAGCAGCTGACTGTGTTCTGCAAGACTGAATTATTGTTTGTGTTAAAGGAGTCTTGTGGCTATGAAGAGAGTGTAGATAACGACTTCAGTTCCCCATTAGAAAGGGCTGTCTGACACCAAGGTAAAGCGATGAAAATACAGCATACACTTACACTGATAATGACTTCAGTAGAACAACATTTTTTTTCTGCCACACAGCATCATTTTTTTAACTGTATGCCATTTTGCAACCTAGCAGCGATGCTGCTTACCATAATATGTAGGCTAATGCCAGCCAGCAAGCTAATGTGTGTGGTAATGTAATATCGTCACAACATTATTGTGTTTAAAAGCGTTAGTTTAGATTCAGCAAAGTCACATAATACCCAAACAAGCTAACAAGCCAATGCAGCGGTAGACCAGCAACTCCTGGTTTCTGCAAGGTAAAATTACTGTTTTTGTCAAAGGAGTCTGGTGGCTTTGACGAGAGCTTAGATAAGCTTAGCTTTAATTCTCCGTTGGAATGGGCTGTCAAATGGCAAAGTCTATGTAGAGTATATTCTGAATATAGCATACACTTACATTGACCTTTTTTTTTTTTTTGAGGTGGCTAAAATATGTTTTGCTACTGCCCAATTGAAACCATTGTATCGCTCTCTTCAAAGCCACCAGACACTTCTAATAGAATCAGTAATTTTACCTCGCAGAATCGGGGAGCTGCTGGTCTACCACTGCCTCAGTTGGTTAGTTTGTTTGTCCATCTGTGTGACTTGTTTTGACCATGGATAACAGCACTGGGCCAGTCTGCAATTGAATACACCTCATAATGTTAGCTACGGTAGTTAGACAGTATATGGATAGTCATCTAATGTCATCTAATGCTAATGGGAAGCTAGCAAGTTATCTTGCAGCTATTTCATAAGACTGAAATGACTAAATGTGACTAAACATAATGTCTATCGTCAACATGAGTTCTGCCTGAGTCACAACAGATAGATTTTTATCAGCTATGGTGGTTGTTTACATATATGTATAAATGTTTCTGTATGGTTGTTTGACAATGAAGACAACAACTCCCATGATACCATGCTACTTCACGATATCATCAAAGTCCTTTTCTTGTTGCTTTGTTTAGAGATCCCCAAAAGGCAGAAATTACATAATGTGTGTTTAATACAGCTTTACACCAAGCAAAATCCCCTAGTGTGTATCGCTAACCAGTGGGTGTTCTCTGAGGTTAATTGTCAGTTGACCTTGTAAAACATGAATGTGATTTTTTTTATGTGATAAAGTGGGTTGACCTCCTTTATTTACAGTAATTGTTGTGGTTATAGCATTTATAGTAGTGGAAAGAACAGTTTCCATTTGCTGTAATGAGTCCTGTCATTGGGCTTTCACAACAGGCAGTGACGCACTGTCCGTTGTAAAACTTTTCTCATTTGTTTGCATTTGAAATCTACTGGTGTGCTTTCACAATCAAAATGTCCGTTTCTCATTGACCTTTGGCTTGTGTGTGTGTGTGTGCGTGCGTGCGTGTGTGTGTGTTTCCGTCATCCTCTACAGACCAGGTGCTAGAGAAGGCCATGCACAAGTGTGTCCTAAAGCCTCTGAAGAGCGTGATTGACGCGGTTTTACATGACTTCCAGGTCAGAGATAAGTGAAATCTTGTGATCCTGCAAGGTTACTGTTGGATGTTGGAGATGTTAGATTGCATCTCTACTTTCTTAGATAGATGAGGATCATTTTATCCCTAATATACGAGGCATTGTAGGCTTTGGAAGAAAATTAGCTTACGCTATCTCTCAATCATAATTTTTATAAAGGTGAACAGACTCCTAACTCATATCCTTACTTCACCTTGGTCTGCTGTTCTCTGCAGGTGAGCAGCGGAGCTTTGCAGCAGCTAAAGGAGAACCTGGCCCTGGCTAAAGCCAAGAGGCCCCAGGAGTTAGGGGTGGACGGAGCTGTGCCCCCTGACCCCGTGGCTATTGAGAAGATCCGCCACAAGTTCGTCAACATGAGCAAGATGTACTCCCCTGAGAAAAAGGTGTCACTGCTGCTGCGTGTGTGTAAACTCATCTACACCATCATGCAGGATAACTCAGGTATGAAGAAGTGTGAGATGGAGGTATTTTTATACCCTGCATATGACATGAAGCCTGAGACTAACACTAATATTTAAAAATAGGGCAGCTTTAGTTTAAGTGGATAATTTTTCACAAAGTCCAGTGTCCTATTTTTGGAATATAAAACATTTTCTGAAATAGATTCTTCAGTCTTGACCTTTGTCAGACCTGTGTGCCCACCACACCTACCTGTCTCACTGCTCTCTCTCTGCTTCCTGCCAGGGAGGATGTACGGTGCTGATGACTTCCTGCCCATGCTCACTTATGTGGTGGCTCAGTGTGACATGCCTCAGCTGGACACAGATATCCAGTACATGATGGAGCTGCTGGACCCATCTCTGCTGCAAGGAGAGGGTAGGTCCTGCTGGTTGCTCCACATCTTCCATGACTTTCTTGGTATACAGTATGTGTATGCTGAATTATTTCTTTTAGGCTCAATCCTAGTAAGCAAAAAGCTCAAAGGAAAAAAACAAGAAATACTCCTTTACCTGTCAAGCCAAAGAGAAACTGGAGGAGGTTCACACCCCATCAGCACCATGGGCTCCTGAGCTGTCTCAATTTTCAGAAAATGTTTTCCTTCACTTATGGTTATATAATGCTGGATATTTCCCTCATGAGGTCAGTCAGATTACAGTGTGGTGTGAGGTTGATGTGCATTACAGCCTGTTGTATAACCCCGTCAACGGAAGGTCTGTCTGGGAGGAAGCAGAGAACAGAGGGCACACCTCCAGCTGAATGGTTGGAAATGGCACACATCAATAAAGATCAAGGGCAGGGGGCACATATTAGAAATCTTTTACAACTGTCACACAATCCTGTCACGCCATAAGGAGGCTGTCACATTCGGGACCTGGGCCCAGATCTGAGTACACTTGACACCAAAGTATACCATATCGGGGCATGGTACACTGATCTGTGCCCAGGTCCACTTGAAAAGATGGTCTTGAGTATGGTTCATATGTATGTTGGTATAGTCTGCATCAGGTGTATAAACCAGCTTTATCAGAACACGCAAGTGGACTGCTGTTTAACACGAGTTGTAGTTGGCGAGCATAGTTGGTATTTGCGTGCGTTTGCATATGTGTGCTGCATGTGCCGTTCTCATCCTCTGAACTGCACGACCATGGGAAGGCAGATGTGAGGGGCGTTCTTGACACTGGGCCTCATTTTGTCAGTATTCGTTGATTTCTGGGATTCACCAATGTTTTCTTATTAATGCTCCTCTCCTATAAAAGTGTTCAGCAGCACCATCAACATTCACAGGGTTAATACAAGTGTTTCAGAACAGACAGTATTAGGAAACATGTATACATGTTCCAGTAGGAACCTTAACTACAGGTATGAACTTGAAAATGTGCATAATGATCCTAGTTGCATTTCCATTATCACATTCTCTATTAATAAATGCACAATTTTTTTTTCTCTGGAAGCATTGTCTCGCAGTAATTTTCACTCACTGAGCTGAGTTCAGTTTACCAGGAGGGTTTTGTAAGGGGGCTTATGAAACATAGACTTAGGAAGGAAAGTCCTTTTGATATTGGTAGGAAATTCCGGTCGTCGTTTGATTTGAATGGGCTGGAGCAGGCTCAGAGGAAAAAGGAAGCTGGACCCTCCCAGAATGAAATATTTTCCTATCAGCGTCAACCTGTATGGCATGCACAGTAATCTCATTGTGGAATTACTCCAGTGTATGAGTAAAGGTGTATCCTGAAACCTCAATTTTGAAAATGCCTATTCTTGTTCTGATTATTTTTCCATGATGAAGGAGGAAGTGTTCACTTCTCGATCATTTTTTTATGTGACTCATTTAATGTCAGCTGGTTTCATTTCTAGACAACCAGCTCTGTTCTGTTTTGTTTTCTCCACAAATCCTCAAGCATCTCTCTCTCATTTCCGCCCACTCAGGGGGCTACTACCTGACCAGTGCGTACGGAGCCATGGCCCTCATCAAGAACTTCCAGGAGGAGCAGGCAGCCCGGGTGTTGAGCTCTGAGGCCAGGAACACACTGCACCAGTGGCACAGACGGCGCACTGCTCAGCGTTCAGCGCCCACTGTGGACGACTTTCAGGTATCACGCCTGACCTGAACCCATCTTGAACATCCAGGCAGTGAGTCTAAGTTGTACCAATTCCAAATAAATCCGCACTTCATATTCAGCATTGGAAAGGTGCATGAAAGGTGCTGTGTTGCACCTCCCATCGGTGAAAAGGAATATATGTACAAATTTTACTAACATCTCAGCATGAGGATCTGAATCTGTGGTTCACTTTTTCTAACTTTTGTAGAAAGCACCATCTAGTGGAGCATTTAACAACTGCATGTGGTTTCTATCGATAGCAAAAACTTTTTCTGCCTGCATGCTTGATTCATTTGTAATACCTCCTTCATTGATTGTTGAAATGTCTGTATTTACTTCCAAATGTTAACACAGGACTTTTTATTTCTCCCTGTAGAACTTTCTCCGTGTAGCCCTTCAGGAAGTGGACACAGGCTGCACGGCCAAAACCCTGATCGTCCAACCTTACACGACCACAGAGGAGGTCTGCTCACTCTGCGCTTACAAATTCAAAATCCCTGACCCCGACACCTACGCACTGTTTCTTGTCACTGAGGACACCAGCCAACAGCTCGCCCCGGACACACACCCTCAACGAATCAAAGCCGAGCTCCACAGCCGGCCCCGAGCACAGGTCTTCCACTTTGTCTACAGGAGAGTGCCTAACCTTAACCTCTGTATCCCTGCCATAATGCACAATGGGAACTGCCTTCAAGTTGAATAGCACAGGAGAAACTAACAGCTTTCTGCACTTGATCCTAAACAAAAGTTATGTTTTGTGGTGTTCTGGTGGTGCTTGCACATGTTTGTTTTGTAGATAAATTTGAGGACGTCTGAATGGAAACAGAAACCAAGCTGTACATTGGCATATTGAGGCGGATATAAAAAGTCTTTGATCAGATATGATGCCATGCAAACGATATGGTGAGTTATTTTTATGAAGAACCACCAGGGGATAGGATGGACTGCGGGAAGTGCTGGTGTTTCACTCAAACACTTTAAGACTGTGGCTCAGATTTGGGTCAAAAAAGGCTGAGAATGGTAAGTTGCAAGTTTGATTCAGGTTGTCGACAATTCAACCATTTAGAGACCATCTATCTGGTTAGATTAGGTGGTATGCTGAGCGGAAATTGTCGAATAGTTTAGAGTGGCTGGTTTACAGGGTTTTTGGTATGTGAAGTATTATAAGAAGGTGAAAAGTTCTTCAGATTGTTGGACAGGTGTACCATCCTTAAAGGTACTGTATGTAACTTTTTACATGTATTATTGTTTAATATTGCCAATGGGTAAACAGATAGTAACATAACTTAAAAACTGAGACTTTCCCGACTTTCTTTGTTGCCTGTAACAGCCTCGGGACTGACTTCTGTGTAAAGGACAGGGGCCGAATTTTCTGGGAAAATCCAAAGGAAGTGATGAACCTTGACCAAGAAACCCTTTCTTTCTAGAAGCCCTCAAGGTCAACTCCTCTCAATAGCGTGCTGCACCTCTCTTCAGCTCCACAACAGTGTGCAACAGTAGCAAACATTAGTTAAAGGTCCCATATTGTGAAGAGTCAGATTTCCATGTCTTTTTAAAATTAAAGCAGGTATAGGTGCTTTATAAATACTGTGAAAGTATCAAAACGCTCAGTTCACAGAGCATTGCTCACAGTTTGTATTCAGAAACTGTGCTTGTAAGCAAGCTGTCAGGATTTCTGTGAATTTGTGATGTCACAAGTATACCAAAGACTGTTTGAGACACAAACACTCTAAATCGGTCCTTTTGTATTCCTCATTGGGATGTTTTGCGGTGTGTGACTGACATCAGCTGACAGGAAGTAAACATGGATCCAAGCCATAATTCAGACAGAGGGTGATTACAGGTGTATTCAGGCAGGCAGTATGAGGAAAATTATGATTTTTGTACATTAAAGCTTGTAAACATGTCCCTGTGGAAACCCAAAATACAAGTGTGTACCTGAATATGAGCATAATATGGGACCTTTAAGAAATAAAGTCTGCTAACATCAACAAACCACCGACATCCACCATAACAAGGGTCCACTATAATATATATTTTGCAGTGGCAGCCAGGAGACAGACCTTCACTTTCAGCTGAGGTTTGTGCTGGCTGAATTTGGGTTGTTAGAGCCGCTGAATGAAGGTCTGTTTCCAGAGCTACCATCCGCGTTCCTCCAGGAGAAATCGTTTCTGGAAGGACAGCGGGGTGCGCTAGCAAATTCTTGTCTCCTTTGCGGTCTGATAAACAAAATTCAGTGCCCCATATCATAGTATCAGTGCCCCCTAGTGCTGAAAAAAATCCCAGAGGAAACGGTGACATGTAAAACATATTTGGATATTGTGGTTCTAGCTGGCTCATGTTAGCATTAGCTTGTGAACGAATTGCTAGATGGCAAACGTAGCATTGAGTGGATAACGTCTGCTAATTCATCCAGACTCTCAGGGCTGGTTTGCACATTACTTAACCAGCTATAAAGCAACCCATGGCAGATCCATGAGGGGTAGCTAAGTTAAGCTAAGGTTAGCCAGCTAGCGGTAAAGCTACGCTTTATGGATCTGCTGTCGGTTGCTTTGTAACGTCAGCAGATAAGGTCATTAGCCAAGGGCAAGCTAGTTAGCATCACGGAGCCAGTGGTCCAAATTGAATGCAGGAACATACAGATAGCAACATTATTCTAAATACAACTGTAATTTATTTTCCAGTATTCTATCAAACAGGATGTCGGTCGATCACGGTCAGTCTTTTGTTAGTCACTGTTGGGCTTGGGGCTACAGAGGGTGCTGACAGCAGTTCACTTAACGGCCTCAGAGAGAGGTGTCATTAAAAACAAGTTACATACAGAACCTTTAACGCAGAGGTCATCTAGTTTATGTTGCATTTTATATAACTAACGTTTGCCTAAACTGCTGTTATCCCAGGTGCCTTCAAAACAAATTGAACATCCTGTATGCTACTGAAAGCTCTCCGCTCTCATCCAGTGATGAGTCAGCTTTCATCAAAGTGACCCAGAAAACAAAAACAAAAATCAACACAGTGCTAAAACATTGATTTATTAAGTAAAATGAACTATTGTAAAAGTTATGATTGTTATTTTTATTGCTCTTGTGTTTATTTTCTGCAATTGCTGGTCAATTGTAGCGTGTATGCCTGTGTAGAAATATTTTTATATTCAAATGTTTCCTTTTCATCACTAAAGATTTGTATTCTGACATAATATTTCTGTACTGGACTCGATAGTGAACTTGGATTTATGCCAGTTATTTCTCAAAAGTCAGTTTAAAACAACACTGTCTCTGTTAATTGTTATGTAAAGCTCAAAGCTGACTGTGGAAATATAAAAAATATCTCCAAACGAGGCTACTTGCTGACTCTTACATTATATTATTTTCAGGAAACTTTGCTACTGTATTTTAAAAAGGAAGTGTCACATACTGGGCATAAAATTAGGTGTCTGTGTTGCACAATAATACCCAGACAATAAAGGAACAGCAGGATTTTACATGATCTCTAAGATGTTATTCACATACAACAGGCTGTAAAATGCACAATTGGTCACACATTGTTCAGTCTGCAAACATATACAAATTAAACTGATTAAGAAATGATTTTCAGAGCATGGTCTAAACAGAAGGGAATATTTGTGGAGCATTTCTGTGGTTTAATGTATAAAGTCAAATGAACAATTTGTCGTTGTGGTTTTTCTTCTTCCTGTTTTGCCTTTTAAAACGTAAAATAACCACTACTGGATTCATAGGACTGAACACTGAGATACAGTGGAATGAATCTTTACTTGTTCCTGATTGGTCAATAATTGTGCGCCCTTAATGTACAACTGTTGCTAGGTGAAACACCTGCCTGCTTGTACTACTCCACTCCTGTGTAAGGGTGCTCCTGGTACAGACTTACTCTCTCCCATACAGTAATAATCTTAATCACACACACTTTTTGGCATGTACAAGACAAGATGGCCTTCTCACTACTGTCTGATCATAAGTGATATGTTTATTTTGATTTAAATGTATACACCTAGGTTATGCCTTTGATTGCATACATTTTAAAATTGGCCCAAACAATAAAGTCACATATTCACAATAAGGTATTGTGTAACGTAGTAGATTCCAACTGACTGAATAGCTTCCTGGAACAGTTAGTGAGTTATTAAGCATCAAATTAACCTTTCTGGAGTCCCTGCCTTATCTAAGTGTTCATGCAAAGAGTTTTAGGTAAAGTCTTCCGTACTGAGTACATGAAGTCAGTGTTATGTTTACCAAAGTGAAGCTGGTAAAGCATTGTAAATTCATTGCACGTGTTTGGTCAGTTTCAGGACAGCTCTAAGAGGAGTGGTGTTTTGGAGGGTATACGTGGGTATATGGGGTATATCCATCACTTTTTCTACCAGTTTACAGTTCAATCACCTATCAGCCCAAAATCAACTGGATTATTTAACAGAGTAAACCCACTTCCTCCTTGGTAACCTACCCTTCTACCTGGTACTATACCCACCTTGTCAGCTATCAATACACCACTGTCTAAGAGTGTTATGTTGGATAAGGAAGTCAGTAAGAGTGAGAAAAATTTGGGAAAGGCTTAAAAATAAAGCACTCTCAGAACATCTTATACAAGGTATTTAACATGCAAATTACAAAATGATTAGACAGTACATTGCAGCACCTAGAGGTTTGCAGTTAAGTCTTTCCTTAGTCTTCTAACGACCATTTAGAATTTAACTCAAATGTTATTTGTGAAAAAATATGTTTATCTCAGTGGTACAAAGTTTACAACAACCATTATGGTATTTCATATTCTTCAGTGTCACTTCCTGACTGGCCACAGTGTTCACAATTTTTTTTTTTAAATAGATTAATTTTATGCTCAAAGTTAAAATAAAATAAAATAAACCGGAAAGATGACGTCGACTACAGTAGAAGACGCGGGTGATGCGCATGCGTCATCTTCCGAGCTTGCAGTTGAAATGTTATATCTCTTTGATCGGCAAACCGATAACACCTTCGTGAACTAACCGCTAGCTAGTCAAGGTATCTTTTTTTCTTCTTGTATCTTGTTTTCTGAGTATTTGTATTTGAAGCCAGCACAACGCGGAAACGTCAACTTTTTCACCGAGCTTGCTGACATTATGGTAAGTTACTATCTCCGCTAGTGTTAGCTGCGCCGCTAGCGTTAGCTGGTACTGGCAAAATAAATCACACTGGCCGCACAAGACCCCAAAACTGGCAGCCTTATTACTTATCAAAGACAGTTTGGTCATAAATTGACAGGAAATGCTTATGTAAAATTCGGGTTTTTAAATTAACTTCTTACTGGCTTTAGGGAAACTAGCAAAAAACTAGCTCACATCAACTGTTAGCTAACGGTCGTCATTCAGAAGTAACTGAAGCCCAGCTAACGTTAGAATCATGTCATATATCTTTTAGTTGAAGGAGGTGGAGAAGAATCTTCCTCCTCATAACTGATAGTTATGTTTGGTCCCAATTCATGGGCTTTATCCCTCGAAGGCTGCAACCTTGACTGTGACAGAGCTATGGTTTCTGTTTGGAAAAAAAAAAGTTACGGTAGGTAGGTGTTTTTATTTTATTATTATTATTATTATTATTAATATTATTATTATTATTGTTGTTATTTTTTGAGATAACATTTTTATTACGTTTCTTTCCAAAATATTAATAATAAACCATATAGCCACATCTCATCCATATGTGTCCATATGTTTCACAAATTGTGCAGTTGTAGAAACAGAAAAATGGACCTATTGTCATCAACCCATAAACCTTCCCGTGACAGTCTGGATCTCAGTGGACTCCTGCACTACAATCAACAAACTCCACAAATCCATTCAGCAGCTCCACCACCCACAGTCAGACACACAGGCTGCTTATTTACTCCTGAATTACAGCTGACCACTTGCACCAATGGCTCAAGTTGCTCCTGTGTGAATGTTTTTGCTCGCAGGCTGGCTCAGACTATTTACTGGACTTTGCCAGCCTGTCGTTAATGTGGCTTTTGAAGATAATGGCAAGCATGGCCATTCTCAACTTTTAATGTCTGATAGTCCACCACTAACATTTTCAACATGTCACGTCTCTTCAACAAAAATGAAACATAGATGTTGTCTAAGAGTTTATTATTAAGACATATTTTTAGCTCGTCGTCTTTTTTTTCATGGAAAAAAGGTTGTTGACAAAAAGTATTTATCATAGTTTTTGTCGACAAAATAAACACTGCAGGGATCAGACCACCATTGTGTTGTCTTCCTCTGGAACTTTCAAAGATGTCTACGCCATGATGTGTTGCTCTCTCGTCAGCCTGCAGCAGGTGTTCTTCTTCTTCTTCTTCTCTGTGTTTCTTGGCGGACCACAAACAAACTTTAAAGGTGTGCTGCCACCCACTGTGTCAGGGTGTGTAGATGCTGCCCTGATAGTCAGTGAAAGCAGTCTGGCTTCATATTATCAGCGCTATTTATCAGCAATAATTTTAATGATGCAATTTCTAGGCGCAGCTGAGGGGTGGAGGGTGTCAGGTTCGGTGACGGGAGGATCTCGTCTCTGCTTTTTGCGGATGATGTGGTCCTCCTAGCCCCATCGAACAGTGAACTCCGGCTCTTGCTGGGACAGTTCGCAGCCGAGTGTGAAGCGGCTGGGATGAGAATCAGCACCTCCAAGTCTGAGGCCATGGTCCTCAGCTGGAAAAGGGTGGATTGCCCACTCCAGGTCAGGGGGGAGGTTCTGCCTCAGGTGGAGGAGTTAAAGTATCTCGGGATCTTGTTCACAAGTGAGGGTAGGATGGAGCGGGAGATTGACAGGCGGATTGGGGCGGCGTCAGCAGTAATGCAGGTGCTTAACCAGTCCGTTGTGGTGAAGAGGGAGCTTAGCCAGAAAGCGAAGCTCTCGATTTACTGGTCGATCTACGTTCCAACCCTCACCTATGGGCACGAGCTCTGGGTAGTGACCAAAAGAACGAGATTGCGAGTACAAGCAGCCGAAATGAGTTTCCTCCGCAGGGTGGCTGGGCTCAGCCTTAGAGATAGGGTGAGGAGCTCGGACATCCGGGAGGGCCTCGGAGTAGAGCCGCTGCTCCTCCACATCGAGAGGAGCCAGTTGAGGTGGTTCGGGCATCTGGTAAGGATGCCTTCCGGACACCTCCCTTGGGAGGTGTATCGGGCATGTCCAACCGGGAGGAGACCTCGGGGCTGCCCCAGGACACACTGGAGGAATTACATTGCCTGGCTGGCCTGGGAACGCCTCGAGGTTCCCTCGGATGAGCTGACGGAAGTGGCTGGGGAGAGGACTGTCTGGGCTTCTTTGCTGCAGCTGCTGCCCCCATGACCCGGACCCAGATAAGCGGAGGACGACAAGTACGAGTACAAATTTTAATGATCAGAATAATACATGATATTAAAAATGTCCCATTATTGGTCGATAATTTGTCAGCCCAATATTTATCTTGCATCCCTAATTTTTTCCTAGCCAGTCTAAAATGACTATCGCCGTTCTGACCGCACATGAACTTTTACTCAGTTTCAGACTTGGAAGTACTTATGTGCCCTGTTTTTTTTTTCCCTTATCTTTCAGCAACTCCACAGATTGAAGAGACAGACAGCAAACAGACAAGGACACAAGCTGATCAAAGTGGCTCACATTCGTCAGACCGTACTTTATACACCAAATCAATGGTGTGAATGTTTAAAGAATGTTTTCAGAAAATATGTGACAAACCCCAAATGCACCTTAAAACAAAGTCTGACAGCAATTAAAAAGTTTTGTGATTTCTTTTTCATTACTACTTTGTAAGGTGAATGTATGCTTTTATGCAATATCTTGGTTCAAAACTATATTTGCTTGGGTTGCAGTGCACGGCACTTGAAAGTAGGATTTTCTGAGAAAGGTGAAGGAAATGTATTGACTGTTTGCTGTATTGTATCTACTCATAAATTATGTGCCTGCAGCATTATTGTTATGTGCTACTGCTGCTGAATCTGATGCAGGAATTGAAATAAGATGTAACCTCCCTGACACATTATTAACTGCTTTTAGTTCAATGCTGGTTCATTCCTGTGTTAAAGCAGCACTCCGTCTAGTGGCTAAATTTTGTAATATCTGTCACCAGTTAGTTTACTAGTGTGATGGAAACATATTGGTATTTAACCATATTTAACCTATAATGTGTTGTGCATGTGTTGTATACCCATGTTCTAAAGTTACTTGTTTTGATGAAACTGAACTTCTCACCTAATGATATGTGTTGCTTATTTAACCCCTACTGTGACAGCAGTGTGAGATACAGCAGGAGCCAAATGGAAGCAGGTTACGAGCCAGGGAGGTCCTTGTGGGCCTCAAGAGATGTTGTGTCTTAGGGATGCTTGCTGTAGAACCACCTGCGTGCTATATATTTTGACTATTGACATGCATGTGTTTTGGGAGCTATAAAGATAGCTGAAGAACATCTAGGCACTCACTCACTCACTCACTCACTGTTAATGTGGTTTTATGTGTGTGACTCCATTCATGAATGCTTATTAAAACTCAAGAAAGACAGCCAATGTGTGAAGACTTTTTTCTTTAAACTGTTTATTAAATAGACCGAAGTTGTTTTGTTGGCCACCATGAAGGGACCTCATCTGTGAGCGGATTCTGGAATTCTGGACTGAAGGCATGAAGACTGTGTACACAGCAAGAGCCAAGGCTCTCGCAACCTCAAACTCCCCCACAAAGGAAGGTTGAGAAGAGGGCCTGACGTCTGGAGAACCGGGATTCCCTTCACCGCTGGGGTCCAACAAACTTGGTGGCTGTCAACACCTTGCTGTCTTTCCTGGTGAGTTTTGAGGACGCAGGAAAAATCTTTTCCACCTGCTGAGATAGGTTGGCAGACGTGCCAGGCACTGTTTCTGGGAAGCTGAGTGCAGGGAAAGTGGAGAGCTCGGTTTAGGTTAGGGACCTATAGAAGTAGTGTAGGTTAGAAACCTAAAATGACACCTGATTATTTCAGCTGTTAAAGGCAGAAGAAAAGGTGGTGAGAAGCTGTCTGGGTTAAAGGAGAAGTAGAGACACTTGCTTATCAGAGTGGAACAGGAGTGAGTGAAGCGTGTGTTATTTCCTTTTTGCAAGTCGTGTGCCTTTTCTGGTAAAGGTAAAAAAAAAATGTTTCATGTGGAGATATGTTCATCTTTGTAGTGCAAGGATCGTTAGGACAACTGTTAACACCCCACTCCAGTGTATTTTGGCATTTTCATGACATTTCTGATTTGTCCTGAGTCCTGGCAATGTTGAGTAGCCACACTGTTTGCAATTTGTATTTGACAGCTAATTTAATTTTGTGGTCAAAGTAAACCAAAATAAACAAAAACAAACAAACCATGAAGATTAAGTTTGACTACAGTAGAAGCTGCAGGTCATGCGCATGCTCTCAAAGTTTGCGCAGGTGCACTGTCACGCCTTTTTGCGTCTGATCGGCAAACCGATAAACAGCTTGTGAGCTAGCCACAAGCTAGTCAGCTTTTTGTAGTTTATCCTCCTCGTCTGTCTTGCTTCGCTAGTTTTTGGACCCAGCGCTGTAAGAACTCAACTCTTCACTGATATCGCTGTAATGTCGGTAAGTTAACATCTAGCTACGGGTATCGTAGACAATGAGGGTTTAAGTTAGCTAGTAATGGAAAAGAAATCACACAGCGTATGCAAGACCGATACAGTGGCAGCCTTATTACTTATCAAAGATGATTTGGCTATAAATTGATAGGAAATGTTTTGGGTTAACTTCTTATTGGCGTTTCGGAAGCTGCTCATGTTAACTGTTACCTAACGGTCGTTATTCGGAATTATTACACGGCTCTATTACATGCTGCATTCTGATTGGTCAGTCGCGGCATTCTGCGGTCTGATATTACTGTGTAATGACCGCTGCTAGTAGCAACGGTCATTACACACAGTTGCTATGTAGCCCGGCGTTGCTATAGGGACGCTGCCCTGACAACAGTTACTTTTTTTGTCGGGCTTAAGTAGCCGTTACCGCTTACAAAATAATAATTTACAAAATACAAAGATGGACTATTTTCATGAGATAACTTTTAATATATTTGGTGAGCATGAAAATCTTGAGACATGGTTACTGGCTGAAGATGAGAAGAATGCCAGAGAAGAGGGATGCTCAGAGGCGCACGGGAAAGAGAGGAGACACAAGATTGTGGATGACAGGGAGGTTGATCGCATCGAAGAAGAAAGACATGAACTAAACACCAAACGGAGCACTTTATGGGGCTTGAAGGTGTTTAATGACTGGCTGAATGAGAAGAAAATGACAACAGATTTAATAAATAAATGTTGATTCATAATCTTAGAAAGTTAAACATTAGCCTTTACCAGAATAAAAAAAGATCTTAACTTTAAGTCCACTTTATAGCCTATGTGCATTGTTAGGCTATTTTCTTTTCATTTTCTCTTGTAGCTATTGTAGCGCATATTCAGCCGTTGCCGGCAGTTTGTTTTTTTCTCTCCTCCCGATTTAATTTATAACTCAATAAAATTGTATAATTAATCAATATTCTGTCTATTCAACTGATAATTAGCCGTGTAATAAGCGGGATAATGTATAATGAGCCGGCCAGTATTTTCCCAGTATTCACCGGCTCATTATACATTACCCCTTACGTAACTGAACTCAAGCAACGTTGGGTCCTATTTCTTTCAGACGAGGAGGTGGAGAAAAATCGCCCACCTCATAATTTCCGTTAATCCCAATTTAATATCCATCTCTCAAAAGCTGCAGCCCCTGAATTGGGAGAGAGCTAACGTATGTTCTCTGTTTGAGGGAAAAAAAAGAACCGAAAAGCCACAATGAGGTTAGTTAACTTGCAATATATAGAGAGCACCTGTGACGCGGAGTGATACCTTTGAGTGATAATGCGAATCAAAAGTCCCAGTGACGTCATACTGTTCTGTTGACACATGCCTCTCGTCCAATCAAATTACTTGTTTAGCATTCAGCACCACTGTCATATGAGATGTTAAAATCAGTATTTTTCTGCTATTATCAAATTAAATACATCTTTCTGTACAACGTACTGTTATATTTTAAATATGAAAAAAAAAACTGCAGCATCATGGACAACCGGCACTGACCAGAGGGGGCAGTCCAAAGAGATATGGAGTAACGTTAGGCACACCCACCCATCTTCCTGAGTTGGTAACGATACCTAGTAAGAGCATGACACATCATGCTGCTGCTGCTCCTCCTCCTCGGATGTAAAGTTTTGACCCCACTTTTATGAACTGAAAGTGTTTCACGGATTCCTCTGTGATTTTCTTCCTTCGACGTCTCACTAACTGTGACGTTACCACCACTGTCTCGTCGCCGTTTCTGTGCAGAAGGGTCAATCACTCGTGTTTTTTGGTAAGTACATATAAGATGTAACTATTAGCTGAACTGTTAAGACACCAGCAGTGTTCAGGAAAGACCGTGCCCTGTCAGTAGTTACTTTCGTTTTCGTCGAGATACAGGAAGTTTGAGATCATGGCCACATTGTACAACTTGTGTTTATTTCTGAACATAAATAATCGTTGCGACTGAAATATGAAATGGCCATTGTTAGAAAATGGCAACTGAATAGGCTTTTAAACGAAGTCTGAAGTGACTATTTCCTCAAGACAGTGTATAACTTAACGTTATGCAGATGTCAGAATATCATGCTGTGAACACTGACTCATGGAAACATTCAGTTTTTAAATCTGGTACTTGACTTCATAGTACAATAAATACTTTCATGATTGTGATTATACTACACTGCATCAAGTTTACTGTTTCTGTTCTGTATCTAACACAAAGTCTGTTTATATTCTAGCCACCAAAGTGATATTAACTTTCACTTTTGATTTACTTTTGAAATATATCGCAGGGTTAATGCACCAGTTATGTTGCAATGCTGCTGACCAGGGTAATGATATTTTAAGTCAGGATATATGTTTGCAATGTTTTGCATTTGTTAAGTCATGTGTACACTCAGTGATAATGAGAGTAGGTGTTTCTGTGATGATCTGGAGAATTCAAGTTGCATTTTGTTTTCTAAGCAGAAACTTTAGTATCTGAAGTTAAAAATTTAGCACGTTGGTTAAGAGTTTTGCAAAAACATTATGTTGGAAATTGATCTACAGTAATACTAAGATTCTGGTGTACTTTTTATGGACCAAAGCAAACATGTCATGACTTGCTGTGACTGTGTGCATAAATCATCCCAGTTAAAGTTCATCTCCTGCTATTGTGTTCATATGTTGATAAACAATACAATTTAGGTTAATTTAGGTTTATTCAGGGTATTGAAAAGTCTCCACAACACTCTGTACTTGTTAACAGAGGTGTATTTATATATCCTGGTTAATGATTATGAATTACAACCAGCAGGAGTTAAAGTTTTCTCTTCCATATACTCTGTGGGAACATTAACACAGTTGTCTCTACAGACATATTTTTACTGTCTCATTTGATAACAAAATAAGATTTTGCAAATGTTGCTGTGTTATGTAGCCAGGTTATAGCTTTTGTTTTTTACACTCATCATCTTCACATCTTTTCAGGAACCTTTGCCTCTGTGATGGATCCCCAAAATATTCTCAAAACCACACTCAAGAAAAAATTTCAGACTTTGAATGAAGCATACTCTGCAAAGTCATTACTTCCTTCAAGACTTTGCTATCGGAAGCTCAAGCACGACTACAGATGCCCTACTTTGCACCAGTCTGAGTTTAGACATATCGACAAGTCTGACCTTCATAGTTGGGTATATTTTGAAACTGTCCCTCTCGCAGATATTTTATCATGCGACTGCAAACACGACAGCAGCAAAAAAACAGTCATCACTTTAGGAGTGGGTGGAGTTGGAAAAACCACAACAGTGCAGAGTTGTGCACTGGAGTGGGCAGAGGGCAAAGGGTACCATGACATCCAGCTCATGCTTCCTCTCACGTTCTGGGAGTTAAATTTGCTCAAACACAAATTGAGCCTCATTGAACTTCTACAGACATTTTACCCTGAATTGAAGGAGCTTGATGTTTCCAGCCTAAAAGAAAAGGTGTGGTTCGTCCTTGACGGACTGGATGAGTATCATTGTCAGCTGGACTTCAGCTGTCCAGCTGTGAGTGATGTTTCTGAGGTATCCACAGTGGATGCACTGGTGACCAATCTGATCAGGGGGAATTTACTTCCCAGTGCTCACATATGGATAACGACCCGATATGCAGCGGCAACACAAATCCCTGATTGCTACTTGCTTAAAGAGACGGAGGTTCAAGGGTTCAGTGACGGACAGAAGGAGCAGCACTTCAGGACAGTTATGGGTAATGATGATCTTGCCTACAAAGCCATTAATCACGTGAAAATATCAAGGAGTCTGGAATGGCTTTGTCAGATACCTCCAATCTGCACCATCATGGCAAATGTGTTAAAGAATCATCTAAAACCTAGTGATGGGTTTAAAATCAATCCCCTGAGTTTAACCCAGATTTACACAAATCTGGTCAAAGCATCAAGCTCGGACATTGTTGCCAAGCTGAAATATCTGTCAGTAGAGGAAAAAGGGAGTAATGTGATCTATGAGCATCATCTTCGAGAGAATGACATAAGTGTTGAGGAAGCGTCAACTTTCTCCAAAGAGTGTCCACTTGTGTTGAGAGAAGAAAAGGGTCTGCATAACACCACAGTGTTTCGCTTTGGCCACTGGAGCATTCAGGAGTTCTTTGCTGCGTCTGCTAAATTAGACAATATTGAAGGCTCAGTCCAGTCTGTCTATTGTCGGAATCTGGTCGACCAGGCGCTGCAGAATGCTGAGGGAAAGTCAGATGTCTTCCTTCGCTTCATCTTTGGCCTCATTAAGGAACGTGGCACATTGGAGCCCACAGATCCGCTGTTTAACTACACCAAGAAGAAGATCCTGGAGAACATCTTGTCTCCCGGCGCTGTGGGTCTGTTCCACTGTCTGAGGGAGTATGACAGCCGGGCTTTACTGGAAGAAGTGAACTTCTTTCTGGAGTTTGGCTTCTCTCCAATTCCTAATCTGTCATCAACGCACTGGCAATTCATGATGCAAAGGACCTGTAATTTTGAGGGACTGAGAGAGAGTTTTGAGATGAAGGTGTCCGAGGGATGTGATGAGAGCCTCCTCAGGCAGCTACCAGCTATTTTGAAATCCAAGAAAGCCATGTAAGTTTATATATCTCATTTATATAGACTGCATTAGATAAATATTTGGACATTTCTACATTTTTTGTTGTGTTGTTTTTCTGTTCACCCTACCTAAATCTCTCTCTCTCTCTCTCTCTCTCTCTCTCTCTCTCTCTCTCTCTCTGTCTGTCTCTGTCTCTCTCTCTCTCTGTCTCTCTCTCTCGCAAACACACACATATTCATTTCTATTTGAGAGATGACTATCTCAAATTCTTTGGAAGATTAAACCAAAACGATTTGTATGGCTAGGTACCAATTTTAGTGTGTTATTCGGGTGTAGTTGCCCTTTATTTTGACTGCGTTTACGCCTTTTAGTTGGTCAACAGTCCATTATTATCCTCCTGCTTAGTCTTGGTATTGGGGGACTGAGTATAAAAAGCTTTACAGTTTCCATTTTTGGCAGTGAATATGGATCTAAACAATCTCAACCACCCCTCACTATTGAAAATCAGCTTGTTAACGTCATAGTCATCTTATGATTTATATCCTCATTCATTTTATTTGTGCTAGAAGACAGTGCCAGAACAAAAACAATGTTAGCAGTATTATGCTATGACTCTTGTTGTATAATGTGAATTAAAGGATAAGGCAGGTTTTCCCCCAAAGTTTACACTGTGTCAACAAATTCCATTGACTCCCATCTCCTTGCAGGCTGCGGTTCTCCAACCTGACAGACACATGTTGTCCAGTCTTAGCAGCAATCCTGAGCACAAGTGAGTCATACCTGAGAGAGCTGGACCTGGGATACAACAGCATCAGTGACAGTGGAGTCCGGACGCTTGTGGAGGGGCTGAACGATCAAAACTGCAGACTGAAAACAATCAGGTTGCAAGCCTGTGGAGTGACCTCGCATGGCTGTGAATACCTCGCCACGACCCTGAGACAGTCCAAGAAACTGCAGGAGTTGGATCTCAGCATGAACGAAATAGGAGATGACGGACTGACACAACTTGCAGATGGTTTGAGATCACCCGATTGCCAGTTAGAAACACTCAAGTAAGTGTTGGGAAATAAGCTTAGCTGCTCATGCTGTTTATCTCATACGAAATTAACATGAAACAAGAATGATCTTTGTTTTGCTGCCATTACATGTTTCCTTGCATATGAAGTTACACAGATACATTTTTTTACTTGTGAAGTTTATCTCAAAAGAATCACAAAATTGGGCACCAAAAGCTCCTCAAAATTTAACAATGAAAAATGCAACTCAGACTTATGTTGATTATAGCTTGTTGTTTTGTAAATGTTCTGCACACTTAGCATTTCTGTTACATTGCTGTCATGTTTTTTGTAGACTATCACAGTGCAACATTGAGCAAAGGGGCTGCTGTTGTCTGGCCTCGGCTCTGCAGGAGAACTCCGACCACCTGAAAGTGTTGGATCTGAGCATCAATATGGTTGGAGACACAGGGGCCATGGAGCTCCTCAGAAAATTTGACATATCAAAGCTAACAAAGCTGGAGTGAGTGTGACTTCATATAAATGCATCCTCGGCCTTCAAACATAAATGAATAGATACCAGTAGTCCAGTAACGTTTTGTATCTCTTTGGCAGGATGTACCACTGTGGCCTCACTGTGTTAAGCTGTGGAAGTATCGGGGAAGCTCTGAAGAATGAAACCAGCACTCTGGTAGAGCTCAATTTGAGCAACAACAGCTTGAAAGATGCAGGGTTTGCACTCATCTGCGAAGGAATGTACGCATGGTGTAGTCTGGAAAAACTCAAGTAAGGATGCCTTGCTCTTATAGTTCTCCTTTGATTACTTACTGACTAAAGTAAAAATTATGTCATTTTATTTTCACTGCTTACTTCAGCAAGTTCATATGGGTGTCACTTTTTCTGTGATATTCAGCAAAAAAAGGCTCATGTACTGATAACTAAATATCCCTAAACCAATAATTAAAGACAGTTTCTCCTGTTTGCTTTCAGTGTTTCAAGATGTGGAATCACTGGAAAAGGTTGCCTTTATTTGGCAAAAGTTCTGTGTTCAATCTCTCAGCTCTACAAGGGGCTGATTCAAGAAACAGACTGGCAGGCAGTCGAGCTGAAAGACCTTGACCTCAGCATGAACCGCCTCGGAGACAAGGGAGTTAAGGAAATTTCAGATGGACTCACTAATCCGTTCAGCCATCTGAAATCTCTCAAGTAACTCACTTTCAAATTATTATTCTTCATCAGACAAATGTTAGAAGATCAGTATGCTATAACATGATGTTGTTTCTTTTAAGCCTGAGTCACTGCAGCCTGACTCATGGCTGTTGTGCAGAGCTTGCATCAGGATTGGCATCAAAGGGGAGCGTCATCAGGGCGCTGGACCTGTCTGGCAATGACCTCCAGGACAAGGGAGTGAAGAAACTCTGTGCGGGGCTCGGAAACCCTCAAAGCAAACTTGAGACACTGTCGTAAGTCTTTGTGTTGTTGTTTTTTTTATTACTCCGTTGAGAATTACGGCAATAAAATTTAACAGGTCATTTATTGTCACTCAAAACATGGGTCCAGATAACTCATAGCCGTGTAGTAGGTCCTGCTACTCAAGGTAAGTTACTTTATTGATGATTAACTCCCAACAGCTTTTTGGCTCAGCTTTTTAAATTATATATATTTAAATTTTATTCCTCCTTTCAATTCAATTCAAATTTCAACATAGTTTTGTGTGTGTTCGCACAAAATACATTGTTTTTATATGCTGAGATCTTTCTCTGTTTCCATATGATTAGTGTTGGAAACGTGACCTTTGGGCAGTGTCTGGACTTTATGGAGTCTGACATCATATCCTGTGTGGCAGCCTCTGTGGCTGAAAAATTAGGCCAACACAGTTCCTCCAATGGCCTCTTGAGGCTGGCCCGTAGACACCCGTGTTAAAATGCCCAACTTTACAGTAAAAATAAACATGTGTACTGCCTGGTATAAAAATGGATTTGATCTGTGTAGCTAATGTCAACATTCATAACAGTTAAAAGGGGGTTCAACTCACCCAGTTCCATTTTATTAAGGCTTAAAGTTACGCATTATTAAAGGCGGGGCCACTTGAGTGACAGGCTGTATGCAAGGCGTCACTACAGACTGTGAGTCAGATCAGCACCTCGCTCCTCCACAGCTCCTATTTTCTTGTCCAAATTTGGTCACTTCTCTCTCCAAGATCCAAGATGGCGACAACTGAAATGCTAGACTTGAGGCTTCAAAACGAGAGTCCACAAACCAATAGGTGACGTCACAGTAGCTACATCCATTATTTTATACAAGCTACTGTGGCAACTGTAGGGTTTTATTCAGAGTATTCAAAAGGAGCTGTATGTGGGAGAAGGTTAGCTGTGGCAGGGTTATGGGGATGAACAATAGGCTTGGGTGATTTGAAATGCATGGATAGGCCAGCTCTGAAGCATTGAGGTTTGATAGCCTGCCCTATTAAAGAAACTGTGTTAAAAGACACTGAAATCATAGACAGTATTCCGACTCTATTGCCACACCAATTGAAAACTGGGCAATTGTACAATAACCACATGAAACATTGACTACAGTTTAGTTTAGTTATAATTTATTGGGATATCCTGAAACATTTCTTTGCAGCCTCAGTTATGTGCATGCTGTGGAAATACATTGAGCCAGTTTAATCTCAGGTACTTGTGTTTCTCCCCAGACTGAGGACCTGTGGCCTGAGCTCGAGGAGCATTCAGTTCCTGACCACTGCCCTCAAGTCGAACCCCCATCATCTGACAGAGCTGCATGTGATGGGCAACAATCTGGAACACTCAGGAATCAGAGTGCTCCAGGAAATCACAAAGAATGAGAAATACGCCTTACATACCATAGAGTGAGTACTGATGATGATATTTTAATAAAATGTTATCAATAAGTTCACAGCAGACATTCCTCTTTCCCTTGCCCTTGTTATAATGAAGCTGTGGCTGGTTTGTATGTATTTTTCCTGTCCAGTCTAAAATGACTATTATAGTTCTGACTGCACATGAACTTTCACTCACTTTCAAACATCATTGGAGGTTTATTTTCTTATCTTTCAGTGTCTCCACAGATTGAAGAGACAGGCAGCAACAGACACAAGCTGATCAAACTTGCTCACGTTCGTCAGACCATACTTTATACACCAAGTCAGTGGTAGGAACGTCCTTGTATTCCAGTGCTTATTCTAGCTACAATATCAAATGCTCCATCTACTCTGTTTAAAGAATGTGACAGAGCCAAAACGCATCTTAAAAGTATGTCAGCAATTAAAATGTCTTGTGATTTCTTTTTCATATTGTAAGATGAATATGTCTTACGCAGTGCCTTAGTTGGAAAGTGAAAGAATTGTGTTGACTCAAGTAATGTAGCTACTCATAAAATATGTGCCTGCAGTATTATCGTTATGTACATTACTATTTCTGTTCACAATGTTTTGTGATTTCTTTTTCATTACCTCATGGTAACATGAATGTGTTTTTACACAGTGCCTTAGTTCGAAATATGTTTCCTTGGATTGCAGTGCACAGCACTTAAAGTACTTATAAAATATGTGCCTACAGTATTATAGTTACATACTATTGCTTTTCAAAATGTTTTGTGATTTATTTTTCATTATTACATTGTAAGATGAATGTATGCTTTTAGGCAGTGCCTCGAAAGTACCTTTCCTTTGGTTGCAGTGAACAGCACTTACAAGTAAAATTATCAGAGAAATGTGAAAGACATGTGTTACTGTTTAAAGTAATGTATCTACTCAGAAAATATGTGCCTGCAGTATTGTTGTTGTGTACTATTACTACTGAATCTGATGCAAGAATTAAAATGAGATCTCCATGACCACTGAAAACACTCTTCTTCTAGTCGAATGCTGGTTCATGTCTGTGCTGTAGCAGCACCCCATCTAGTGGCCAAACCTCGTAATGTCAGTGTATGACGCGTTTGTTGTCAGCTGATATAGCGGTACCTTGGCTGCGTCTGTGTCAGTACAGCACAGCAGGCAGCATCTCCTGTGTCATCGCACTGTACCAGTGAACGCACCACTGACACAAAGGTAAGGCAAAGGTAACTTTATGAATTAATATAATGACAACTAACATGCATTTTGTCAGCATCCAGGAGCAGGCATGTCGCACAGGGTTGTTAATTTCATGGACGTTTGTCACAGCTGTAATGTAACTGCATTATACTAAGTTGAAATTGATAGTTGGATGCTGTGTGGCTTCGATGTCATGGTAATTTGATCAGGGCGAGCGGCGCAGAAAAGTGCAAAGGGGTGTGGATTGGCATCACAGCTTTGCTGGCTAGGCCTGTATGGCGCAGTTTCAGAAAGATTCCACCTGACAGTCATGCGGGAGTCTTCTCTGTCGACCATCATCCTACAGCCAAAGAAATAAACGTGCTGCGTTAACCGTCTCCAAGGTGGATGCAGAGACATACAGACATTTGTAAAACGCCCTCAGCTCTGCAGTGTGGTATCCGCTGCTTGGTCATTGTGGCAGTGTCTCTTAATTATACACTGAGATCAACTTAAATGTGATGTACGTGGGTCATTTTGTGCTGTCACGTCAAAGACATGGGTTGTAATAAGATAAGCAGGTGCAGGGCTGTTGTCCTGTGACATTACTGTGCTGTACTGTTGTCTGAAATACAAAAATGTCGAGTTTGGGCTTTTTCTCTAATATTTCGTCATATGAACACAGCATTTAAGTCATAACATGCTGCCAGTCATAAATAATAATAACCATGTAACACCACAAATCCACTGCTGCCAATGTAGCTTTTAATTGTACAATTTTGATGCCTATTTTTACCTATCATCTGTCACTGTCTATATAAATCCTTAATGGTTTATACAATATAAACATTTAGTATTTATTTATTTGCATCACAGAACACTCAAGGACATAGATGTTTTATTTTTTATTGTTGGTTAATGGTGCTTATATATATTAACGCCCTGTATACACCTATTTTTGTGTATTTAATAGTCCTATCTTTCCTTTACCTTTATTTGTCCTCTCAAAAGTCCTTGTGTGTGTGTGTGTGTGTGTGTGTGTGAGGGCATATTTGGCCAGTAAAGCTATAAAGGCAATTTCTAAACAGTCCAAGATAACTTCTTTCTTCCCAGAAAACAAAACATTACAGCAAGAAGCAGTGTGACGCAGATGATTATGAGTCAGGTAAAGTTCAGTCGCAGTTCGCGCAGGTGTACACGTCAAGGGGGCGTGCCACTGTGGGGGGGTAGTGACGCAGCAGTTGCTAGCATTTTTGCTAAATTAGCTAGGTAACATTAGCTAACACGAAGCAGCAAACACACGGCAAGTCAATAGACAGTAAGAGACTTTTTATATACCTATGAATTAAATATTAGAATTCTGAATATTTATTTTTTTCATTAAACATACACAGGCCTACAAAAAATATTTAATGAACAAGTGTGAGTCACTGAAATATTCCATTTGTTCACTGTTAACAATAGCTTAGCTTAGCTTACATCATGATAAAGGTAATGTTAGCTAACATCACAAAACCTACTCTCAATAGGTTCCCTGTTGTCTGAGCTTTGCTGTAACGTATTAACCAAACATAACCACCGGCCCGAAACTTCAGAAATATAGTCAAGGCTAACTAGTTCGTTGAAACCTCGGCCTGTTAGCTACATATGTGTAAATACAGAAACTGCCCTGAAAATTAACGCAGTTTGCTAGATATGTCAAATTGCCGCATAGATTATTAATATAAACTGAAGTTGGTACAGTCCATTATATCTGTTACCCACATTTTAACTCTTTGTCCCTTTAGTACATGTAAAAAACGTTCATTGTACGTTTATGATGACCAGTAACAAGTTTTTTTTAAAAAAGTAAAGAAAAATTGCAAGTAAACCAAAAATAAAAACTAAACAAAGGCTCACCCATGAAATCAGTCATTCACAAAGGGTGAAGGTCCTCCTCAATTAATGTATTAACCTTAAATAAGTCCATAAAATAAAGGTCTACAGGCATTTTGGCTTTCATTTAAGGGATTTTGCAAGTCATGTTAGATTTAGTTTAATCTTCATTTGTTTATTGTTTGGAGCCTTTAGCATCATTGAGCCAAAATTGAAGTTCAAAGGTAAGTAATTGACCAAATTTAATGTTATAATTAAACAAGCATGCAGAAACTACTATGCTAGCTCAATAATGGTTTTAATGCAAGCTAACAAAAATGGTTGCTGAAATATATATAAATGTAAATTAACTATGTGATTTGGATCATTTAGTATGGTTAAAATGAATGGCGATAGGTGAAGTGAACAGTTCCCTCTAATTTTATAACTCAGTGTAGTGTAAATGTTCTAACATTAGGATAATGACACCTCAAATGTAGCCTCTTGAGGTTGATTGATATTGCTTTTAAGTTAGGGCTGGGTGATATGGAGTAAATCAAATACCACAATATTTTTGAACGAATACCTTGACATCAAGTAATGCGACAGTATTGTACTGTTGACTGTTGGCACTTTCACAAAATTTTTACTCTATGACATTTTTGACAAATTATCAGTAATGTGAATATAATGACTAAGTGGGTAAAGGCAAATAATAGAACAGCTAGAACAGTCTGGAACATTAAAAAAAAGACATCACTTTACTGTAATGCAGTCTTTAAAACCAGGAAAAGACAACACCTGCAGTATTATATCAAAAATCTAAGACAAAAGCTAATCTCATATCACAATATCAATACAATATTGATATACTGCCCAGCTGTGTTACCAGTGTTTGTGCTTAAATTTTATTGTGAGCATGATGACACCAACCTGCCACCAACGACTCAATATCTGCCTGAGACACGTACTTCTGCAGACCTCAGATAGAATTCTGTAATATAATATTTTCAATTTTAAGGCAGTATTTAAGGTCCAGTTTGTAGGATTTAGAGGTATCTATTGCGAGACATTGAATATAATATTTATAACTGTTTTCATTATTCTATAATAACCTGAAACTAAGAGTTGTGTTTTCATTACCTGAGAATGAGATATTTTTATCCACATATGGAGCGTGTCCTCTTCCGTGGAGTCCGCCATGTTGTTCTACAGTAGCCCAGAACAGACAAAGTACTTGCTCTAGTAAGGGCCATTCACGTTTTCCATTCACCCACTTTAGTCCTCCTACACACCTGGCACACAGGAGAAGTTTCAGATGGTTGCAGTCTGCAGCCTCACCGCTGGATACCACATACCAATCCTACACACTAGACCTTTAGGTAGTGAGGCCACATTAATTTGATCAGATTTTTTTGATTACATTTGTTCAGTTACAGACTTTTAGGAACTCACCATTTCTCCCCATTGTTTAGACACTGCAGATACAAATACCTACTGTACTGAACATACAGGTATGTACATACCTGTATGTTCAGTACAGTAGGTATTTGTATCTGCACATACAGGTATATACATACTGTAGGCTGAGCATGCTCTGTAGGAAGTGGAGGGTTTGACTGCCCTTTCGAACAAACAAATATCATCTCTGCACAGCTTAGTTACTGCTGTTACTCAGTATGTAGCCTGCAATGGAAGTTTCAAGTTACCTATTCTGTATTCACACGGTTAGTATTCTCTCTGCACTCTGGCAACAGTAGCCATAGGCTAACACCCAACTCTGGTTAGATAATTACTGTTCATGTATTATGGACACATGGAAACAGACTGCAAGCACAAGCTGGGTGTGAATGTATGTGAAAGTGTGATAGATCTCCACAGGTTTGGGTTCTTTGTCTCATTTGCTTCGTTTTGTTGATTTCTGTTGGCTGGGATCTCACAGTATCTTTCAGGGTGAGCTGCGATGGGGAAGGAGAAGCTTCACATAAACATCGTGGTAATAGGACATGTCGACTCAGGCAAGTCCACCACCACCGGCCACCTCATCTACAAGTGTGGGGGCATTGATAAGAGAACAATCGAGAAGTTTGAGAAGGAAGCTGCTGAGGTATGACTCATATTGTTCCCACTTGAATTCATATGTCTACTGTGTAACTGCACTTTGCAGCGCAGGCGTTCTAGTTCAACTGTATCCTGTTATATTTAACTCTGTATCTTGTCCTGTGTATTTTATGTCCTCTTACTGTACTACAAGGTGGTTGTAATTGGGTGAACTCCTTTTTCATGGTTTTTGAGGCTGTAGCACATTGAAGTTGAAAATACAAAATGGAAAATTTGAATGAAATCAGTAGAATTAATTAGTAATTACTATTGAGAAGTACTGAGATTTATGACTAGCATGTTTTCATTATCCTAGGGGGCTCTCACATCAGCAACCCGGGCCTGCAGCAGAGTACACTTGATCCAAAAGTCTAGTTCAATTGACTAGTGTGACCACTGTGTAGAGTATTTGGGCACAGTGCGCCAATCTGTGCCCCATTCCACTTAAAGGTGGTCTTGAGTACAATTCATGTGCACTCCGGTATGATACGCACCAGGTGTGAACAACAGCCATACCAAAACATAAAAGTGGACAGCTATTTCACAAAAGGAGTTTTTAACTGGTTATGAAACAGTCTCAAATTAATACTGATGCCTCTATATCAGACGACAGCGCAGCTTACTGTGGACGAACCCATGTCCAGCTTTGCCTTTGACCTTAAGTCAGAAGTCTGGGGAGGGGCGGAGAGCTCTGTGCTCGACAGCAGCAGCCCCCTCTGGCCAGGAGCAGAGCCTCGCCTCTCTGCTTCACCAGTCCACGCTGATGACAGTCCCCAGAGCAGCACTGACTGTCTGCAGCATCCTTTTATACACTCTAGCACACGAAAATGTCAGTGTAGATGATGATGCAAGTGAACTTGGACACAGAACAACATTACTAATGTGAAAGCTGCAAGGCGGGGGAGTGGAAGGGCGGGGCAATCATACTCAGGCATCTAATAATACCTAATATGAAAACATTTACTGTAGTCTTGATCATTCAGTAGAGACTCGTAAAGGTTACTCAGACAAGTAAATATCATAGCATTGTCCTGCAGATTGTAATGAAAATGCTGATGTCTTCTTAGAGACTGAAAAAAAAACAAAAGCATCTGTCAAAGACAGAATTATGTACTAAATTTATTCACCTAGTTTTACTTTAATCAAATTTTTCTATTAAAATGTACATGTCTATATTTTCCCCTAGATGGGAAAGGGTTCCTTCAAATACGCCTGGGTCCTGGACAAGCTGAAGGCAGAGCGTGAGCGCGGCATCACTATTGACATCTCTCTTTGGAAGTTTGAGACCAGCAAGTACTACGTCACCATCATTGATGCTCCAGGACACAGGGACTTCATCAAAAACATGATCACTGGGACTTCTCAGGTAGAGGGAGCGTCGGAGGAAAAGTAGAAATAGAAAAAATGCATGACAGAGGGAGAAAAGCACTGGAGGAGAAAAAACTGTTAAGAGACAACAGAAGAGAAGGGAGAGCAAAGTATTTCAAAGAGATAGCATGAGAAGGCTATGTCACAGCATACTTGGCAAGGATTGTGTTTGCCCCACTGAACCAATACTTTTGGCATACAACATGAGTTCAGAAAGTTACTATGAGGTTAATCTGAGTTTGATTGAAAGGTGTCTTGTCTCTTCGCACCTTTCAGGCCGACTGCGCTGTGCTGATAGTGGCTGCAGGTGTTGGCGAGTTTGAAGCTGGCATCTCAAAGAATGGTCAGACTCGTGAACACGCCCTCCTTGCCTACACCCTGGGAGTGAAGCAGCTCATTGTGGGCATCAACAAGATGGATTCCACTGAGCCCAACTACAGCCAGAAGCGCTACGAGGAGATTGTGAAGGAAGTCAGTACTTACATCAAGAAGATTGGTTACAACCCCGACACTGTGGCCTTTGTGCCAATCTCTGGATGGAACGGAGACAACATGCTGGAGCCCAGCCCTAATGTGAGTCCTTTGTGAGACCCAAAGTATATGTACACAGTACAGATACATAAGGAAAAGTTATGCTCGAGCATGTGTGTATCCCACTAGCCAGCTCATCGCAGCTGTTTTGCACTGCGCTCATATGGCAGTTACCAAAAGCCTCGTGCTGACCTTCTGGTTTCTCCCAGTTAATACCGTTAGTTCTGTCAGCATTGTTGCCATTGTTCAGCACTGTTTATGGAGTTAGCAGTTAGCTCCTAGCCTGGATCAGTGACCTCCATATTGATAACCATGTGCAGACAACCCATATGCTCTGAATTTTGCATAGAGCTCCTTTCACAAACAAAAAGGTTCCTGCATATTTTAAAACCTGGGTGGCACGGTGGTAGAGTGGTTAGCACTGTCACCTCACAGCAAGAGGATTTTGAACCTGCTGGCTGGCTGGGGCCCAAGGAGTGTGGAGTTTGCTTGCATGTTCTCCCTGTGTTGATGTGGGTTTTCTCCAGGTTTTCTGACTTCTTCCCACTTCTTCTGTCTCTCCACAGATGACTTGGTTCAAGGGCTGGAAGATCAACCGTAAAGATGGTAATTCCTCAGGCACCACACTTCTGGAGGCTCTGGATGCCATCCAGCCTCCCACACGCCCCACTGACAAGCCCCTCCGTCTGCCTCTGCAGGATGTCTACAAGATTGGAGGTGAGCGCTGTGTATGTGTGGGTTTCTGTGAAGATGATATGATAGTTGTGCGATTTGTATTCAGTAGAACAAACCTGAAAGGTGCAAGTGCTCCAATTATCAAGTTCTTCAAAAGTACTGGTGTAACCAGATCATATTGTTGAATGTATTTTGGGAATCAGAGCAGCCCGTGACAAAAAGTGCAGGACTGAAGTAGGTCTGTGAAGAATGCCCACTGGCTCTTTGTGTTCTAAAGCTGGTGTCTGTCCTTTTTCAGAGCACTGTCTCGAAATGCTCAGGAATGTCATTGAAGCTAGAAGTATCAGTTTATTTCATGTTTAACAGGCCGTTGTTAAGACAGATTTATTGCATTTCTTATCTTCCTCTCTGCCAGGCATTGGGACTGTTCCAGTGGGCCGAGTAGAGACAGGAGTCCTGAAACCTGGCATGGTGGTGACCTTTGCCCCTGTCAATGTGACCACTGAAGTCAAGTCTGTGGAGATGCACCACGAGGCCCTGAACGAGGCCCTGCCTGGTGACAATGTGGGCTTTAACGTCAAGAATGTGTCTGTCAAAGATATTCGCCGTGGCAACGTGGCAGGAGACAGCAGGAACGACCCGCCACAGGAGGCAGCCAGCTTCACCTCTCAGGTCAGCATGCAGTGATTAACTTTAAAAAAGATACTCAGTTAATCGTCTCTCCTTCAACACGTCTTTACCCGTCTCTGTGGTTCTCCAGGTGATTATCCTGAACCACCCTGGTCAGATCAGTGCTGGCTACGCTCCCGTGCTGGACTGCCACACTGCACACATCGCATGCAAGTTTGCTGAGCTCAAGGAAAAGATTGACCGTCGCTCTGGTAAGAAGCTCGAAGACAACCCTAAGACCCTGAAGTCTGGAGATGCTGCCATTGTGGACATGATCCCCAGCAAGCCCATGTGTGTGGAGAGCTTCTCTGAATACCCACCACTGGGTAAGTTACCGGCCCCACAACAGGATCTCTGTCAGTGGGTCAAGCTGAAACTCTAATATAATTTGTCATTTTCCTCAAGATGACTATGAATTAAAACATTACAGTAAAGGGACACACCCCAAAATCAAAAATACATATTTCCTTCCGTAGAGATGTCTGCCTTCACTCAAATATAATCGAACAAGATGGCAATTGGCTTGTGGTGCTCAAAGCGCCCAAGAAATATATTTGGAAAAACGCAAGACCAATGTCTCCTTCCAGAAATCACGACCCAGTTACTCAAGATAATCCACAGATCTTGTTGTGAGCAGTTTCATGTAGAAGCTCTTCTTTTTTTAAAATCTTCCTGAGATGTCTTTCATCCACAGTCGAGGTTCCACCAAGATCTGAATTCGGATCGCTGGGTTCAAAGTCCTAGCAGTAACGTTACACCAGGAATCACTATCACAATAACCTATATTTTCTTTATTACACACGCCAGCCATATAACTGAGCAGAGGAAAGCATGCATCTACTCATGGACTCATGGTTGTGAGAGCGCAAGATCTAAACATTAATGGCGTCCGCTTTGGCTGAGCTGTAACTAGCTTAGCTGGCTCAGTGGTGCTAGGTGGGCTAGCAGTAAGTCAGGCTTGTTGGTACGTTTTGCTCCAAAAAGTACTGCACCACAATTTGTACATATCCTTCATGATCCTGAGTCAGTAATCCATGTATAATCCTCGTATTTGGAAGGACAGCTGTCATGAGATTAATGTAAAGAAGGAAGCAGTCCCATCAGGAGGGAGGTTGGGGTGGTGTATGGGACATAAAACAGAGAACTTTAGCCAGGAGACTGGTATTTGGAAGAATGTGAACTATGAGTGAGCTTTGGGTCATTTTAAGGTATATTCTCACCATGTTTCTATACCTAACCTACCTCCGTAACTTAACGTTCAGGGTGAAGGGAGGAGAGGGAGGGTCACGGGTTGGAATTGAACCCATGGCTGCTGTGGCAAAGACTCTGTCTTTGTACATGGGTGTCCACTCTGCTAGGTGAGCTAGTGAGCAACCCATGAAATGTCATTCGTGGGGTGCTAATTTTGAGGATATCGTACAAAGCGTTGTGTGCATCTTCATAGAAGAAGATTTTCCGTGAATGTTGGGCCATTTTGCCGGCAAGCTGCGAGCATTTAGACACACAGAGCTGCATTGGCGAGTTGATCCGAGGTGCCCAATTTTCCGCCTTGTGGAGTAGACATATTGGCAGAACCCTTTTAGTTTAAACAGAATGAGGCGGCCTTCCGCAACGGGAGGGGCTGTTGAAGACTTGTGGGAGGAGCTGTTGATGATGCGGCACATGCGAGCCACTGGCGGTGGACTAACAGGAAACAGCTGATGGCAGGAATTAGCGAGCAGCTAGTAGCAAGAGGGAAACGCAAACCTGAAAGACGCTGTAAAGATGAGCAACTGGGGAGACAAGGAATTGCGCGCCCTCCTTGTCCTCACAAACGAAGAGGCCATTAACCGTCAGATGACGGGGACGGTGAAGAACGGGCTGACCAATGAGAGAATTGCCGAAGACTAGCCGCGGCTTCCCTCCAACGTCACTGTTTACGTCACACGCTGAGCTACACATTTTGTTACTTGCTCACGCCCCCCATTACCCCGAAAAAGGCACATTCTGTATGAACAAAAGTAGGTAGGCGGCATTTTGCCGCACTCCCTGATTTTGTTTTTATACTGCCCATGCTGAAAAAAGACTGATTGGGCTTTCCTGCAAATTTGCACAATTCCTATCTAAAAAGGGCTATTATATGAGGATACGCTGAGTGGATGCGCGTCCTTCCATCTGTGCAATGATATGGTCGGCAGTTGTAGTTTGATAGTAGTTTTAATATGAAACTGCTGACTTGGTCTGTGGATTATCTTGAGTAACTGGGTCATGGTTTCTGGAAGGTAACATTGCTGTTGGGTTTTTTGAAAATGTATTTTTTAGTGCTTTGACCACCACAAGCCCAGTGTCATCCAGTTCCATTATACTGGAGTGAAGGCAGATGTCTCTACGGCCAATATCTCCAACACACTGCAACTCACACCAAAACAATCTAGACTGATAAGTAGCACTATAGGTATTCGATTTTGGGGTGAACTATTTCTTTAAACTTCATCTTAATGACAATGTAAACTTAATGTTTTATTCAGAGATAACAAATGTATTTTTCATCATCCCTCCTCAGGGAGGTTTGCAGTCCGCGACATGCGTCAGACTGTGGCCGTGGGAGTGATTAAGGGCGTGGAAAAGAAAGCCCCCACCAGCGGTAAGATCACCAAGTCCGCACAGAAGGCACAGAAGGTCAAATGAACGTTGTGCTGGGCTGCTGCCCCAAACGCTCACCATGGCCGACGCCACATTAGCACCCTGCACCTCCTGCACACCATAATCAGCGTCTGGTCTATTATCACAATGCATCGCAAAAGCAGGAGAAGGAAAAAAAATAACTACCATACTGTTAGTGATTAACACGTTACCACACTGTTACATGTAGGTTTTATTGTCATTCAGTTGGTGGCAGAACAACACAACATATTTGCATTACAGCTCTCTGGTTGTGTGATGTTATAGTTAGAATTAAGCTGCTCATTGATCGTAGCTGCTTAGCTCCAGTAATAATAAGGCAGAGATGTTATTTTGCTGTTGAAGTAATGCTCTGCATTCTAGCTTTAAAAGAGATACGCTAACTAACCAGAAGTAGATTGACTTGCATGTTTGCTGTCACATCTTAGAAAAACAAGCTTTAGAAACTCTTTGTCTGATACCTGATATCTTCATGCCTGGCTCTTTGCTTGACTTAAACTTCCTTGCAGTGGCTCTGTTAATTGTTACAGTTACTGTTTAGTTCATGCACTTTAATCATTGCTATTTGTGAAGAGACAGTCATAAAAGTAAAGATGTTTAAACAGAATGTCGTTGTCCCTGGTATCATTGCTGAGCCTGAAACTAGAGTTAACAACTTTACTAATGTCTTGTAGCTAGCACCAGCTTTAAAAGTCACTGAAGTAATTAGATGACATCTTATGATTATTAGCATATTGGTGACATCATGTTGCATTAATGAATGCATTCAAATACCACTAAAGATTCAACAGAAGGTTCCTCAACAAAACATTTGATTGGCATGACAGCTACTGTGCTCACACTATGGTGCACCACTTTATGGCTCGTTTAGGATGCTTTCACACCTGCTCTATTTGGTTCAGTTCGATCGAGCTGAAGTTCGTTTCCCCCTAAATGCGGTTTGTTTGGGCAGGTGTGAACACAGCAAGCACACTCGGGTGCGCACCAAAACAACTGTATCAAGACCTACTTGAAGAGGTGGTCTCGGTCCAGTTGCAAATGAACTCTGGTGCAGTACGTGTTCTGACCTTGATCTGAACCAACTGCAGTCACATGACACATTGTTTGGGTTAAACATGAGCATGTTACAGTCCTGGAGGATTATTAATGTGCACCTCCTCCTGTACTGCCTTAATATGCACATTCAGCACATCCAATGCATCAAAACATTGTTTTCTAGTTGGAGCCGCGCCTCGTTTTCAAACTGTATGGTTTGGTTCTGAAATCAACCCGTGTAGTGGTCCCTCCATTGTGACATTAGGAAGTGTCGCACGTGTAGTCTTCTTTAATGTTTTGTTTACTTCCTGGATTTTCCCCGCATGGAAATTCTGACCAATCAAGAGCAGCTTTCTCGCGCTGGCATTTTATCTGGTCCGCTTCTAAATGCTGCCGTGAGAACACAAACCAACTCTAGGCAATTATGCTTTGTAACAAAATCAGTCCCTGATTCGGACCAAAGCGAGACAACTCTAGGTCTGAAACCTCCCTAAATCCAGAGGGCGAGGGAATCAGTGTAACCATAGAACACCAGTAAAACTGAACTTAATGGCGAGCGGTGTCTCCTCTCCTTCTGTCTATCCCACACCTACTGCACAGAAGAGACCCTGTGCTGAGGGCAGAACAGCTGTGGACTGTGCTTACTCTGAACAGCGTGCATTGGACTAAATTACAACATCTTTTTATTTTTTATTTTTTTTTCACGGATAGTCTGAACAACTCACATTGTCGCTAGTTGCTTTTAAGAAATAAAGTTGCTATGAGGGTCTGAAAAGTAGCTAAATCTAGTGAGAAAGTTGCCAAGTTGGCAACACTGCCTAAAACCAAAAAAGGAATAGTGCATGTGCATCCAAACCAACAAGGGCTGGTGCTTCAGTGCTGACATTTCAAGAAATGTTGTATGTAATGTAAAATAGAAATAATGTAGTAAAATGAACCACTGAAGAACCTCTGTGTTTTCAGAGAATGATGACAAGAAAACAAAATTCTAAGTCTTCATAGAATTTCCTTTATTGATGAATGAGAATAAAAGTTCACTTGCATTTTCATTACATTACAGGCTTCATAAATCTAACTGAGATTATTACTAGTGTGTAAATATGTGCACATAATTTAAATAAATTAAAAGACAGGAGACAGAATGTTGACATGTCAAAGGCCCGTTTTATGCCCAGTAGCAAAATGATCTCTAAATTTAAAAAAAACAAACAAACATAAAATGCCTCAAGTCAGAACATCTACAAGGAGAGAAAACGAGGAACCATTTTTGTTTGGAGGAACCTAATGCACTTTTCAGGAAATCGTAGATATGGAGATGAATATGTACCACAAAAGCAAGGCACCAATATACTGTATGTACTGACTTCATATCAGAGCTGAGGTCTTTTTTTACTTCTGATGCAATCAGGCTGAACCATAAATAGTGATCTGTCTTAATGACATGGCATCCATTCTCAGTTATAGGTAGGTTTGAATATGACAACCTCTTCATGCAAAATATATTTCAATATCTGAAAGAAAGTAAAATCCACCTCTGACCCCCAGCCTCCTTCACATATACTCTAGTCTTTGATAGGGTCTTCACTGAGGTACTGCTAGCTAAGGGTGATTAGTCACCACTGAAGCTTTGGATTCTTTATGGGTAGTATTTACCTGCAGCTTGCGGCGCTACTATTATTTTCCTACACCTTGAAGAGATCCGCGCAACCTTACCTGATGCACCTGATTCTGTACCATGCAACAGGAATACATTCTGCAGCAAGTTCACTTCAAGGAAGCAAAAATAATCCCATATGACACTGTATGAAAAAAGCAAACATTGACCCTGATTTAAATAAGAGATCTTCCTTGCGTGTAAAAACAGGGTGGCAAAAAGCCAAATGCAATACAATGTTAGATGTCTGAACTTTTCTTTCAGTGTATCTGTTTCCGAACCAAAACAAAGTGCTTTGCTAAAACACACAAAACATCGAGCTGATTTTTAAACCAAGAAATGACATTCAAGATGTGTTTCAATCCATGGCTGTCATCAGCTGGGAAACCAACTGGCCGGTGTATAAGTTATCTGAAAATAAAACTGCTCCTTGTTCTCGAAGAAACTCCACAGTATAATGAACATGAGTCACAGTTGGCTGTGTGCGTATACAGGTGTGTACATGTGATGCAAAGATGGTGCATGTCATATTACAGCTGACCATTGGCAGAAGTGACATCACTAAGCGTCCCAATACTTGGCAGTTACAGTAACACTGATATTTCTCTTTTTTGGCCCGGGCTTTCCAGGTTATGGTTAAGACTCCCAAAATAAGACACCAATTCAGTTTAGCTAAAAGAAAAAAATAATAAAGGGCCAGTCCTGCAGGTTTGCATGCTTCAGCCTATTCACCACAAATAACATGGACATCACATACTGTGTTTCAGAAATTTGGATGCATGTTGGCAGTCTGATGTAAATCAGTTAGCAGTCTTTCCAAACTTATTCAAGTCATTTCTGTTACAGTGACATTATTGTTATGAGGTAATGCAACACAGACCTTTCAAAACTACCTGCACTTAAACTGCATAACCACACTAGGGCTGCACCCTGACAGACAAAGATTTGAATTGTCAGTCGTGTCACTGAGATCCTTCAAGTTGAGCAATCTTTTGTTTTTTGTTGTTGTTTTTGGGCAGTCAGCGTGCAGCTACATCCGGGGACATTTTGGTCCCCAGATGTAGCTGCAGAGTGAGCGCTCCTTGCTTTCATGCTACTCTCCAGGCACAGGCAGCTGCAGACCCAGACCCAGGGCCAGTCTGAATGACACGAAGGCAGCTGCCTGGAGAAAGAGAGGCTCTGAGATAATACTCACCGGTATTGGGGTATATGAAAAATATATATCATAAGAAAAATAGACACCGGTATTCGGTATGAACCGGTATACCGCCCAGCACTACAACTTCATACAATACAGTCTCTGGCTTTTGTTTGATATCAAGTGTCAGCAAAAGATGTTGAATGTTACCGATGTGTCACTAGCATAGTTTGCACACATCAGCTTAGAGGGCTAACTTGGCTTGTTTGCTATATTACAATGAACGTGAACGCCACTGTCACCCTGAATATACTGCCAAAACCTTTGTAAACTCTCAAGCTCTGTATGGAAAATAAGAACTGGATACCCGAATATTCATATTGAAAAGCCAAATCTGATTCGACTGACATAATTCTGAGTCGGGTGCAGCCCTAAATCACACACTGAGCATGTAACATTCACAAAAAAGACCTTATATCCCCCCTGTGATGGATTACTAACCTCAAGCATGTTTTAGGAGTCTGTTAATTGATTTACTGTACAGACATTATTGCAAACCAATGGATATCTGAAACTGTAGAAAGAATACATTTTAAAAAATTTAAAATTGTACTGCCTGCATTGGAAAATGGTTAGCAAAAATGTTCAGTATACAAGACCTGTAGTTCAGAAGCTAAATCGTGCTGTTATAGTCCTTGTGTGGGATTTTTGCGAAGATTGCAGGTAACCAAAGTCATTGGTTCAGGATAGTATTTGATATGATTTAAGGACTTAAATGTAAGGGGGTGTCTGGTTTCCTAACATGAGCAATGCTATAGAAATAAAAAAAGAATTACTGACAGTTATCAAGAATGAAAAGTATGGCAATGGTGAGGTAACATTCACTTTAGTATGGAGGCCTGTCATGTGATTGGAGTGACAAGAAATTGATCCCGTGTACATGGGCACATGTAAGTGTTAAGTCCAATGTTTTTCTATTAAAAAAATGGTGTGGTATTCTCAAGGGAATTCTCCCGAAGTGTTTGTTTTCCATTCCTTTCTACTGAAGTGTAAACTATCTTGCTAAACTCAGTACCTTTGACTGAAAACATGCAATGCTCATGCTCTGTCTCAAGGTCAAATATCAACCAACCGTCATTCAGGACTGAGTTAAGTTGGTTTTGTTTAATAGCAACGTCTCAGGTTTTTGGGTTCTGTCTTCATCTTTTAGCTCAGATTTGTCAATCACACAAAACTAGGAGTAACTCATGCAATGATATGCCCTATGTGATCAGCCTGTATGAAAATACTGTGATTCTTATCAAATGGATCAACATGAAAATAAACAAAAAAAGGACCCACTGTAATATTCCCGCCCTCCCACTCCCCTCCAAAAAGGATAAAAACCGTCTCTGTGAGGTGAGATTTGCGTGCCTTCTGAACATGTAGGCCAGTTTATTTTAGCCGCACGTGCGGCATGTTCAGCAATTCGGAGTTGCCAGCCGAAGGCGAGGATGTGTGACCACTAGCCAGGTTACGGTTAGAGCCTTGGGACCCTGCCCCTGCTCTGCTCCCTGTCCTCAGGAGCTCCGTGGAGTAGGTGTGGGCCTCAGCAGTCCCCAGTGACAGGAAGTCAAATCCCTGTGCCTCAATGTCCCTGTCACTGATAAAGAGGTCCTCCTCACCCCATCCACCTCCCCCACTCCTGCCTATACCACCACCACCCCCTCCTCCCCCAGGGTGTTGGCTACATTGGAAGCCAATGGGGGAGTCACTGCTTGTACTGGGGCTCGGAGATGAGAGGCTGTGGCTGTGGTGGGTGTCCTGGACAGTCCCTGGGGCTGCCTGCATCAGGTCCTGCACCGACATTGACTTGCCCAAGCCCCGGTCCACCTGGCTGGGGCCAGAGCAGCAGCCCACAGCTGGTGGCACCAGAGGCTGCAGCTCCAGGCTCATATGTCTCCTCCAGGAGCTCTCCTCCTTAGCATTTAACCTGCCATTGCTGTTGGTGCCGCCCTGTAGCTTCTGTCCCAGGCTGCCCAGTCCCAACCCAAGGCTAAGGTCCTCCCCAACATTGCTGTCCTCCATCTGCATCCCTAAACCTCCACAAAAGTCCTCCATGTCCGTGGAAGTGGCTCGTAGCAAGTTGCCCTGGCCCCCACTCCGGCTGGGAGGGGGTGGTGGTGGAAGCCTTGCCAGAAGAGGAAACCCTCCATCTCCAACTCCACCGCCGCCACCACTGCTGATACTATTGGGGGTGAGGATGGGTGGAGAACTCCCCACAGCCTCATCTGTGCCACTTTCAGGCGTGGTGGCCTGAGGCTGGGGATGATGATGGTGATGAGGATGACGATGGTGGTGATGGTGATGATGATGGTGATGAGGCAGCGGTGATGGGCTGAAAGAAGAGGATGTCAGGCCGGTTGAAGAGGAGGCATTGAGCTCGCTGGGTGGCGCCAGGATGAGATGGAGTCCACCCTGGGAGAGGTGGGAGTTGGTTGAGGAGCGTGTGATGCAGCTGCCAGGGGGAGGTGCCCCGCTGCTGCTGACCTGGGTGGAGCACGACAGGTCCTTGCTGAAGACGGGGGAGTGGTAGTCAGAGGTTTGTTCCAACTCAAACAGGGGCAGAGAGGCGAGCGTGAGGGCTGAAGAGGAGCCTTTGTGCAAAACCTGACGATAGATGTCAAGCAGGGAGTCGAGTTTTGACTCAATCGACTGGACCTGTGAGGACAGAAAGAGAGGATGAGAGTGAGGGGTGCAGGGATAAGAAATAACAAGATACAAGAAATAAAAGTCATAATAAAGTATGTCATATAAAGTCATTGTATAGTATGCCAAAAAATGTCATAGTATATTATGTCAAAAAATGTCAAAAGAAGTCAGAGTATATTATGTCAAAAAAGTCATAGTAAATAGTATGTCAAAAAAAAAAGTCATAGTATGGTATGTTATAAAATGCCATAGTATAGTATGTCAAAAAAAAATCAAAGTCATAGTATGTGATAAAATGCCATAGAAATCATAGTATAGTGTGTCATAAAATGTCATAGTATAGTATGCCATAAAAAGTCATAGTATAGTATGTCATAAAGTGCTATAAAAGTTATAATGAAAGTTCTCTCTGCTCCTCTTTGGCTTCTTCTCAGTTAGATGACTATGGATGTCACCTTTAATTAATGCAACCAGATTTTGGCCAAGGTCTTCCTTAACCAATCACATTGTTGCTGTCAAGTTTTAAAACTTTTCTCCTCTCTGCTGCTGTCAGTTGTTTGTCTAGAATGAACAGATGGGACCCTCCTCCACCTGGTTCACCTTCAGTCTCCAGCTCATCTGCTGCCCAGTCCTGCTCCTCATCCCATCATCCTTCAGCCATCCCTCTCCTCACCTCCACCACCAGTGTTTATGGGGATTATTCCTGAACTAAGCATGGCTTCTTTACACCCTAAATATACATTAAAAACTTTTCACCATCCATTGTATTGTACAGTTTGTATTAAATTATTCTTCAATAAGTCTCTGCTCATTCTTTACTATGACATTTTTTGGACATACAGTTACCATGACATTTTATAGCATCTTTTGACATACTATACTGTGATTTTTTTTTTTAACATTTTTATGACATACTTTACTATGACTTTTTGTAGCATTTTTGGACACAGTATCCTCTGTCTTTTTTGACATACTATACTATGACTTTTTTCACATGCTATAATATGACTTTTTTAACATACTATACTATGATTTTTTTTAAATACTATGTTATGACTTTTTTGACGAACTATACTCCGCACTCTTTTTATATACTGTTTTCTTTTTTATTTATCTGTGTTTTTAACAGTACCATGCTGGTAATCTCGTTCTGCTTTGCATTACTGATGTTTTTGCTGAATGACAATAAAAGGATCTTGAATCTTGATGATTTTTTTGACAGACTATACTATGAATTTTTGACGTACAATACTATGACTTTTTCTGGCATACCATAGTAAGACTTTTATGACACACTATACTATGATTTTCTTTTAACATATTTTATATATATTTGACTTTTTATGACATACCATACTATGCCTTTTTTTACATACTATACTATGATTTTTTTGACATACTAAACTGACTTTTTTTGTGACATATTATACTATGACTTTTTTGACATGCTATACTTTGACTTTATTGACATAATACACATTGATTTCTTTGACATACTATACTAAGATTTTTTTAACACACTATACTATGAAATTTTTGACATACTATACTTTGACTTTATTGAAATACTACACTATGACTGTTATTGACATACTATACATTGATTTTTTTGACTACTATACTATGAGGTTTTTTCATAATTTTTGATGACAAACTATACTATGACAATTTTTCAGAGTTTTTGATGACATGCTATACTATGACATTTTTCATGATTTTTGACAACATACTATACTATGATGCTTTTTCTCGATTTTTAACGACATGGTATACTATGATGTTTTTTCGTGATTTTTGACGACATGGTATACTATGACGTTTTTTCATGGTTTTTGATTACATACTATACTATGACTTTTCTTCATGATTTTTAATGACATACTATACTATGACGTTTTTTTCATGGTTTCTGATGACATACTATACTATGACGTTTTTTAATGGTTTTTGATGACATACTATACTGTGACATTTTTTCATGGGTTTTGATGACATACAATACTATGACGTTGCTTTCATGATTTTTGACGACATACTTTACTATGACGCTTTATCATGATTTTTGATGACATGTTATACTATGACGTTTTTTCATGGTTTTTGACGACATACTATACTATGATGTTTTCTCATTTTTGATGACATACTATACTATGAGGATTTTTCATGACTTTTGATGACATACTATACTATGACTTTTTTTCGTGATTCTTGATGAAATACTATAAAAATCACAAAAAATACATCAGCATAGTATGTCGTCAAAAATATCAAAAACAATCACAGCATAGTATGCTGCAAAAATATAAAAAAAAATATATGGTATATGGTATGTCGTTAAAAATCATGAAAAAAGTCACAGTATAGTATGTCGTCAAAAATTATGACTTTTTTCATGATTTTTGATGACATACTATACTATGACATATTTTCGAGATTTTTTTATGACATACTATACTATGACGCTTTTTCATGATTTTTGATGACATTCTAGACTATAACGTTTTTTCATGATTTTTCACGACATACTACACTATGATGTTTTTTCTCGATTTTTAACAACATGGTATACTATGACGGTTTTTCATGGTTTTTGACGACATACTATACTATGACTTTATGACATACCATACCATGACTTATCTGACATACTATACTATGAGGTTTTTTCATAATTTTTGATGACAAACTATACTATGACAATTTTTCACAGTTTTTGATGACATGCTATACTATGACATTTTTCATGATTTTTGACAACATACTATACTATGGTGCTTTTTCTCGATTTTTAACGACATGGTATACTATGATGTTTTTTCGTGATTTTTGACGACATACTATACTATGGCGTTTTTTCATGGTTTTTGATTACATACTATACTATGACTTTTCTTCATGATTTTTAATGACATACTATACTATGACTTTTCTTCATGATTTTTAATGACATACTATACTATGACTTTTTTTCAATGGTTTTTGATGACATATTATATTATGACGTTTTTTAATGGTTTTTGACGACATACTATACTATGACTTTTTTTCATGGTTTTTGATGACATACTATACTATGACGTTTTTCAATGGTTTTTGATGACATACTATACTATGACGTTTTTCAATGGTTTTTGATGACATACTATACTATGACTTTTTTTCATGGTTTTTGATGACATACTATACTATGACGTTTTTTCATGGTTTCTGATGACATACTAGACTATGACGTTTTCTCGTGATTTTTGATGACATACTATACTATGACATTTTTTCATGGTTTCTGATGACATAATATACTATGACGTTTTTCAATGGTTTTTGATGACATACTATACTATGACGTTTTTTTATGGTTTCTGATGACATACTAGACTATGACGTTTTTTCATGATTTTTGATGACATACTATACTATGACATTTTTTCATGGTTTCTGATGACATACTATACTATGACATTTTTCAGTGGTTTTTGATGACATATTATATTATGACGTTTTTTAATGGTTTTTGACAACATACTATACTATGACTTTTTGTCATGGTTTTTGATGACATACTATACTATGACGTTTTTCAATGGTTTTTGATGACATACTATACTATGACGTTTTTTCATGGTTTCTGATGACATAATATACTATGACGTTTTTCAATGGTTTTTGATGACATACTATACTATGACATTTTTTCATGGTTTCTGATGACATAATATACTATGACGTTTTTCAATGGTTTTTGATGACATACTATACTATGACATTTTTTTCATGGTTTTCTGATGACATAATATACTATGACGTTTTTCAATGGTTTTTGATGACATACTATACTATGACGTTTTTCAATGGTTTTTGATGACATACTATACTATGACGTTTTTTCATGGTTTCTGATGACATACTAGACTATGACGTTTTCTCGTGATTTTTGATGACATACTATACTATGACATTTTTTCATGGTTTCTGATGACATACTATACTATGACGTTTTTCAATGGTTTTTGATGACATACTATACTATGACGTTTTTTTATGGTTTCTGATGACATACTATACTATGACGTTTTTTCATGATTTTTGACGACATACTATACTATGACGTTTTTTCATAATTTCTGACGACATACTATACTATGACGTTTTTTCATAATTTATGACGACATACTATACTATGACGTTTTTTTCATGGTTTCTGATGACATACTATACTATGACGTTTTTTAATGGTTTTTGACGACATACTATACTATGACGTTTTTTCATAATTTATGACGACATACTATACTATGACGTTTTTTTCATGGTTTCTGATGACATACTATACTATGACGTTTTTTAATGGTTTTTGATGACACACTATACTGTGACATTTTTTCATGGGTTTTGATGACATACAATACTATGACGTTGCTTTCATGATTTTTGACGACATACTTTACTATGACGCTTTATCATGATTTTTGATGACATGTTATACTATGACCTTTTTTCATGGTTTTTGACGACATACTATACTCTGACGTTTTCTCATTTTTGATGACATACTATGCTATGAGGATTTTTCATGACTTTTGATGACTTACTATACTATGACTTTTTTTCGTGATTCTTGATGAAATACTATAAAAATCACAAAAAATACATCAGCATAGTATGTCGTCAAAAATATCAAAAACAATCACAGCATAGTATGCTGCAAAAATATAAAAAAAAATATATGGTATATGGTATGTCGTTAAAAATCATGAAAAAAGTCACAGTATAGTATGTCGTCAAAAATTATGAAAAACCGTCATAGTATAATATGTCGTCAAAAATCATGAAAAAAAGTCATAGTATAGTATAGTATAGTATGTCATAAAAAATCATGAAACAAAGTCATAGTATAGCATGTTGTCAAAAAACATGAAAAAACGTCATAGTAGTATGTCGTCAAAAATTATGAAAAAGCATCATAGTATAGTATGTCATCAAAAACCATGAAAAAGTCATATTATAGTATGTCATCAAAAATTATGAAAAAGTGTCATAGTATAGTACGTCGTCAAAAACCATGAAAAAACGTCATAGCACAGTTTGTCGTAAAAAATTATGAAAAAGTGTCATAGTATAGTATGTCGTCAAAAATTATGAAAAAATATCACAGATTAGTATGTCGTCAAAAGTCATGAAAAAACATCATAGTATAGTATGTCATCAAAAATCATGAAAAAACGTCATATTATAGTATGTCGTCAAAAACCATGAAAAAGTGTCATACTATAGTATGTCGTTAAAAATCATGAAAAAACGTCATAGTATAGTATGTCATCAAAAATCATGAAAAAATATCACAGTATAGTATGTCATCAAAAATCATGAAAAAACGTCATTATAGTATGTCGTCAAAAATCATGAAAAAACGTCATAGTATACTATGTCATCAGAAACCATGAAAAAACATCATAGTATAGTATGTCGTCAGAAATTATGAAAAAACGTCATAGTATAGCATGTCATTAAAAATCATGAAAAAACGTCAGAATAGTATGTCATCAAAAATTATGAAAAAGCGTCATAGTATACTATGTCATCAGAAACCATGAAGAAACGTCAAAGTATAGTATGTTGTCAAAAATCACAAAAAAAAACGTCATAGTCCAGTTTATTGTCAAAAATCATGAAAAAGCGTCATATTATACTGTCATCAAAAATCATGAAAAAATGTCATAGTATAGTATGTCGTCAAAAATTGCAAAAAAAGTCATAGTCTAGTATGTCGTCAGAAACCATGAAAAAACGTCATAGTATAGTATGTCATCAAAAACAATGAAAAAACGTCATAGTATAGTATGTCGTCAAAAACAATGAAAAAGCGTCATAGTATAGTATGTCGTCAAAAACCATGAAAAAGCATCGTAGTATAGTATGTCATCAAAAATTATAATAAAATGTGATAGTATAGTGTGTCATCAAAAATCATGAAAAAACGTCAGAGAATAGTATGTCATCAAATATCATGAAAAAGCATCATAGTATAGGATGTAGTCAAAAACCATAAAAAAACGTCATAGTTTAGTATGTCATCAAAAATTATGAAAAAGCGTCATAGTATAGTATGTCGTTAAAAATAATGAAAAGACGTTATACTATAGTATGTCGTCAAAAATTATGAAAACGCGTCATAGTATTGTATATTGTCAAAAATCATGAAAAAACGTCATTTTATAGTATGTCGTCAGAAATTATGACCAAGCGTCATAGTATAGTATGTCATCAAAAATCACGAAAAAACGTCATAGTATAGTATGTCATCAGAAACCATGAAAAAAATGTCATAGTATAGTATGTCATCAAAAATCACGAAAAAACGTCATAGTCTAGTATGTCGTCACAAATTATGAAAAAGCGTCATAGTATAGTATGTCATCAAAAATCACGAAAAAACGTCATAGTATAGTATGTCATCAGAAACCATGAAAAAAATGTTATAGTATAGTATGTCATCAGAAACCATGAAAAAAATGTTATAGTATAGTATGTCGTCACAAATTATGAAAAAACGTCATAGTATAGTATGTCATCAAAAATCACGAAAAAACGTCATAGTATAGTATGTCATCAGAAACCATGAAAAAAATGTTATAGTATAGTATGTCATCAGAAACCATGAAAAAAATGTCATAGTATAGTATGTTGTCAAAAATCATGAAAAAACGTCATAGTATAGTATGTCGTCAGAAATTATGAAAAAACGTCATAGTATAGTATGTCATGAAAAAATCATGAAAAAACGTCATAGAATAATATATCATCAAATATCATGAAAAAGCATCATAGTAAAGGATGTTGTCAAAAACCATGAAAAAACGTCATAGTATAGTATGTCGTCAGAAATTATGAAAAAACGTCATAGTATAGTATGTCATGAAAAAATCATGAAAAAACGTCATAGAATAATATATCATCAAATATCATGAAAAAGCATCATAGTAAAGGATGTTGTCAAAAACCATGAAAAAACGTCACAGTATAGTATATCGTCAGAAATTATGAAAAAATGTCATAGTATAGTATGTCATCAAAAAATTGCGAAAAAAACATCATACTATAGTATGTCATCAAAAATCAAGAAAAATACGTGGTCACACATCACAAATAAAGGTCTTAGTTTAGTATGTTGTCAAAATTCATGAAAAAACCTCATAGTATCATACGTCATCTTAAATTGTGAAAAAAACGCCATAGTATAGTATTTCGTCAAAAATCATGAATAAAAGTCATGATAATGTGTCATCAAAAATCTGAAAATATTGTAGCCTAGTATGTCGTCAAAAATCACCAAAAAATGTCACAGTATTGTATGTCGTAAAAAATCATGAAAAAACATCATAGTATAGTATATTAAATGTTATTAAATGTTATAACAAGTCATAGTATAGTATGTCATAAAAAGTTGGGTCACAGAAGGTGTTAACTGTGTATGGTCGCCCTTAGTCTGGAATGGGTGATTATGGCCCTTGTGTGTTTAGCTGTCCTCTTTGTCACTAACGCCAATCAGTCACAGGCCAGTTCACTTCTATAAGAGGAATGGGTCTGTGCCATGAACAGATGAAATGAACACTGGTTGCCGGTTATTTAATACATGATTAGACAACAAAACAAGAAGCAGAACACAGACCTGCCGCTCCACCTTACAGACACGACCCAGCATGCTCATGTCCTCTAGCATATCTCCATCAGACAGCAGCTTCTCCCGAATCTTCTTATCCAGAGGGATCTGGCCTTTCCCAAGGATTTGGTCCACTCTGAAACACACACGTTCACACACACAGACACACAAAAACACAATAAGACATTAATGATAGACAGAGAAAAAAGTAATGAAGTAGAAATCCACGAGGCAGCCTGCAAAAAGAAAGGAAGGTTGGAACTGAAACAGAAAAAGAAATTACTGTAAGCACATTTTCTTTTCCAACAGATAAAGGGGCAACTGAGAGGTTAGACTTCCTCACTGGATGAGAAAACATTACCAAACTTGTGAGGATGGAATGTTATGAAATGTGTTTCTTGTGTATCAAACAGAGGTTTACTTTATCTGATTCTGATTATCTGAATAAAATCAGCACCTATAGAAACACTATTCCTGCTCAATCCAGTGAGGTGTAGTAGAATCAAAGTCCCCTTGTTAGTGAACATGGTAGAGGGCTGGGATAAGCCAAGACAAAGTCAAGCAATTATAAAGCCACCACCATTTTGGAGAAATAAATGATAAAGCTTTGACAAGACCTTGAGTCAAACAGTGTTAATTGTCCAGTCAGTTGCCTTTATACATTTGCAGGAGAAGAAGGCACAACCAGATGATGTGATTTAAGAGCTGCAGACCATTTGCCATAAGGAAGGCAGGAGTTACAGTCTCAGTATACGACCACGTGTTAACTGGTTTCATCACTTCACACACATGTTATGTGATGGCAGCTGAGACATCACCATGACAACTACCAATGAAGACAATGAGGTGTTTATCAGTCCTGTCTGCAAAACTGATCAGTGCTCGCTGCAGAAGATACAGTATGAACTGCATGCAGCAGCTTCAGTTAACACTCAACAACAGCAGGGGTCAGTGTTACTGCAGCAATGCCAGGTTTATACATGGTACAGTGTGGTAGGCATACACAGTTGTGCATTGAGGAACTAGTTTTTGTGTGTGTGTGTGTGCGTGCGTGCGTGCACGCGTGTTTTTGTGGTGCTACAGAAGATGTTTCTGTGTGACATGTGTTGGGTTGAAACGAGGATCCCAGAATTTCCCAGATTTCACCAGATAAAAAAGAAGTAAAAGCCACAACCAAACTCAATATCTTGCATTTTCATTGAGTTGTGTTAGTGAATTGCTCTATATCCACGACAGAAGTCTGTGAGAAAAGAACAGTACATGTGTAAGGAACCAACACAGTCTCACAGAAATACGTGGAATGAACACGACTTCTTAAGAACGCGTTACCTGGTGGTGGACACGAAATGTGTTTAAAATGAAAATAATGCCAATGCAAACTTTATTATGGACGGTCACAGTATCGTTGTGGCGCAGTCGCAGTTTGGTTTGGTCTAGGTTAATAAAGACACTTGGTTAGGTTTAGAGAACAACAAAGTACTTGGTTCGGAAAAGATCATGGTTTTGGTTCAAATAACTACATATGGGACCTTAGTTGTCAGGACAACGTCTAATGCTAACGTTTATTTGACACAGAATACTGACAACTGATGATATTAGTATTTTGTTCATGTCTCTCCAAACGTCATATGCAATTGTCATCTTGACATGGAATACCGACATTTAGTCGTAGGTTATGGAGAACAAAACCCAACATCTGCAAAACATCGTTAGACATTTAAAATATTGGTCACCCGATTTTCATTCCAAACAAAAATGTAACATCTGTTCAACATAAGAGTTTGTCTTTCTAAAGTCATATGGACGTCTAGTGGTAGCTGAATCAAGTACTTTGCCTAGTTAGGCTAAGTAACTACGTCAAGTACTTTGCGTAGTTATGCAAAGCCCACAATTTTTGGTTTAAAATGGAAACACAGTGGTCTACTGGTTGGAAGTCTGCCCTACTCAGAAGATACTCGCTCTTAATATTTATGTGTCCACCACCAAAAAGGTCCTCATTGACTTTGCGTTGGCATTATTTTCGCATCGTCAGTGCATAACTTTAACTCATTTTGTATCCAGCACCTTGACACAAGGAGTTTGTGTCCATTTCATGTATTTCTATCAAACTGGGCTGGAAGAAAGGTTTCATTTCACTTCCAGATCAATCAACTCAAAGAACAAACTTCAGCCTTCTTTAAATCCAGCTTTTTTCATTGTCATATTTTTAAGGACAAACCATGTCCTGAGTTGAATGAATGAGAAGTGAACTGAACCCATGTGACATGTGAGGGATGGGGGGGCATGCATTGTAATAAACAGGCAAGGAGGGGGAGGAAAAGGACTTGGCTCGGCTGCTCAGGGTCTGTGGGCCGACTATCATATCCAGGCTGTGAGAGAGGCAAAGGGAACACAGACACGTAGAGGTACACGTGTGCATATATTAAAAATAACAAAATGCAGAAAACAAACAGATATTTGTGGACATAAACCCATGTATGTTTAAGGTATGAGTGCAGGACCCATACACACACATACACACACACCAAGATACAGATGTATCAGTGACTGTGTGGTCATACAGCTCTGGTTAGACAGCAGAGACTTGAGGATCTAAGTCTGTCGGGTGTTGTTGTCATGTGGAGTGTTTAGTCTGTCTACCTGGTCTGCAGGCTCTTGATGCGGCACAGCATGTCCAAGTGACCAGCAGAGTACTGTTCAATCACATCCTTGACATCATAAGGACGCAGGGTCTCCTTAAACTTCTTCTTGGCTACATGGAACTTCATTATCCTGCACAAACAGCAGAGAGAGTCACACATCAGCCACAAGGGGGAGCTCTTACATAGTCTGAAGCTGAGATAGTTCACTGTAGCTAATGAAAACATCAAACCCTACCTTTATTTTTCTTGTTTTTACAAGTGTTTCTTCACACCAATGCAAACAGTCAGAACACCTGAACAACCACCTCATTGAATGTCTGAAAACATCCAGTGAGGTTGTGGCTGCTTACTTTAGCTGTGTGCATGTAAAACTATCACTCTAAAAAAAAAAAAAGCAGTTCTCTGAATTTATGCACCTGTGGAGCCTCAAGGCAAAGTTCAAGAGAGTTCAACTGAATGTTTTTTGGGGGAAGGGATCAGCAATAAAAAAAAGCCAATCTTGAAAGATTAAGTATTTGGGATTAATTAAGAAACAGTACAAGCTGTAAACAGTTTAGGTATTATCTTTTAACAGTTTGAAAACTCAGCAAATGTGCTTCATCAGGACTGTGACGGTGTAGTTAGACTCAAAGATCAAACAGCCCACCAGACACCAGACATTTTGCTCTATGTTTTGGCCTCTTGTCTGCAGCCAAAGGTGCAGATTTTTTTAATACTCCAGTTACTTAATATCTGTGTGGACATGTAAAACGGAGTGTTTGGAAAACTATGACGTCATCTCCTAAATTCAGATCAAAGCCAGTACAATGTCTCGTAACAGCTGATGTTAAAAATTAACAAATCTTCTATTCTATCTTCCGGTCGCTTTAATCCCCTGAGCACGGTCAATCGGGATTGCTGCCAGAAGGCTGTGGGTTGCTATCAGCGTTTGTTTGCATGTGACTTTTGTGGTAGAAAAATACAGTATTAGTTGGACTGAAGGAAAAAGCCTAATTTCCTTTGACTCACCTGACAGCTCTAATGACAGACTTGACCGAGGGCAGCAAGTCCTCCACTGAGATGTCACAGTGACAGCCTTTCTCATCGAAGCCATCCTCCGCTGCCATGTTGGAGTCTGCTGCTCAGGAGAGAGGACACAGACAAGGAGGAGCATTTAGATTTTGTTGAGGTCAGGCAGAAAGGTTGCTCTTACAGACTAAAGAAGAAAGAAGAAACCATGTTATGAGATATTTGTAAAGAACAGGCCTTAAGTGTGCCTGCAGATATATTGTTAACAATGCAACTTTGTGACAATGCAGCTCTGTTTATGGGTCTGATATGTTACGACACTCTGAGGAGGCAAGCAGAGCGTTACAATACAAGAGCTGAAGAGAGACCGGAGAGTTGAGCTATTTAATTGGTTCACACAAAAGCCTCAGATAAGCACTGTTTAATAGGTCACAGCATGTAGAATCTGCATGGGCTGAAGTGTTTATATGTGTGACAATGATTCAAAGGCACAAAGGCACTGATTATTAAGATAGTTAGTGGCCTGGATAGTGTGTCACCTGATGAAAATGTAAGGCAGTGCTGATTAGTGATTTGCTCCAATAAACAAAACAGATTAGTTTCCATTACAGTCGGGGCAGGTCGTATAATTTTGGCAAAATTGGGCAAAAATCCAGTGATAAACTTTGAGCATATTGTAATCCATGGGGACTGAAAGAAAACTAGACTTTTGCACCTCTTGGCTCTGTTGTCGGTCAAAAAATCTAGTCTATGACTGAAGACTTTGGCCAATCACAAGTCATTTCAGAGAGAGGGTGTTCCTATGGGCTGTGCTACAAATGCAGATTCACGGTCACATCCTTTCAGCAAAAGTCTGATTCAGTGGCAGAGAATCCTGCAGAGAAAGTTGCCAGCATTGGCAGCAACTGCCTACACTGCAAAGCAACCCAAAATAGGAAGACATACTTTTAGAAAGTGAGTCTAAAAGAGAGTCTGACAATAAGCAAAGTAAAGCATGTGTCAATATCGGCAAAGATCTGGACCTAACAGCCCCAACTAGCAGCAGTATCAGCAAACTTTCTGTTGCTGCTGTGACACTGCTTAGATCCGGCGCTGCTGCTGACCACCAGCCCGCTGTGACACCCAGTGCTAGGGGGTTTGTGCTGGCCAAATTCGAGCCACTACAGTTGCCAACCAAAGCGGTGTCCCAATAGTGCTCTCTTCCCTGAGACACAGTTCACAGTGGTGGAAAGCAAGCTTGAGGGACCGCGGGGTGGCTAGCTGGCTAATTCTTGTCTCATTTTTGGTCTGATAAATAGCGAGAGAAAATGGGGAAAGGAGGGGCTGAGTGAATACACTGCTGGCAGCTCCACAATGAAATAAAGATAAATAAAAAATGTATGAGAAGTACTGGGTCACTGTATGAAGCATCTGCATATATCCGTGGTCGTCTGATGGGAGGGGCTCAGGACAAAGAGGGGAGAGCTGCAGGAGGAGGCTGCATTTTCAAACTCTGCCTTTTTTTTGGCCTTTTACAGATCTCTTTCTAAACCAGCTCTAAAATAACTTCTGATTACACTTCAAATAAAGTTATAATGAAAGGGAAATGTTTCCCTTCTTCTAACATCTCAGTTAGCCAACATGTCAGTGACAGTGAATGATCAGACGGAGTGTGGCTAACCAGCCAACCAGTTTGGTTTTGGCTAGCTTGGTTATTGATTTCTCTCCACATGCAGGCCTCAGCCAGCTGGCTGGCTCTGACACCCCATGAGGCTGCTGGAGCTCAACACTCCCTCCGTCCATCAATCCATCAGTCCACCCACCACAAACACCAACTGGCCGTTACCCAGGAGGGCTTGCCAGGCCGGCACTGCTAGGCCAAAGGAAGGAAGTGCAAACAACCATTAGCAATCCTCCACTCAGCTGCCTGAATTAGTGGGCAAAACCAGCTCTGGCGGGTTGAATGAATCGGTCAGTACACCTCAGTGTCTCGACCAGGGATTCAGTCAGTTCATGCTTTGACTTAAAGGAGCAGTTCAACATTTTTTATTTGCTTTCTTGCTGTGAGTTCCAGGAACACAGGGAAACAGCAAGCTTGGTTCTGTCCAAAGGTAAAAAATAACACCTCTGTAGCCTACTGTTTAATTGCCTGGCAACCTCAAGCTGACAAGAAGTTCCCCTGCCTGCTCAAGAAATAGTCCAGCACATATCCAACCATACAACTACAACTTGAAGTTTTTGTTTGGACTGAAAACAAGACTTAAGGGGTTAAATGGAGGCATTGATAGGTGAATTTTTTAACCTTTAGTCAGAGACTAGCTGGTCCACCTGCTCCCAGTCTATATGCTAAAACAAAACTAACCATGTCTTGGTTGTAGTTTCATATCGAGCATGGTATTGATCTTCTCATCTAACTACAGACAAGAAAGTGTACATGCATATTTTTTTCAAAATTTGTATATTTTCTTTAAGACAGTTTTAGCATGCTGCTTCAAAAAGCTTTTTTTCTTCAAGTTCACTGGCAGGACTGTGCTCAGCACCATGTATGGAGACAATGACAACAAATTCTACCTTGAATTTGTACCAATCTAAAAACCAACCGACTACTGCTAATGAATGCAAAGCTATGTGGAACAATTGTCTGGAAGTGGAATAATTGGACAGAGTCACTCACCATCAGTGGTGGAGCGCGACTGGCTCTTAAGGCGGAGTGAGGGTCTGAAGCGTGTGCGGTCGTTGAAGCTCCAGCTCTTCTGCACCTTAGCAGGGCTGGTGCCCTCTGTCCCAGCATCAGCCACCGGAGAGCGCCGGTCGTTCACTGAAGACGTCTGCCTGTTCTTGATGCTCTGACCTCGGGGGCTCGCCATCCTCACCCGCTCCTTGAAGCTCAGCTTCTGACTGTAGAGTGAAAGGGGGATGAACAGTGGCAGGCACAGAGGGGAGTTGGAGTGTGGAGAGGAATATAAAGGGAATGATGTTGTGAGGAGGTGGAATGACAGATGAAGATATGTTAATGGTGTAAGTTTTAGGGCAACAACATTAATTACCCAAGACTTTTGGCAAAATGCTTTTCCTTTACATGATCATGTCATATGTCATCATCCAGTCATCATTCTTTATCTGCTAATATGAGGGTGAAGGGCTGCAGGACATGATGGAGAAAGACTAGCATGCATCGCAGCATTGCAGCAGGTGCTTGACACAAAATGCAAGATCAGGTTAGGTGATGCTTTAACTGTGTGGTGTTGTTTGTGCCTTGATGTGTCCCTTACAGTAGCTACAGTATGTTATTCTATGTGACCAATTAGTCAGCATGTTGCTATTAAATTGTTAAATATTGATATACTTTAATTTGTGATTATTTTATGATATGTTTCGCACCTTACCGTACAACTAATCACCATTTAAAGGTCCAGTGTGCAGGATAAATTGGCAGAAATGGATTATAATATTTCTAACTATGTTTTCATTTGTGTATAATTGGAAGTTAGGCACTTGGCTGCCCTACTTGCTCTATGGGGCCCATGATGCATAAGGTCTGGGTAACTTTATACTATGGAAATCAAACTGTTTTTGGCTGCATATGCTGCCTTTAGCCCTGTATCCAGTTCCCACTATCCTCAAGATAGAGTCATTCCCCTTTTTGTTTAATCTTTGCGTCGGCCACTGTAGTTCTCCTATATGCTTGGCACAAGGGAGAAGTTCCAGTCGGATGCAATCTGCGTCCTCACCACTAGATGTCCCTACATCCTACACACTAGACCTTTAAATCTTAACGATTCATTGCACGTATGTTCCATGTAACGTGTCATGAAAGAGTGAAAACATGGGGGAAAAATAAATGAAAATGACTTGTGGGAAGTGAAGGAAGAGGGAAATGAGTGTAGAGAAAGTAAATGAGTGGCTGATTATGTGTTTGTGCAGCTATATATAATGACTGCATGCAAAGGCAGTGCACAAGCATCAGGCATGGCTCATTTAAAAGGGGTGCTGTATATCGGATTGAACATGAGAAGTTTACATCAAAGGATAAGGCTTGTATCTATATTTTTCCTGTTCTCACCAAATTGAATAACAAGACCAAAACCAACAATGTGTTGTTTTCAATCTGACCTTCAGCCCTGTCTGCGGAACGTGGCTCACTGGTTCCCTCTGAAGATGTAAATCTTTAAAAATATATGTTTACTTTTTTTAGGAAGGGCTCAGTCATTTCCTGAAACACCTGGGCGCTGTAGGATTTATCAAATGAGTCTCAAACAGGAGTAAATGGTGCTTTTGTAGGGGACTACTTTCAGCTGCGGATTAATACACATTTGGTGCTCTAGTGAGGATATACATCAGCAGGACGGTGTATGTGGAACTGACTCAAAATAAATCACAGTGTGTGTTCATGATAAAGAAGGAACATGTCACCCACTGACACAGTGTGGCTCATTAACGTGTTTTTAACAGAATTTGCACAATGAAGCTCAATGGCACAGAAGAATAAAATATTTAAGGCTTTGGCTACACTGCAATACTAATTAGGACTAATCCAATGCTGGTTTTGGTCTTCTCAATGTATTTGTTGTCAAGAAAAATATAGAATATCACCAGACTTATCTTGTGATTGTGGATATAAAGGCACATGATGTGTTTGAATGACTGCAACCATAGAGTTTAGAGTCTGTATCTGAAATACGGGGATTACAGTGTAACACGTAGTTGTGATGTTAACACCAGGAGCTGTGTGAAGGAAAAAATGATGGTGGTCTATGATGTCAAATAATTTGGATCCCTCTACAGTCAGAAAACGGCTTACAAATGTTCATTATTTCACAGGATCTGCTGGTAAGAGTGAAACCTGGTACAAATATTCTGTGAGCAAATGTAGTTAAAACCAAAATCACAACAGGCAGAAGTAGCGCATTGCTCAGGCAAAGACCAAACAAAGGCAGATAGTGTATTATACTATAAAGGCGAATGATGTCTCCCTGCAATATTTGAGTACTCTGGCCTCTCCGAGGCCGCACAGCCTCCTACAGATACCCATGCACCAAGAATTAGTCAGCATTCCCAAATAAAAAATGTCACGTAACAGGGGAGCAGAAACGCTGAGTACCTATGTTTCCGAGTGGTACGCCTCCTCAGTAGCTTCTGTTTATTACTATGAATTTTACTAAGAAATCAAAGGGAGATAGACATACGGTGATGTGTTACATGATGCAGAAACGGAGGAGAGAAAATATTTACCTCTGAGTGTTTTGTGAGGTGAAACATAGCGCTTCTTATTCCTTACTCCTCGCCCTTTTTACTTTGCCCCTTTACACTTTTTACTCCTTATTTCTTGTTTGGCTTTGCATTAGGTCAACCTGAATCACACACTCAATTTAAGTGACATGTAAATGCAATGATCCTTTGCAAGACTGTATGCATGAAGGCTGCGAAATACAAAGTAATACAACCGAGTTTCTTTTGCCGCTTCAATTTGACGACCGCTGACATTTGGAAGCAGCAGAACGGAGGCAATTGAGCTTAGTAGAGGAAAATGAACATCTACAGCACCATTTGAAAAAGGCTGCAATTTGGTGACTCACGCACTTCATGTCGATATCCCCCATTTAACTATGCGAATTCAGCTGGGCCATGGCAACAAGTGCCTGAGTCACCACTGCCAGGCCAATAACCTTTAGACACACTTGTGAGTTCACCGCGGGTACTAAGATGCAGCACTTTTGTTTTGCTTTTTCATTATATTCTTTGTTTTACTGCTGCGTTTTACCACTGCCCTTCTGTGATATATTTCTTTGAAGATTAATAAATACATCTACCTAATAAATAAAGTGAGGTAGCGTCAGCTGGACTGTACCATGTGGCTTTTATTGTCCTCTCCAGCTCTGCCGTGGAGATGTAAATAGAGTCGGGAGTTAGGGAAGACGTGCTTAGGATTGTGTGGGATGAATTCTGCTCTTGCCTGTGTGCAGACAAGGCTGAATCTCTAAAATTTCAGTCTCCTTAACACATTTTTTTATTGACTTTTCACATTCTTTGGCATTTCCTGCAATGTGGTATACTTCATATATGACATGAGGCTCTCTGGAAAAAAGTACGGCAGCCTTCAGATTGCTGCGGTGGTTTACAGTTTACTCAGTGTTTCATCACTGCAAACACATATTACATCACACAGCCCTCACTGCCCTGCACACAGTCCTTCTCTTGTGATTATAGAAACACATCAGCTAAAAAACTACCATCAGGGTATCATTAGAAAATTTGGCAATATGAGGAGAGACTAAATATACTTTCTAATCAGAGTATAATAGACACCTGAGGCCAGAGGATGGTTAAAAAATACAAAAGAAAATACATGTGAGTATGTGTGTGACTGCTTATATTTGCGAGCCTCAGCAAGTGCATGTATGTGTGTGTTTTCGAGAGGAGAACAAGTGATATAAAAGAAAGATAGATGGTAGCACCAAATGGAGAGATAAAACAATGAGTCATACAGAGTGCCAGTGTAAAAGTCTATGCTTCATCACACATTGCTGTTAACACCTCCTAACTTTACTCGCTCTGTGACAGTGCAGTTCACAAACGGAGCTATAGGAGTGTTTAGGTTTATAATACTTGACTTTGACCTCCATACAGGGCTGGATATCATTAATCGCATTTGGATTTTTCTGAATAAATTTGCATGTAAGTGGCGATATGATAGCAAGAGTATGTTTTTGATACCTTGCTACTATACTATAAAGCTGCACTATTCAGTATATTTATATTATGAATTTAAAAAATGATAATGTGGTTGTAACATTGCGTAATGTGAACAATATGGAGTGTTTTAGCATCTTTTAGCTCATTGTTTTGGTTTTACAGATGCAACTTTACTCTTTCCGTAAACTCTCACTGCACTCAACCTCAAAACTGTGAAAAAGCTGTTAAACCCACAGTGTGCGCTGCCTGCCTAGCATCAGCAGACAAAATAAGCGACTAGCTAAAGATTAAAAATCAGCTAATAAGGTAACAAGAAATTCAGCAAAATCAACGCTAATGTTGCTCCAATTCTGCTGGGTGTGTAAATGGGCAACTGTTTGCTTACATGTTTGCCCAGACTTTATAAGGTGATAATATGTCAGTGTGGTGATTACAGCTTGTTGTATTGCCTCTTAAGCCGCGTTTCCACCTAGCCTTACAATACGGTTCAGTTCCATTCCGTTCGCTTTTTTTTCTGTCTCCACTGTGAAAAGTTGTGGATGGTACCAGTGGAACCATTCTACACAGTAAGAGGATCATCAAGTGTTTCCTGTGGGCTCTAGTAACACTTAACCCCTGAGCTTGGCTGAGAAGGACTGAATGCACAAACCCACTGTTTTTAAATATCCCATAGAGAGAGACTCTCACTGCAGCCTGTTTTATTTTTTTCTGAAAATGTGGGTGTACAACCCCGTTCTGTGGACGATAAACAATGGTGCAGACTGATAAAGGAAGAAGTACAGTGAGAGCTGGACGGAGCAGTGAGTGACAACAACGGCACCTATATGAAAGGGTACTGTTTGCAGTGGAAACGCTAGGGTCTAGGTACCATGTCTGAAGGGTTACTTCAGTCAATATATGCAGGCTCAAAGGAGTACTTCACCTGAAAATGACCAATTGTGTAGCAATTACTCACTGTGTGTTGCCTTGAATACGCGAAGAAAATGTTTTTCTCACAGTAATCAGGGGCTGTGTTTTGTTTTTGTTTTTTTAAAGGCATTTTGCCTTTAATGGATAGGACAGCCAAGTGTGAAGGGGGGGAGAGAGAGAGAGAGAGAGAGAGAGAGAGAGAGAGAGAGAGAGAGAGAGAGAGAGAGAGAGGGGATGACATGCAGCAAAGGGCCACAGGCTGGACTTGAGCCCGGGCCGCTGCGGCAACAGCCTTGTATATGGGGCGCCTGCTCTACCACTAAGCCACCGACGCCCCTCAGGGGCTGTGTTTAATGACAGTTTATAAACTGTCGAACAGTAATGACTTTAATTCATAAAAATCTCAAAAATTCAAGGCAACACACTGTGAGTGATTAAAATACAAAAAGGTAATTTCACGGAATATAAGCATGTCTTTTTTTGTGTTCTTTAAAAAAAAGATGCCAACCTTCTAAAATCGTATGTGTCAAGCAGCCATGTAAGACCTTTACTTTAATCAAAGCTAAAATTGAGGGGAAAATGTTACTAAGGAACTATCCAGAACTCTGTCTGACCCCTAAATTACAGAGCTACAACATAACAGAAGACAGTGCAGCAGCAATTACAAACCTTGTGGTCGACTCTCCCTGCTCCTTCCTGCAGTTGACAGATGAGAAGAAGAAAAAAGATGTGTTAGAAAGTATTTTATCATAAAACATCAGCGTCAATTGTGCTTAAAAGACCATACCAATGCTTTTGCATCTTTTAGCCCATTTATTACAAATCCCAAAAATTTGACATCAAAACTAAGCATGCTGCTGTGTTTCAGAAATTTGAATGCATTTTTCCCATTGACTTCCGTATATTTTCGTATATTATAAAACTTAAGTAGCAGACTCTTGAAACTAGATTAAGTAATATAACAGTGAACATTCAGTCTGCATTAGCTTTTGTCCAAGTAGCCTACCATTATAGTTAAGAATAAAGACAACTGGTCATTTGGGGTAAAGGTTCTAGTGATACTGAGTATAGCTGGGAATCACCAGAAGAACCATGATATGATATTATCACAATACTTAAGGTCAGTGGCTGAATATAATAGTTTTAAAATTGTGTTTCAAATGCACTTTGCTCTAGAGGCCTCTTTTTGTGGGGATAGCCCCAAGCTCGTAATGTCAAGTGCCTTGAGCGTGGGAAATCCCCGCTGCAATCTGGCTATTTCCCAAGCACTGTTGTTGTCATCTGCTCGTAGCTGGCAGAAGTTAATGTTTCTTTGGTCACCCTGAGCTAGGTGGATTGACGCCTACAGCACCTCTGTACCAACTAGCCGCAGGATGTTGTTGTAACTAACTTGATGTCCATATTAATTGATTACACAACTGAAGTGTTTCAAGAGTCTGCTGCTTTTCAGATACAAGCGTTGTTTGTTTTGACACTGTACAGAAATAGATGGAAGCCAAAGGATGCCTGGCATTAAATTATTGAGGAAAAAAAAAATGACTGTGCATATGATTTGTAGTAAAAGACCTAAAACCTGCAAACACACTGGTATGGTCCAGTAAATCAGCATGCCAGAAAGATTGTTGCATTAAAGGCACTGTCAGCGACTGTTACAGAAGATTTGAAGGTAGCAACACTTGAATCAATAATAAGCAGTCCAGGGGAACTAGACCTAAACAAAGAACAGGCTCACTACAAACATGCAGGTCAATGCAGAATCTCCGAGCAAACTAAGGAAGCACTTGCAACAAGAGAAGGTAGTGACTGAGTGACTGATGGTCTTTTCACTTAATCACTTTAAGAAGTGTCTTTGTCAGCAAGTACAGTAGCCTATGTGTTTTGTTCATAAAGGTCATTATGACTGCATAACTAGGCTACATACTAGATGCCTCATAGATGGTTTTCCTAATATTTCCAGGCTCTGTAGACGGGTTTCTGAAGGACGCCATTGGGACATGTGCAGGTACATGTAGGGTAGAAACTGGAATGAGTGCTCGATTGGGAGATCAACATGAAAATTTGTGTTTTATGCTATAAACTGTACAAATTACAAAACGAATGGTTGGAGGATGTCCCAAAAAGGAACCATCCCAGTTATCTGAGGGTGCAGAGTTAGCCAATATTTAGCCATGTGGTCAGAGCTTTAGATTTAATTAAGATGGTGGTTTGTTTTAAACTGAATCTGACATAGCTTATGTCTAGTGTCACATGTTGACATTACTAATATAATATCCAGAATGAGGAAGCTCTATGCTCTTAACTTGCACCACAGGAGAACAGCAGGAACTTTCTGCATGCTAACCTAACTGTTGCTAACTTCACTTGTGTGCATGTGGGTGGGCAGGCAGAGGGTGCTTGCTGTTGCTCTGGATGGGGAACTGCCCATTGGTCCGACAGCCCATTGTTCCGACCATACTAAACCCATTGTTCCGAAGTCCGTTCCGAAATCATCATGATGCCCTGTGGTTAAGGTCTGGTTAGGTTTAGGCACAAAAACCACTTGGTTAGGGTTAGGAAAAGATCATGGTGTGGGTTAAAATGAAAAAGAAAGTGACAAACACATAAGCCGTGACGTGAGCCTGCTTCGCCTCAAGCCTTTCCCAGCTGACCCAGAGCCGGTCGTGGCGCACCATCAAGGCAGAAACACGCCCGCTGGGAGCTGTTCAGCACTGCGGACCGTCAGACTAATGGGATGTCGGGCCAATGGGCTGACGGATCAATGACATGGACCCCTCTGGATGAGGGCAAGTGGCTGTGTGCAAATAGTTTGTTGGGCATAGGGAAACGGAGCTCTGTATGGGTAGGCCTACATGAGACCCTAAAAAAAAGGGTGGCTCACACACCAGTTTATCCTCCATTGTTCACCAACTGTAAAGTTGTTGTCGTGACCACCATAGAAGGCTCGCCTCTCAAATAATCTGACTGGACAATGGGAAAAAAAGCAGAGATGATGTGGGCACAGGGAAACAGAGATCTGTGTGGGTACATGAGACCCCAAAAATAGGGGTGATCAGGGGGAGTACCACCAGTTGGCCCAGTAGCTTCACCTCGATGATGGCCGTTTTCAGGCATATTTTAGGATGACACAGGGGCAGTTTTACAGCCTGCTGTCTATCGTTGGGCTTGCATAACAAAAATTAATACTAACTACAGTGGTCCTGCCAAGCAGCTGGGCACCACCAGTTTCTCCTGCATTGTTCACCAACTGTAAACCTCTCACATTATCCAATTGGACAATGGTAAAAAAAAAAAAAGCTTTTCTGCTCTGAGTTGAAGTTTTTTCTACTCAAGGAATTCAGAGCACTCTGGCAAGAATGCCAGATGCCTAAAGCGCAGAAACACAAGGCGTGTGGCAACCTAAAAACAGTGAGCAAAAAGCTTCATTCTTATTAACACCAACAACAAAAAGCCGCCTCCAGCTTCTAAAATGCTTCCTGTGTGATCAGGGCCTATGTTTCCTACAGTGCACTACAACCTTTAAGAATCCCATCTCTACAATCCAACTGCTTTTTTTGGCAGGGCACGCCCTGCATAGCATTCAAGTGCTAGGATTGAGAGGTGTCCATGCTCGTGCAATGCAAGAGTGTTTATTCTGATCATAGCTGCGAAGCTTTATCTGTCAATGCGGGTAATTTATTGAATTACAAAACATCATATTTTATAAAGTCTTGATACATGTTTTGTTTGAAAAAATCTGGAGGCTTTGCCGGGGCTGGAGAGGCAGTCAAAGCAGGTGAGAGGAAAGCCAGGCCCCACAAGCATGTCGGAGGCTCCACATCCAAGGGTGTGTGGACACTGGAGGACAGCTGACAGCGGGCACTCAGCTGAGGGTACAGACCCCTTAGACCTCCCGCCGTCCCTCTGGTTCTCCAACATGCCCTGTGGACCCTGGCTCTCCTCTTACTTGCTATAACTGCCTCTCCAGCTCCTGGTAAATCCTCCAGCATGCTCGACTCTTGACTTTCAGCTGCTTGGCTCCATATGCAGTCTCTAGCATACCCCCCTGACCCAGGCTCTGCTCTGCTCGTCCACCAGAGAACCAAAGGGTGTGCAGCAGGGTCGGTGCCCACAGCTCAGGGCTAAGGCTCCTCTGTCAGCTTTCCCTAAGTGTCCACATACTACTAAATGTGGAGCTGTGGACTTTGTCTTTTTTTCTAAGGATTTCATACCCCTGCTCTTCAAACGCTATGATTCAATGAATAAAGTCTTGCGCTCAAGCCAATCACAGCGCAGTAGGGCAGGACTTGCCAAGAAAAGCAGTGGGATCCATAATAACACGTCGCTGCTGCTAGTAGCTGCCATTTCTCATTGGATATGTGACATGTTAGGTAGCTAGTGCTGATAGAAGTGTACCAAGGTTGGCATGCAGTTAAAAGAGTTTTGGGAATGTAACGATGAGATAAACAAGAAACAGCAATGGTTTCTAGAAAGTCATTGCTAAATTGCAAAAATATGCATATTAAGACTATATTGAGCCATACTCCACCAAAGCCTCTGACAGACTTAAGTATGTGCACTAAACCTCTAAATTACTCAAGGCATCTGAGGAGAAGCTTGATCGGCTCATTGAGGCCACAAGCGCCATCATAAACAGATACTGAGATAATGCTAAAATTGCTGCCTCAGACCTTCAAAGTGACATCAGTGAAGGTTCCTGGCCCATTGAGCACTCAACTGACTTCAGGCAAATACAGAGAGCCTGACTCAGTGCGAACTCTGCCGAGGGATAAAATGTTCATTTATATAATTGCAACAAAAATTAAGGTTGTTTGGAGATGCCTTAGAAGTCAGCGTGTTTCTGTTTATTCAAGCAAGCGGAGACGAACAGAGCCTGGAAATGTTCAGTCTAATTGATGGCTGTGAACCGATTTCATATAAGGAAAAGAAAATTATGAAATCAATGTACATATATTACTTTTTTAAACAAAGAGAGCAACACCGATACAATAAACAATAAGACAGAGCAGAAAAAAGGTGGAATCATTTTAAAACTTAAAATGTACAGAATTGAAGTACAGGAGAAGACGGCTTGAGTGGCACAGACACCAAATACAGACACCAGCTGCCATAGTTGTACCTACTTTGTAGGGCTGCAGGTATGCAACGCCTTCAAGTGAGGCTTCCAGGTAGCAATGGAAACCGAGTTCTCATCAGCCGCATAACTACGCCAAACACACTGCATGCAGAATACACAAAACCAGGAAGGAGAAAAAGGTACAAAGAGGAGACCCCCCCCCCAACCCCAAACAATAAATAAATAAATGGGGAGGATTAAAAAATAAATAAATAAATAAATACAACAAAAACAAGGCAGAGGAGGGGTCAGAAGGAGGAGAAAGAAGAGGAAGAGGAGAATAGAAAAGAAAACAAATTAAAAAGCTGATTAGTGAAAACCAAAAAACAGGTGTGGTCTGTGGCTGGGCGGAGGTCAGGCATGGATACATGCCTGTGGGAAGGCAGGAGGCTCTCATAGTGCCGCCAAGTGGCATCCAGGTAGGGCCTGGTGCTGTCGGTGGAGTAATAACGCCACGCAGCCTGGTACAACATGGGGACAGACGGGATGAAGAGGAGCAGGAGGAGGTAGAGGGAGATGAGAACATAAGATGGGAGAGAAAGGTGGGAGGGGGAAGCAAAAGAGGAGGAAAATGGAGAAGCATGTGGGAGGAAAGTAGGTGAGGGAGCAGAGGAAGAGGAGGAAGCGTGTGGAGAATAACGTGAGGTCGGCACCACTAAAAGTCCAGATGAAACAAAAGGCGTGTGGCTGGAAAAGAAGGAAATGTGTGAAGCAGACAGGGGGAGTGGCAAGAATGGGTCTGTCAAACTGGTGTTTCTGGGTTTAAAAAAGGGAAGGGGTGAAAAAACCTCCCAGAGATGAGAGAGCTTAGTGAGAAGTGAGGATGAGGGGGCTGGACAGAGTGAAGCTACATGCTATCTGCTTTTTATTTGGTAGTTTCAGTTTTGGGGGAAAAAGAGAACCTGGAGAATCATAAAACCATGTAAACACATTTAATATTGTGCAAGCCTTCAGCTGATGCTGATGTTTATTGTTTTGAATAACAGCAACAATTCATAATAACAATATTAATAACAATAATAACAATATTTTCCAGCCTAAAAACATTAATGTGTGTCAAAGAAACAGGAAGAGAGCAGGCTCTCTGCTTTACCTGGATGAGGTAGGCGGCTGGGTTTCTCCTCTTCTCAAAGTGCTTCTGTCTGTGCTGCTCCTGGACCTTCAGGGCAAAGCCTGAGCCCAGAATACCCTGGTGTGATATTATTAGGGTTAAATACTGTATGCATGTGTACAGCAAAGAGTCAGTGAGCTGCTGAGAAAGATGTGACAACACAAATGAGAACGCCTATTGTGGCTGCATGAAAAATTACATTCTCTCTAATGCTATGGACATTGTGGATAAGGTGGCACTATTTATCTCCAGAGTATATATATGATAGAGTTTATCCATACATCCATCCATTTTCATCTGTTTATCTGGGTTGGGTCATGGGGGCAGCAGGCCGAGCAAAGCACCCCAGACATCCCTCTCCCCAGCAACGCTTTCCAGCTCCTCCTGGGGGACCCCAAGGTGTTCCCAGGCCAGATGAGATATGTAATCCCTCCAGCATGTTCTGGGTCTGCCCCGGGGCCTCCTACCAGTGGGACGTGCCCGGAATACCTCTAACAGGAGGCACCCAGGAGGCATTCTGATCAGATGCCTGAACTACCTCAACAGACCCCTTTCGACACAAAGGAGCAGCAGCTCTACTTCGAGCTCCCTCCAGAAGTCCGAGCTCCTCACCCTATCTCTAAGGCTGAGCCCAGCCACCCCACGGAAAAAACTCATTTCCACCACTTGTATCTGTGATCTCATTCTTTCAGTCACTACCCAGAGCTCATGACCATAGGTGAGGGTTGGGACGTAGATGGACCAGTAAATCGAAAGCTTTGCCTTCTGGCTCAGCTCCCTCTTCACCACGACGGATTGGCACAGTGCCCGCATCACTGCAGAAGCCTCGCCGATCCACCGATCCATCTCATGCTCCATTCTACCCTCACTTGTGAAAAGGACCCTGAGGTACTTGAACTCCCTCTTTTGGGGCAGTAACGATCGAGTTTAGTACTGGGTTAATTGTGAAGCCTAATATAGTCTCGCCAAAACATATTGTGTGTATCCATGAAGCAAGCCAATTTCTGGAATAGTTTGGAAACTGTATTGTTTAATACTTATGTTTACATCAGCTGTTCCTCTTGTTCTTTGCTTTGTTGCTGGTGTATTGCAACAACTGTCAAAGTTAGTTGAGTTACTTCAACCCTCATATAAAAACCCTGTCACATATAAGGTGAAAGAAAAGTAAATGTCAACTTTTCTGAATTTTAAATTAATATTTTTTTACTCCCCTTAAGATAAACCTCACAGACCTGCAATCAAATTTTAGGCAAAAAAATACAAAAATAAAGTGGCACACTTGCTGTGTAAATAACCTGCCTGCAGCCAATTAAACCTTCAAACTCATGTGTCAGAAGAGCACTGAAAAATCTGACAAAAAATACATAAATAACGGATCTCCTCTAAGAATACAGACTTACAGCTGGCAAAGCAAAGAAGGAGATGCCAAGGAGGGCAAACCCTGCGGACAGCATCCGTCCTGTCCATGTCTTTGGTGTCTTGTCTCCATAACCAATGGTTGTCAGCGTGATCTGTGGGAAACAAATGAGTCATGTTCAGGTCCTGAATGATGCTCATGTTGAGGCTCTGGTAATTTATACAAATGACAGAAATTTCCAGGTGATGTTACACTTATTTGAAGAATTTATTCACAACTTGGCAACCCAAGCTGTCAATAATGGCTTACAGCATTGGTATACGTCTTATTATTAACATACAAAACCATTACTAAGCCTAATAAAGGGCACCTTATTAAGGTGTTTTTACTCGTCATTTTTCATTGTTGCATGAGAAAAAAATACCAGGATGTTCTAGTGCATCCATTCACATTTTGCAGTACGCAAGGCACTATGCTTTTCTGGCTAGTCTGACCCACAATCCTTTGCACAGCAGAGGATACATCACATCGACTGAGCTGCAGACAGACGACAGCTCATTGACAGCCGACAACAGCCGCAATGACAGATGACGCCGCGTTCAAGTGACTGATGACCAGTCAAATACATAGTAATAGGCAGGAATATAAATGGTTTAAATGAGCAAAATAATCAAGATAACCTACAACAAAGGGACATAACTTTGAAACTAGTGAGCGAGATGTTTTGACTTTATTCTTTTCACTTTTGACCTGTGTCAAAAGAACAAATGAACAAATGAGTTATAATGAGTTATAATCAGTCTATCTAACCAAACATTTTCAGTTATTTTCCTTCTGAGTTACATGTCTTTTGGTGTGTATGACTGCAATATTTGCATGTTTTTTCTTTTGCATACTGCTCGACTTTGCCACATAGAGGCATGATTTGCAATGATGCCTTCAGGCACTGCAGTGCGAGTGATTAGACCTGTGTGGAGCGAGCCTGTACGGCCTTGGTTTCAAGAACAGCGATGAGAGCCTGAGGCGGAATGTTTATTCTGCCTTAAAAAAAGGTTTCTGAAGCACAGTATGTGCGTTCTTGTTATTGTTTACGTGTGAAGACCTACTTCAATCTATAAGGATGATGTGTGAAGACACACTGAGGGGCCATTTTGAAAATGTTATACCTTTAAGTGGCTGCGATGAAGCAAAGAGAGGACTAAGATAAGAAAAGGATCCACTGGATTACGTTTTAATAAAAGAAGATAATGATTCATAGTGATGGCACTTAGCACATCAAAATATGACCAGTGAAGAGAGCCTCTTACATGTGTTCAGCTGAATAGGAGCATTAATGTGGCATATTCATTATTTAATGACAGGAGCAAATAAACCTGGCTGTGAACCGGAGCTGGCACCGCTTTTATAACTCCCTGCTCGCTTCCAGGACTCTGTTTGTCCGCTTGTTTTATCTGTCTCTCCATCTATACATACTGTATATCCACCTATCCACCTATCTATCTGTCTCTCTGTTTTGGCAGACAGATCAGTCTGGATTATCTTTCATTCAGGCTCTGCTTGCCCTGCATGACAAAGACGGCTGCAGCCATTTGGCATCATTATGATTTTTTGAGCTGGTATGAAAATGGTGGTTAATGGAGCCACACAGAGCTAATGTTTATGGAGGAGCTGTCAATGCTCAGAGGCAATGACAAACTGCAGAAAATAATAGCCTCCAATGCAGGTTACATTTAAGTGAAGAGGTAATAGTGCTGACATATCAAAAGGGTTTACTTGTGGGAATGGTTGTGACAAGGAATCAAAACTGTGTTGGAAATAAAAAGAATATTTTAAAATGGCCTTTGTTCCACCCTAAATTGTCTAGTGATTGTTCCCTGGTGTGTTTTTTTTGTGGGTCCTCAGTGGCCTATATTTGTTCTTTGTTTTATTTAAATTTTTTATTGCTTTGTTTTAATTGTTACATTGCTTTTGTTGTTATTGATTGCATGTTTTATGGTTTTATTGTTTCACTGTACTTTTTAAAGCACTTTATTCCGTGAGAGGTGCTATATTGAAAATAAATGTATTATTATTATTATTATTATTATTATTTTTATTATAACATCATTTGAAAAGAATAATTATTTAATCTTATTTAAAAATGATAAATTTATTTAAATTAATTTGTATTGATTGATTATTTTTCTTATAATTTTAAAATAAGATGGTTAACAAATATCAATCATCATTGTCATTGTGTATTAAATTTTTTGGATTTTTTATTTTGTTTCTTTTTTTATTTTATTCTGTTATATTTATTTATTTTTGCCGTCTTATTTTATTTTTTTTACCTAAACATAGTAGAGAATGAGTATCTTTTGAGCATATACTAAGTAAACATGATAGGTATAATACGCTTCTGCTTTAGCCTTTTGTTTTTCATTTTAATCTAATTCCTTGGTGTTATTTATTCTTTTTTATGTGCATTCCTTTTTCGACTATTACTACTACTACTAAGAAGTGTAACTTTGAAATGTCCTGTTGCCCAAGAAACCAGGCTGTGACTGTGAGAAGAAATCAATTCAGAAATACAACCTACAGCTATAGATAGCCTTGACAAGCCTGGACACGGTGTCTGCCAGCCGTCTACACAACCCATCCAGGTCACAGTCTGTTTGTCCCCTTGCCATCGGGAAAGAGATATAAATCCATCAAAGTCTGAACAAACACATCGAAGACGAGTGGATGCCTCTGTCACTCCCCACCCTCCAATATCTGTTGAGGACTGTAAACTATAATTTTGTTGTGAGGCTACAGTGACAGTAAAATGTGTGATGTCGTATAGAGGAGGTGGAAAGAAAGCTTGTCTGGCAAGTGTTGAAATCATCATTCCCATTTTGAGTTTTCACTGAATCCTGGCAAACAGAGCTGGAGACATTCTTCCAAACTCACCGTGCCCCACCACAGAGCATCAGCGTAAGTTGCAAACTCCTTGTTGAACTTGTTCTCCACAAGGTAGACGAGGAACGAAGAGAAGATGAGAACCAGGAAGCCGATGTACCAGGCGGTTACCAGCTCCTGCAGACAGAGGTCAAAGGTTAGAGAGTGAATGCGGGAAAAAAAAGAGAACTGAGTTAATGCACAACCACTCTGGCATATGAGCATTCACAGCTGATCAAACTAAATCGGTTTTTCTATGAACTCTGAGGACAAAACGTTCTGTGTGATAGAATGACCAGGTGATGCCAGCAAAAGTTGTTTTAAATCACTGCAGATTATTTTGTCAAATTCAAGTCCTGTCCCTTCTAGCTGTTACAGTTGGGTGCGAGCTTTTCATAGAAACCCTAATACAAAAGTGCACAAAAGCAGGTACATATGTTGTTGCTGTTATCAGGCCAGTACTTCCCAGCATTTTTCATCTGATTAATACCACCTCCAGCAGGCCAAACAGCGAACTCTGACAACAACGCAGATGTAGATGAAGATTCTACTTATTCCAACATGATTAGTAAGAGGATATTGCCATGGGTCTGGGTCCCAGTCCTGACCACCAATATACACAGCCCTACAGTAGCTGATGCTGACTACCCTGGACTGGCTCCCACTGCACTGCACTCTGAAAATGCACCAATCTCCAGCTCAGACTCCACTGTTATGTCAATGAACTTTACCCACTGCTGCTCTCCGCTCTTACTGCTGCTCATGGATCCTGGTGGATGCTGTTGCTGATACACATTCTCTACTCAAGCATTATATGTATGTTATGTCTGTAGAAACAGAACAAGAGTAGAACAAATTAACATCGCAGGATGGTCAGAGCAGGGGCCATTTTAATGTGTACCATTGCCACTGCTTCCACTGTAGCAGGCTAATTTCTGTATGATCAAACCAGCTTGTTGCAAACTCACTCAGGTGAGGTTTTGCACAAACGACCAAACAGGCAATGGCGCAGTTACATTACTTTTTTTTAAAATAAGCAATCTGCTACTTTTAAAATAACTGTTATTCCCCTGTTTATTTTGTTGCCATTAATTACATGTTTGCTGAAACATGATGTAAAATTACTGTAGCTGCCTCCAAAGGAGTGAGAGTCGCTGCTCAGCAGACAGCTGGGAGGCAGAGAGACCACGAGGATAAACATCCTGCAGATGGTCTAGGAGGGTTCAATCAATATTTGTGAGCGTGAGCTACTCTCTCTCAAAGCCAGAAACAAAGAAAAATTCAACAAGAATTTTCTGTTTTTGGATTCTTCGTTCACCGTGGAGGCATGCAAGAAAACGTTTTCTCAAGTCTCAAACTTGGGAGGTCATAGGGTATAAAGTCTGGAGCCTGATTTTGTGAACGCACAAAATGTTTGTTTTCTTGTTTATAACCAAGTGAGCTTTAGGCCATATCCAAACAAAGTCGGAACCGATTTCGTTTTTTTAAAAGTTTTCCATAAACACGGAATAGGTACGCAGACATGAAGCCACTGAAAACGCTGTAGTATATATGCAAGGCCTGTAAGTGGCGCTGCAACGCTGCCACAAAGTACACCAAAACCAGAGAATAAGAAACAGAGCATGTGCATAAAACTCGTGCGATGTAAACAAACACGAAGAAGAAGATGATGGAAAATACAAATGCCAGAGGAGCCCGCTTTGTATGGACTGACAACGAGGTAGAGCTGCTACTTAGGGTCACACTTGATTACAAAACTACAAAACTGCAGGAGAATATTGACTAGCGCATGTGGGTTAAAGGAGAGGTGGGGTTATGGCGTCATCGTTTCAGAAAAGAGGCGTACTGTGTTGTAAATATGGAAACGCGAAGGTGGTGTCTTCAGATTTTTTCACTCTGGGACCCGGTTTCAAAAGTTGGCTTATTTGGGCTCCTAAAACGCTGGTTCCGTGTTTACGAAAGGTCTATACGATAAAAAACCGTTGCGGATACACCTAATCTCGTCTCCATGTGGACATGGCCTTATTCTGCTGTAGTGTTCCCAGTTCTGAAACCAAAAATGTACCCAGATAGAGTCCTATAATCACTGTTATCTACAACATCTTTCACGATTCACTATCTAAGGAGCAGCTCCAGACTTTATACCCTATGACATCACAAAACTTTTAGCATTGTAGTTTTTGGATTTGGGAGAGACTTGTTCATTTTTACTATTTTTTCTTTTTTTTAAATATTTATTAATATTTTGATCTTAGACCAGCTGTTCCCAACTGGTTCAGCCACAGAGTCCACATTTCTCCTTAGTCTTTAGTTTGAGGTCCAAAAGGTTTAATACATTGAGCGTCATACTTGCGTTTGGCCATGTCGTTGAGGTAGTTTGCTAGGAAATTTACTGTATCTAAAAATAAAGTGTGTTTTTTTTTACAAAGTTGACATGTTTGGCCCACAACCCAGTTTGGCACCATGACCCACCAGTTGCAAACCACTGTCTTAGACCACAGGGGAATGTATGAATTCTAAAAACAGGTGAAGTTCCCTTTAAGAAGTAATTTCAACCAAACCAGAGCTGATGATTGTTGGAACAGTGGACTAACTACCTAGATGACTAACAAGACTAATGAAGATGGTTTTGGTGAGTTTCATTTAGTTTCAGTCAAGAGTGAATAAAGTGTGTTTTCTTAGTTAAAAGTTAAAAGGTAATCATGCTAACAGTAGTGAAGGTATGGAGAAAGACACTTGGATTGGATGGTTATAGTGTTCTGTTTAATGAGGACAATAGGGGTAAGAACAGGCCAAAACTACATTTCCAAACTAGTGAGTGTGGCACACTTCATGACCCTACTGACATGTGTTGTCACCATGATTATTATTATTATTATTATAATATTATAATCCTTTCTATTCTTTCACTTTCTAGGTATTTGATTCAAAGTGTCGATGCATTCAAATAAAGAAAAGAAAAATGCTTTGTGACTATTTTCTACAGAAGAGATACTCCCTTTGAAAACTGTGGACACCACAAGTGAAATTCCACTCACACTAACTGTATTGGAAGACAGATCTCAAAACCAAAACTATCTACATGGCTACATACAACCAGAAGCCGCAACATATATGAACTGAATCTTTAAGCCAGTTCAGCTGTGTGTGATCTTCTTTTACTTCTGGCTGCATAATTGGTTTGGCGGTAATTTCTCACTCAGTATAAACGAGAAACAATGGCCTGGTGAGAAACTTCCATAAATCATCTGCAGTGGCCCAAAAAGCCCTTTATATAATCCCTTACAAAACACATCCTCCCATTCATTTAAAATGTGATGGGGACTATTCAGTCTGAATGTTCAGCTTTGTTAAAAGCGAAGAACTGTGTCAGCAACAATGACCTGTCCTGGCTTCTGCATCTGCGGGGGTCATACTAATCTAACCGAGAAGTAAAAAGAAGTTTTCAGTGGATTTGTGTGGGCTGATCGAGGTGGAGCACGGAGAGATGAGAATGAGTCGAGGTACGAAAGGTAAGAAATACCTGAAAAGAATAAGTCAGGGAGTCGAATAGTTCAAGTTCTAAAACACTATCTATTTTCAGTACCTGTCTTTATTAAGTTTTATAACGTTTGATAATTTAATATAAACGAAATGAATGCTTTCACATAGTGACACAAAGAAAGTCAGTATGGATATAGTATGAATTATATACATACATTTCCCAGTTTTAAATGTGTGTCTCTGTGTTAATTGATAATTTATCTCTTGTTATGCCAAATATATGTCAGAAAAATCTGTATCAGAGTGTTTTTACACCAAAATCCATCGCTTTTTTCTTTCTGTGAAACCAGGTAAAACAGTTTCAGATGTTCGATGACTCATCCTGCACTCAGGTGTGTTTACCAAAGTCCATCAAATCCAGTCCAAATCAAATGAGACTTCTGGCGACCAGCTAGCCACACCAGTCATACAAAACTACACTTCACTGTTTGTGGGTTGTAGTAGCTACAGAGCAGTGGGGAGAGAGATAGGAGGATATCAGTGGGCAAAACCTTTGTTTTCATTTCCAAAGCAATGTGGCGGAGGTCTAATCCCTTCATCTCTCCTTCTACCTCCTCCTGGTCAAACAGTGAGGGATGTGTGTGTGGCGCCAATAGTATATTATGAATATTATATATAATATTTATCATGTACAGTTTGATACAAGTAGTGCTGTGCCTGAATCAGTTGACCCTGGACTTCTTGACTGATGATTCCAATCACTGACCTATTAGGGTTAATCCTAGACTACAAAAATTGAGCATAGTGTTAGTTCAGGCAGGACATGATGTCAAGCTCAGCTCACATCCCAGCTACATCAGCTGATCTCAAACAGCCCAATCTACTGATGGAGCACCTGATTGATGGAAGGGAGTCAGCTGATAGATCACATGATTCCTTTCTATGCAACCAACTGGCGAATCTCATTCAGGGCGCCCTATTTAAACTGCTCTGGCCTGCCTACTGTTGCTGCTTCTTTTCATGCTGTGTCTGACTTATCAGTGTCATTTCTGTTTGTCATTGATGCTGCTTTGCTCTGTACATGGGGCGGTCTTTGCTGCTGCTCTCTCTGCCTTAGGCTTTCCACGTAGGCGCATGGAAGGGCAGAGAGGTCCCAGAACAGAGCCATACAAGCAAACGATCAAATTGCAAACAGTTTTCAAAGTGGTCCTGACTGAACTGGTTTTCATGACAATACTCAAATGCTCATCCTAGAAACAAATCATTACCATTTGTCCATTAGTCCATTAGTGCTGGGCGGTATACCGGTTCATACCGAATACCGGTGTTTATTTTTCTTATGATATGAATTCTTCATATACTCCAATACCGGTGAGTATGTAGCATACACAACGTTGAGAACGCCGCGCGGCGGAATGTAGTGCCACAGGACATTGTTTGACAGGGGACTGTTTTGCAGTTGCACTAAACAAGTATGTGAGGGCACAACGGCGCGTTGAGCGGTGAAGATGGATAAAAACAGTGAAAGTTCTGAAACTGAAGTTCCAGAACGAGAACATGACACCGAAGAATTGTACCGAAAAGAGGAGCCATGTCTGTTGTTTGGAAGTTCTTTGGCTTTAAAAAAACCCGACATCAATCAAACAACAATTCTCTGCAAATGTTGTAGAGCTAAAGTTGTAGCCGCAGGAGGCAAAGTCCATCGATATACTTTTGAAAAATACTGTGATATAAATTTTTGGTCATACCGCCCAGCACTACTGTCCATGTAAGCTCACTGTACTATATCTATGGTACATACTGTATGGGGCAGCACATGGTTTAGTGAGTTCAGGATGTCACACTGGAAGTCACAAAGTCAAGGCCCTATGTAAATCATAAGCCGAAAGCTCATCACCTCTGAGAGATCTTGTTCTATTGGTAACAACAGCAACAGCAGGTGTGTATATGCATTGACTGTTCATGTGTGCCAGCCCACCTTGCTGTGTGCGTAGACCACAGAGCCCAGCAGCTTCCAGGTGCCTCCTCTTCGATCCATTCGTACCATGCGTAGAATCTGCAGGAAACGCAGGCTCCGCAGGACTGAGGTGGCAAAGATGTTTCCCTGGCTACCAGCCGACACCACCGCCACCGACGCTATCAGCACTATGATGTCTGGAGATAAGAGACGAAACACACACAAGGGCTCAGATAAATAAAATTAGCATAAATCATTACTCACTATGACTCAGCCATGGAAAGAATATACAGTATATGTGGCAGAATGTTCACACATTTAAGTTTTATACATTTCCAATATTTAACTTAATTTATTTACCAACCGTGACAACGTCATGACGGCTGGTATTGTTTTCACCTTGTCAGTCTGTATGTGTGTTTCATCATGGAAAAATGTGGTCATAGAGACACCTACTGTAGCAGGAACGACCACAGAAGCCATTTTGAGAACATTGCCAGGTGTATATATATAGTTGAGATCACAATGAAGGCTGACATTGAAGATGGGAGTGGTTCAAAAAAGGGACAATGAAGTAGGGAGGTAGGAAGAAGGGAAGGAGCTGTTGCCCCCCACATTACCCCCTTCATTTTAATGCTGCATTCAAAATGGAACTTGTGAGCTCGTGTTTACAACATGGGAAGTCAAGCACATGAAGTCATAAACTTTGAGCTCGCAGAATATTTCCACTTATAGAGCTGTGAAGACCACAACAGAGGAAGTGTTCATATGGACTCTTCATGTGAACATGGTAAACACGACCCCATTTGAACGCAACATACAGTTAGCTATCCCTGTATCGGATCTGGAGCGACCCCACTGAAGGAAGGTCTCCTCTTTATTATACTTGTTGATGAAGACTGGTCTAATTCAGGTTAGCTGAGTTCATTAAATTTGAGCAAATGATGATTTGTTTAAAACGTGAGATGCAAAATCAACATCCAAATACACCCAAACTGAAGCTCTATGAATAGATTACACACACTTATGCACACAGGAACAAAAAGAAATAGAGTAGACTTGTCACAGAAGCTGAAAAATGTTCACCCCGATAGCTTAAAAGTCCATCCTAAAGGCAAGTATATCTCACTAATATTGATCCTAATGTGAAACTGTCCCTTTAAACAGGCAGGCAGGATGGCTCATCCAAGCCTGGAGGTCAGAATATCTGGGACTGGCTTGATGTCTATCATGTTGCTGCAATAACAGCAACACACTGTTGTCACCTTACTCTCGCCCCTCAGTGAGACAAATTAACCCAACAAAGGCTCCATATTACTGGAGCTGACATAATCTGCCACGGGCATCAACAGCACAATAATATACTGCGGTGTGTACTCTTCCTATATACACTATATGTTTATATAAGTCGCTTGGATACCACATTAATCTGCTGTGGACACAAAGAGGACAGTGGGGAGGAGGGGACGAACTAAAGTACTGATCTGTGATGAACACATTTTTATTTTTATTTTTTGCATTGTATTTCTGAAATTATTAAAATCTCTACACTGCATGTCACTGAGTCTCTTATGGTCTAGTTTCAGATTTGCTTCTCATAAACGCAGGAAAGCTGTACTGGTGTATGTGCTGCAAATAGTGACTGACAAACATCAACAAACAAGAAACAGAAGGACAGACAGTTACAGAAACAAGCTCCTATGTTTCAAGAAAAAAAAATCTCTTATTTCCCACTTCGCAAACAGATCTTCCATTTCAGTGACGCTCCATGTGAAACTTTTCCCTTAAGTAGTGTTATTTAGTGTACTGTGTGCAAGACGTTTTTTTCCTTATATAGAACCATCCTGTCTGCTCCTGTCCTTCTACCGAACCCGTTTCGTGAGAGAAAGTGCTGACCAAGGTGTGTCTAATGGCTTCCCTTAACAGAAAAAAACACGAACCAGTTGAGCCATAGTGGGGAGATGGAAAAGGGGAAAGTCAGCAGCAGCAGCAGCACCATGAAAAATACATTAATGACACCCAGGAGGTGACCGTCTCCGGCGCACCCACAGGGTTGCAGCAGGTTCACTCCCTTTGAAGGTGCAGAGAGAAAAAAACACGAGGAAAGTGACAGTAGGATGAATGTGTGTGTGTGTGTGTGTATGTGTGTGTGTGTGTATGAATTTAAGTATCAGTGTGTGTGGTCAGTGAAAGCATCTGCAAACCACCTCCTTCGCTTTCTGGCTCTATAACTGACAGTCATAAGCTTCAAGAACACTATAATTTTCATTAAGAGAAAATTGCTTGCTTTTTTACATCATGATTTCAATGTGCACACAGCACCAGCTTCAGGTAGCCAGCTGGGAACAGATGCAATAAATGTAAAGTAATGGGAGTAAAGTAAATTTTCCACATATGTATAAAGCACTAAAGCACTATAAGTAAGTTATTTAAACAGCTTGTGTAAAAGAATGATTCTGTCCCAAGATTTTTGATGCATATAAGTGGTTGATCACTGTAATCATGATCACTACAAGTCGTTTCCACTGCATGCAGAAGTGGGACAGTTCTTAAATGGTTCAGGTCCGATTTAACTGGCAAGCAATTTTATGTGGCCATGGATGAACACTCCTCTGATAAAGGTAACCTTACATGTGGTGTCCCGCAGGGCTCTATTTTAGGCCTAGTTCTCTTCAATCTGTAAAAACTTCCACTCTGAAATATTATTAGAGATCACAACATCCATTTTCATGATTACACAAACAATACTCAACTATATATCTCTGTAAATTTAAATGACTATAGTTCGTTCAATAACCTGACTGTATGTGTACCTGACACAAGTTTGTAGATGGATCAGAACTTCTTACAGTTAAACCAAGAAAAGACTGAGCTTCTTGTTTTTGGAGCAAAAGCCGATAGAGAAAAATTATTTGACCACCTAAATTTATTTGCACTGAACACCAAGGAACATGTACAAATCCTTTGTGTTATCATTGATCCTGACCTAGACTTTGAACATCATATTAGAGACGTGACTTAAGTGTCCTTTTATCACTTGAGGAATATCGCTAGAGTCAAACCGTTTCGCTCCCATGCAGATACAAAAAAGTTGATTCACGCCTTTATTTCCAGCCAACTGGACTATTGTGACGCTCTTCTGTCTGGTGTGTCTAATGCCCTCTATACACTGTGCGATTTTAGCAATCTTATAAGACCATTGCATTGACACACTGTGAGACGTGGATCTAATAAACTTTGGTACGACGTCAAGTTTGATGTGTGCAGATTGTACGATGGCCGTTTACTACTGAATCGCTGGTTACAACGTACGTCAATATGCAACGTCATCAGCGTGCACCGCATCAGCCTACGTCATCCATCTGCGCCACCATAGGTAGCTTGCTCACCTGGAAGTTGCAGTTCCGCCGCAATTTCCTTCCATGCAGTGTCTTTGTTTCTCACGGTCATGATAGCAGCTGTAGAAAACATCAAATAAACAAGGCTTCTGCTGCCACAGCTCCACCAAACTTTCCTCTTTCTGGGAGTTCCACAGACTTCTTTTTGTTCATTTTACCTCCATGGCAAGTGATCATTTGTTTGGGTTTGGTGACCATTGTGTCATTTCGTGCTGCATTTCTATTGGTTGATTAGTAGACGTAGGTCGTAGCAGCTGTCACACTGTGAGATAGTCATCCTAAATTTCTGACACCCTCAGAATTTTATCTCAGGTTATCTTTGGTCACAAGATGTTGACAACGGCCGTCCTTGAACCTGTCTCACAGTGCGACGTAAGACCACCGTTTTAGAGCCACGACCAAAGATATCGCCACGTTTCTCCCACGATGGTCATCTTTCGTCTGGGACAGCCCAAAATCGCACAGTGTATACTGGCCATAAGAAAGCTACTGCTAAGTTACAGCTTGTACAGAACGCAGCAGCACGTGCTCTGACAAAAACCAGACAGAGAGCCCACATTACTCCAATCTTAAAATCATTGCACTGGCTACCTGTCTGTCACATAACTAATTTTAAAATTATTTTATTATTTTTTTTAAGCACTGAATGGCCTTGCCCCAACTTATCTGTCTGACATGGTCAAGATATTTGTGCCTGCTAGGTCCTTGAGATCCTCAAACTCAAACCTCTTGATTGTTCCAGATGTTAGAACCAAAAGGCACAGAGAGGCAGCCTTTGTTAATTATGTCCCTGACCGTCTGTCCTGCATCTCTCGCTGTCTCTGTCTCTCTCTCTGTCTCTCTTTCTGTCTCATTGTGTCATACGGATTACTGTTAATTTATTATGCTGATCTGTTCTGTATGACATCTATTGCACGTCTGTTCGTCCTGGAAGAGGGATCCCTCTTCAGTTGCTCTTCCTGAGGTTTCTACCTTTTTTTTTCCCCTGTTAAAGGGAGTTTTTCCTTACCTGCTGCGAGGGACCTAAGGACAGAGGGATGTCGTATGCTGTAAAGCCCTGTGAGGCAAATTGTGATATTGGGCTTTATTGATAAAATTGAATTGAAATTGAACTCTAGGAAAAGTCTGCCTGAAGGTCTTTGGGGCTCTAAATCTGTTGAAACATTCAAACGGCATTTTAAGACATGTTTTTTAACGAATCAATGTGCTACAGTAACATAAGATTTTACCCATTCAAATAGTAAAAAAGAAGAAAAGAAATCTGGGGTGGTTGATGTTGATATTGTCACAAACAGCCACAAATAAATCGTTATATGGGAAACACATTAGCAGGGATGTACTGTACACTTTGCTGTTGGAATGCCTTTGTTTACCCATTAGCCATGAGACACATCAATACAGCATACATCAGGACAGTATAAACAGTGATTCTTCTTCTCTGCTATGACGTCCATACTAAGAATACCAAGCTAGCGTTTCCTTAAAACTAGCTGGTGGTGTGTGCCATAGTGCCGTAAAACTTAAGGTACTTCTCTCAGGAGATCCTACACTCACCAAAGTTGCATAGTGTAAAGTTGCACTAATACAAGTCAGTGTATCACTTGCATAATGTTTCTTTACAGAGTAACTCAACATCAATTCCCCAGTTTTGAGGTAATAAATTACATCTAGTTACTTTATTACACTATCTATTGATCCTGGTCCTATTTTATAGTGTTCACGGCAACAAACATTGTTTTCCTCTTTCTAGAGGGAACACAGTAGTTCTGTCTGGCCCCCCAAAAATCTATTAAAAATGTATGATGGTCCCCCTGCATATGAATAATAATAAAAGAAATCGGCTGTAAGCAGTATGGACAGTATGGAGAATGGAAAGTCTGAATAACTGAGAGTAGCAGTGGTGGAAATTCTACCGAAATTGTGCTACTTCCACTCATCATGTCCTGTGTTCTGTCACTCTGTCTCTGCTGCATCTGCTGAAACATCACTAAAATAACTGTGCAGTGTGCCGAGAAAGCTTTCCACGAGATAAGAAGTCCTGTATCCTGGTTATATGGTGAAAATATACTCACCACATGCTATTCAAACATTTTAAACAGCTAGACATTTTTCTCTGGCAGTGGGACTGTGCTGCTATCAGCTGCTCCAACGGGGAACTTGAACTTTGCAAAGAACGGGCAGTAAAAGCCAGAAGCCTCAGCTCCATGAAATCAATCTTACTTTCATTAATCCCCTTTAAATCCTTGTGTATTTTATGACGGGGACGTGTTCAAGCTAAAACAGGGTGTCATATTGGTCTTTGTTGAAAAAAGATTCATATGACTTGGATCGATTCACAGCCTTCTGCGGGTATTTTATTGAAGACACAGCTTACAACTTCACATACATGAACGATGAGGCAGCCCGGCAGAACAGTTCACTAAACATTCTCATACTCCTCCGCAGATAACTGTCATACCTAACTTTCCATGTGCGTGTATGGGTGCTAAATACTCTCCTACTACCAGCCCCCGGAATATCCAGCTGGTCTGAAAAACACCCCTAGTACCACCCCGGGTCCACATTTGACCACACTTTAATGAATTTCACTGTAAAATAACAGTAAAATACTGGCAGCCCTGCTGCCAGTATTTTACTGTTATTTTACAGTCCATCTACTGTAATTTATTTCAACAGTATATTACCGTATTTTGGATTACAGTATATGACCGTAGGGTAACGGTGGGTGTTGTGGTTAATTTACAGTGCATCTACCATAATTTATCTAACAGTATAATACCATTTTTTGGATTACAGTACATGATGGTAGGATAACTGGGTTATGGTAATTTTACAGTGCATCTACCGTAATTTAATTAACAGTATATTACCGTATTTTGGATTACAGTACATGACAGTAGGATAACTGTGGGTTATGGTAATTTTACAGTATATGCCAGTGTGTTCTAAAATCTGCTATTTTTGCATTTAATTTGTAAAAATCCTCACCAATTAAAAAAAGTATGAAGGGCTTCTCAAATTCCCAGCTACCTCATATTCATGGTCAGTCAACATCCAAAAGTCTTACAATAAACACACAGCTTGACTTTTCTAGTATTTTACTAAGGTCTTGCCTTCTAGTGCTTATACCTTGAGTGGATCAGAAACACATTAAGCAACAACACATATTCACCACTGTTCACCTGTCTGTGCTCAACTGAAGAAAAGTAGCAGGTTAAGCTAGCGGAGGACATGGAGGACTAGAGTAGCACAGAGTGGACAGTACAACGAGCGCTCACTCTAACCCTGTTTTCAAGAACCAAGAACCACAACTGACAGAGCAGAGCACTCACTCTAACACCGTTTCCCAGAAACGACAGCACAGAGCTCTCACGTTTAACTTATTTAACTTAATAACTTAACTTTAAAGCACAGTAACATTTTCTATTTTCAAATAAATTTTCTACCAGACTGTCTGAGCCTGAATAAAAATCAGGTGCAGACCTTTAAGTAATAAGTTTGAGAACCCTTGGTATAGAACACAAGAGAATATACATTCCATAACATTGCTGTAATTTATTACAAAGTTCTCATTTGTACAGCAGACTTTGTAAGATTAGTAACATTTAGAACATTTGTATTACAAAAATGACAAGGTATTACATTACCACATTTGGAAGAAACTGTCTCCAATAAAATCATTAGTGACAGGCTTTACTGAACTCATGAGCATAGTCTCAGACGCTAAATTAAAATAGTGTCAAGAACAGTGTAACACTGAATTAAAATACCATCTAGAACAGTGTAACAGAACAGTCCAGCTTGAAAACAAGTCTTTTGCATGTGAACAATAAAAGTGAATGTGGAGAAGGAGAAGACGGGGAGAAAGAAAGAGCGAACAGTGAGAGTACTTGACTGCAGCGTTTGGCTGGTATCCTCAGTCACCGAAGACGAGAGCCTGTAAAACAAAAAAAAAAAAAAAAAAAAGAGCAACACAACGTCTCTGGTAAAATATAAAAATATGAAAGACTAATGGAGGGAGAGAAAGAAACATAAGAATGAGGGGAGAGAAATGGGCCAGAGCAATAAACTGTTCAAGGGAGAAAGAAAATGGTTAAAGACAGGACAACAAGTGCAAAGAAGAGAGAACAGCAAGCGACAGAAAGGAGAGAGGGTGGTTAGTTGGTTGTTATAGTTTAGGGAGGGAGGTTATCTCATAAGTGGGCTCATAAGTCAGTAGAGTAGCATGTTGTTGGAATGTTAAGAAGGGCTAGTGGGAGGAATGGAGTCAAGCAGAAACTAGAAACGTCTAAATTTTCAGAAGACAAATTGTGTGCTTGCTTGCTTTGAAAAGTAGATAGTTTTAAGCATTTTAAGCAGTACTTGATGTAGTTGAACCATTAGTTGAACAAGCTGATGCAGTACTTCATGTATTTTAAAAAGTTTAAAGAGCAGGCAAAACAATGCGCTCATTTGAAATCTGGCAAGACCTCATGCATGCATGTAGTCAGAGCGGTTCAGACGCTACAGTCAATTTAATTTGGGTATGCCAATTTAGGCGTTTTTGCTACAAAATGGGGGTGGAGTGCAAGAGGTTAATAGACTGGCCTGTATTTGTAAGTTAAATGAATAAATGATAAGATAATGACACATAAACTTTGCAATAAAACAAACTTTATGAAGGTCAGCAACACCTATGGCTAACTGAGCTCAAGCTAGCAACAGAGCTTGCTTCGCTTAGCCCTATTTAGCAACCTGAATCAATGTAACAGACCTAATGAAACATCTGAAATGTCAACAGTTCAATAATCATGCAGACAAAACAACAATGAACACTACCAATTTCGGGAGATAAGCATAACTTTACTTTACCTGCTCTGTTGAACTCTGCATGGACTTCTCCGGCTGGAATGATGACGAAGCTGTGCTCTCCAAAGTCAAGTTCAGGAATAGCTAATTAGGTTAGCCTACATCTTGTCACTCAAAAATGAGTAGTTTGAGGAGTTTGATCAATAAAGAAGTGCTATCATCAAAATAGAAACATAAGACCGCAATAATCAGTAAGATGCTGATGGATAGTGACTGGACTTGAGAAGGGATGTTAGCACATGTCTCCACTGCTTGACAGAAAGTACTGTATTATGCTGTGAAATTACAGTTTCTTATTGTTAACTGAGCATTAACTGTTAATTTACATGTAAGCATGAATATTTAACAGTAGTTTACAATTATTATAAAATACTGTTGTAATCCACCCTAAATTTACAGTAATTCATTACAAATATTAATTGTTATTATTGTTAATTGACCGATTCAACTGTTAATTTACATGTGAGGGATGAATATTTAACAGTATTTTACAATTATTATAAAATACAGTAGGATACTGTTGTAAATCCACCGTAAATACACAGCAATTCATTACAGTGCAGTTGTTCGGCTGCCTTTAACACAAATTACAATCCAATCTCTAATCAGGCTGTCTCTCACAATTTAGGCAACGTTGAGGTATAAGTTTTGCAATGCAACACTCTGTAAAGCCAGCAGCCGCTCATGTGCACATAAGTTATTGGCTGCGACCGATCCCCATCACACACAGATCCTTTGTTTTGAGAGAGCCAAAAAGCCCAACTGCGTCTCAGCACACAGTGAAAACACGCTTTTAATTGATGAGAATCAATGTCTCCTACCTTTAGATTTGCCGGCTCGTAGCTTTCATCTGCGTTCGGAGACGGATGGGCCCCAGGCCCCCTTCAAAACCTGGACTGGCTCACCACTTATATTGAAAAAAGACTTGTATGACTTGGATCGATTCACAGCCTTCTGCGGGTATTTTATTGAAGACACAACTTCACATACCAAACATTCTTATACTCCTCCTCAGATAACCGTTATACCTAACTTTCCATGTGTGTGTATTTGTGGGTGTGATTTCCTGTTTGTTCCAGCACTTACATTGTTTTATCTCTATTCCTGGCTCGTTCTGCCCAAACATCACACACTGCTTGCTTTAGATCACTCTGCTCTTGTCACATTGCCTTGCCCAAGATTGTTCAATCTAAGTAAACATGTTTTGCTTCTATCTTTGAATGGCTGGCCTCTACCCTACCACATCTTTAAGCTGAAGTCAGATGGCATTTTGCTGAGCGACATTTTTCAGAGGAGATCGTCACATGTTATGACTGAATGTATCACAGGGCAGAGGCGCAGATGTATGTAAACCTTCTGCATATAACGACAAAAAGAAATAAGAAAACAAATAATTCATATCATTTTATAACTGAATCTGACTTTGAGATATTGTGGTGACAAAATGTGCTGTTTGGAAGCACACACACGTGTCACCTCGACCTGGTCAGATACAATACCATATTCTGATATTGTGTAATTCAGGCAGAGGCTAAAATGGAATATATAAATCACTGGCGGCAAAATAACAGCAATTTGGCCCTCTAATCTTCCAGGCACTCAAATCGATGTATTTTCACTGCAGGTGTTGCACTGATTTCCCAAGCTGCCTCTCAACGCACAGTGTCATCATTTCTGTAAGGCATTTTACTCCAAATTGAAATGATCTGAAATTTGAAAAAACAGTAATAGCTGCTGACGCACAGTCGCAAAAAAAATCTTTATCCTAAAATATTGAATGATAACTCAAGATCATTGTTTTTCTTTGCATAGTACATACATATACAATGTTTGAGTACTTTATGGCACTACTATGACTCTGCATGTTTCCAGAGATGTTGTTCACATGCATGTTTGATACTGTGTAACTGAGGATCTCTGCGGCATTCACATCATAGTTGTGGTTTTAAACAAAACTCCCATAATCCCCTTCTTGCATGCATGTTAAATTTCACTACATCAAACAGTGCAAGAGGTAAAGTTATATAGAGGCCGCAGTGACAGAGTTTTTCTTTGTGAGGCAGAAGAACACAGAAAGAATGGAAGCTATGAATTAGGTGTATCTGTGACAGCCACAAACACATGATGGGACTGATCATCACCTGCATCACTTCCGTCACTCTCTCTGCTGCTCAGCTCCTCTGACTTTCATTCTTTCTCTCTCATTTTCTCTGTCACACTCAGTCCCTCTGCTTCTGTCTCTCCTTTTATTTTACTTATATTCCCTCAGTGCTGGCAAAGCTACACCGTGTGACGACAGGCGCTCACGGCACCCTGTGTGAGCTCCAAGCCCTGCTCTCCCTCCCTCGAGCGCCCTACTGCAGTTTCCAAGAAGCAGCAGAGAGATCCATGTCTAAACAGTGGAAAGAATAAAAGTCACTTAATGCAACCTCATTACGTAAATGCTCTCCGCTCTTATGAGCTCTGACCACAACTGAAAACGACACGAGCAAACGACGGTCAATAGCGTGCCGTGGAATCGTGCTTACGTCTACCATCAGACTGCGTTCACAGTCCGCTGGAGCACAAGTGGAAGGCAACTGAAATGTGAGACAATAAAGAAGATGAAATGGTGCTCCTGCTGGAAAAGATTACTTTTTAGGAGGTGGGGATCATCTGTGTCTGTTTCCAACAAGAGACACTCGACAAAAAAGGTGTACTCCAGCAGCTCACCTATGACACAGAAAGGCTTCCTGGCGAAGCGGAGTCGTCCCTGCCATCCTCTGTAGCGACAGCAGCATCCTGCCGACCAGATACGGATGATGTACTCCAACCCAAACACCACGATCATCACAAACTCCTGTTCAACAAAGACAGAAACAACAGTTGTTTTGGCAGCATGCTGATGTGTGGTTTTCCAGGCACTGAATATGAGTCACTGCTTGTCAATGTAGATCACAAATACATCATCATATATCATTATACACACCATTACTGCAATGTTTTTGTCATTAAAACGGACACCAAGTTGACAAGGTATCTGATAATGACTGTGACAGGTCTACAGTTACTGCACACATAGAGCCAGCTCCCATTTGATAACAACACTGATGCAATTAGCAGAGTGCAGTTAGTGAAATGGTAGTTAGTGCTGCAGGTGAAATCGTGCGGTGAATGCTCAAGTGGATAAAAGAAACGATTATTAGCACTTTCAAAAGTCACAACCCAAGTCTTTTCAAAAGCATGTTTGCTTTTGTGCCCACCACTAGCTGGTTCGGTCCTTCCTGATTGTCTTTCTAAAGGCAACTTTAAACTCTATTTCCTGTCATTACTCACAGAGAGTAAAGTTCCCAGCTTGGGGGCAGACATTTAAACAAATAAACCACTGATCTAGAAGTCTAGGTTTGCTATCTGTTATAGAGGAGGTGTGTTGTTATCCTAATTAAATATTTAAAGATATATAAGAGTTTAATAAAAACAAAAAAACAATGTATAGACTCACACAAAATCAATCCCTCTCAATCATCACTTAGGACTCACTAGAATTGTGTGGCGGTGTGTTTATCTGCCTGTTTACTCTTATTATTTCTTATTGTGTTCAGGATGTTCATGGGCACAGTGCACAGGTGAGGTCAGGACTTCATGAAAAGGTAGTGATTGGGTGCCAGATCATAAGCAGCACGTATCGAAGAGGAAGCTACTAAAATCACAGACAGCGTCGGGAAAAAAAGAAAACATGAATAAAGCAAGGTGGAACAAAGCTCTTTCTGAAACTACAGGTTGAATCTGTGGTTGACTTTCAGTTTTGCTTTAGTGGGCCAGCAGGCAACAATTCTTGCGTGATATACCTTTAAAATCTCTCATTCAAACTGTTTAATCACAATTAAAGTTGAGCTTAAATGAACAATGCCCCTTTAACCCTTTTAGATCACATCCCCGGTCATGTTGGGCACCTTTTTAATGAGATATAATCAGAATATATATTATATATGTGCAAGACATTTTGCAGTGCTTCAGCAACTAACGTTACATGAGGAACACAATGTGCTTCATCTCTCTCCTTTACAGATACTACTATCCTGTCAGTGTTACACCATCAGGGCCTCACTGTGATGATACACCCACTTTTTAAAATTCCTCCCAACATTATACATCGCCTGCCTATCCCATTTCACTCATAATTACTTTATGATACTGAAGCTAGATTCTCTCAAAATGCTGTTTCATCTAGACTTAAGCCCAAATCCCTTTACTGAGGCTTTCTATCCATACGCTCCTCCATTTCTAATTCATTACATGCACTTTAGGGCGTCTGCAACTTGACTATTGAGGACACTGAGGTGAAGTCCACAACTGAACACAAGGTGGGTATTTACAGTCTGGTTTCAGCATTTAAAAACTAATTTTACTACATTTGAGCCATTGCACAGAAAATCCCGCACACTGCTCTTGCTCAGCTTCACAATTTGATAGTAACACTACCATTTCAACACCATTATTTCCAACAACAGAAACTGCCCCACCCATTTCACAGGTGTGCACAGGCATGAGGGAATTCATCAGCTGTGGGTGCATCTTACTATATAATGACGAAAACTCTGTCTGTGTGTCTGTTCCATGTTTTTCTCCTCACTGACTTGGTCAATCCATGTGAAATTTGGCACAGTAGTAGAGGGTCATGGGAGGATGTGAATGAAGCAATATTACATCGATTGGCCAAAGGGGGGCGCTATAGCAACCGACTGAAATGGGAAACTTTGAATGGGCATATCTCATGCCCCGTATGTCATAGAGACATGAAACTTTGCACAGAGATGTCTCTCCTCATGAGGAACAAATTTGCCTCAAGAACCCATAACTTCCGGTTATACAGATTTTCCACCATTTTGAATTTTTTGAAAAACACTTAAAATTGATCTCTTCCTAGGAAGTTTGACCGATCTGCATGAAACTCGGTGAACATAATCTAGGGACCAATATCTAAAGTTCCCTCTTGGCAAAAGTTGGAAAACTTACTGAAACTGAGCTTCTATAAGGCAATGAATATTGCGGAGGGCGTGGCTCATCACATAAAGGTGTATAACATCTCAAGGGTTTCACCGATCACCACGCAACTTTGTAGGCATATGACCACACATAATCTGAGGGGACCCCTCCATTATTGACCCCATCAAACAAAATGGGGGCGCAAGAGAGCTAATTTCTTATCTAGGCCTAACCGCCATATCGATTTTTACTAAACTTGGCAGATATGTAGAACAGGACGCCTCAAGGTGACTGGAGAAATTTAACTCTAATTGGCAACTGGGTGGCGCTATAACAACAGAAAAATGCTTAAGAATGGCTAAAATGTGACCGATCACTGTGGCTCCCCCTGTGGCCGAGTGTTTGTTTTTGTTCTAATTTTTGGTATGACTAAGTCATGGTATGGTATGCTGTACATAATCATGGAAACTGTCAGTGTGTCATTCTGTCAGTCAGTCATTCTGTCTGTCCCACGTTTTTCTACTCACTGACGTGGTCAATCTGTGAAACTGCACATAGGTAGAAGGTGACAAAGCTACCAATGGGTATGGACTAGTTTCTCAATTAACTGACAACAGCCCGTGCGCCATACGTCACATATCCCACAAACTAAAGAACAAGGGAACAAGAAAAACATAGGAAAAACCTAGAAAACTAAAGCTCCTTACACAATAAAGGCTATTTGCAAGATTGTTTGCAAAAAAATGTATGTCTTCATGTTACCACCTCTCTCAGGCAGAGTAACTTTTTTATCCTAGATTCCAGGGCAGAAGAGAAGTGAACTGGATATTAATTCTGCAAACACTATCTCCCAAAGGATTAAAAGGTGAGATACCATGGCATGTCATGCTCTAATGGGTTTGGGGATCTCAAAGGCCAATTTATGATACATGGCATAAGAGTTGAACATTTTGAATGATTTCTGAAAGCTGCAAGGCCGATATGTTCATTCATAAAATCTTTTTTTGTGGTTTGAACACTCTTGAGGAAGGTCCAGGAGGACCGAAATGTTAGTGTTGCTAATAAATTGTGAAGCTGAGCAAGAGCAGTGTGTGGGATTTTCTGTTCAACGACTCAAGTGATATTTTCCAACGCACCTGCATTTGAGACAGTTGGATGTGCAAATACCTTCTTTAAACTACATTTAAACCAAGGCAAAGGCATCAAGTATTTACCCAGCAAAACTTTACTTTACTTCCTGGCACTGTGAAGAAGGCCAAATACATTTCTAAAAATATAATGGAATAGTTAACAGCATAGGTAAAATGGATGGATAGGCAGATCATATCTGTACTGCAATTTCTTGTTACTGATCGGTTCATAAAGTGTATTGGTGAGGCACTAGCTTGCAGTGGGTCAGGGAAAAAGGTGAAAGGTTAGGTAATACAGTACAAGCTGAGGGGTAAATGTATCATCACTACAGAAAAAAGCTTTAACTGGTTAACTAATTATTGACTGATGGTTGTCCAGTTTCTTACCAGAATGAGGAGACAGTAGGAGGAGAAGTCCTGATGAGCCGGGATGGTTGAGAACACAGAGAGGACGAGGCAGCTGAAGACCAAGATGAACCTAAACACAACAACAGAATAACAAAGGAGGGAATCATGAATACAACATTCAGTCAAAACTGTAATCACACAGGATGACATCAATGCTCTGACCTCTGAAACCACCACACTGACCAGCAGATCAAATCTCAAATTCCAAAACATCATTTCCACTGGTCACAAATATGCTGTTGATCATTGAAATGAGCACTGGAATCGTCCGCTGTATTTTCCTCTGTGAAAAACTCTTGAACCCAGTCTGGCACGGAGAGAAGAGCAGAACACGAACAACCTGGCAGCACAATCAGAACTTATTTCCTCTCTGCAGTGAACCATGAGGCGGACTATTATTCAATTTCCTGAGATATCAAGTTAATCATGCTTGTTTGTGTAACATGATTTGCAAGAAACAAGCAGTAAAACTGCGGCTATTGGAAAACAAGCAACATCCGACCATTTCCACACTCTGACTGTCGCTCCCTCCGCCAGGAAACCGTAGCCTTCCATCTTCATAACCATAACATGCTTTTTTTCCATCACATAGATCTTCCAAAAACACATCGTTGTCTGAAATAGGAGCGTGGGGTTTAGAGTTACAGTGGCTCTTGATGCTAAACAGTGAGAGCACATCTGTGTTTTATCATCTCAGATCTCCTCTTAAGCCTGCTGAAGAAAGGGCGGTCGACACGCTGTGTGTCTACTTTCTTTTTATGGAGAGGCTTTAGTGGAGCAGATAGGGCTTATTTCAGTCATGCCCTGCTTCATGTTTGTACAGCTACACATAATCAATTCAAACTGGAGACCTTTGTCTTATCTGTAACCTTTATGCCTCAAAATTCTTTTACTTCAAAAGGGGGAACTTCACTCTCAGGCAATTAGTTTCACAATAGTATGAGCTGGTATGTGTGGCAAAAATTAATAATTATTTTCTACTAAGTGCCTGAAATTAGGGTCGCTAATTTAGACATTGGATTCTTTGCCGAGATGTAACAACTCATTTGGCCGATAGCCGATACCAATGTCAATATATCCACTTTTTCCCCGACATAATTTTAGTGATCATCAAGTCTCTCTTGTAGTGGAATTAATAACATATTATGCATGCATACTCATATCATGATGGCCCCCCAGCAGATGGAGACATGAAATACAATACTTTTCAATGCATGTTCAACATTCAAAATTGTACAAAATAAAAAAATACAGATGACGTGCTGATATTATCGTGCATCCCTACCCAAAATTTCAATTTATTCATCACTTTACTATTTAGTGTCTACTATATAGGCTGTAGGTAATGAGTTAGTAGTGAACACACTCTGCTTTGTCATCTGAAAATAAGGAAATGTATCAGTTTCATTAAATCTGTATTGAGTTGAGTAGTGACACTCTTTAAAAGGTCTAGTGTGCAGGATTCTATGACATCTAGTGGTGAGGTTGCAGATTGCAACCAACTAAAACTTATCCTGTGTGAAAAGCCAGCCCGCTCTCACTGAAAAAATGACCACATATTGATAGGTCACTGTGCAAGCAGTGTATTACGACCCATACCTATGATTATTGTAAGGCAGCGCCCTCTGATGGCCGTAGTAATTATTACAGAAGCAAGAGAGGAAGTGAGGTGACAAAGTTGGTAAGGTTGCAGATTGCAACCAACTAAAACTTCTCCTGTGTGAGAAGCCAGCCCACTCGCACCGTAAAAACGACCACATACTGGAATGTCAACTGTGCAAGCAGCATGTTACGACCCATACTTATTTTTATTGTAAGGTGGCGCCCTCTAATGGCCATAGATTTTACTACAGGAGCAGAAGAGGAAGAAAGGTTCAACAAATACTGAAGAAGCCAATACAGGATAGGCAGGGTACTTTCACCAAGGAGAGCGGTGTTCACGTCAAGGTTTGATGTCTTTTAGTAACAACGTAGCTTAGTGTGCTAGTATGTATAACATGATATGGTAGTGACATGTGACGTGACATATGTGACATGTCATAAGATTTAGAATTTAGAATTTTTTTCTGGTTTGTTATGGAAATAAGATCATCATGTATTAATCTACAAATTCATGTAAATAAAGTCACAGCCTCTCACAGAAAATGACACATTATCAAATAGTACAGTGCAATACATTAATTTACCATAATGTAGACACTTCTGCAGTCCAAAAAATGTGTAGCATGAAGCTACAGCTTATAACATCTACCCTTTGAACAGCACATCATATTCAATATCAACAGCAAAAAAAAACAAAAGTCAGTCATAAAAGTCGTTTTGGAAGTCAGTGGAAATAAACCGAGGTTGAGGTTTTTTTTAGTTTTTTGTTGTTGAGGTTTGAGAGCAGGTTGGGAAAGCATGTTGGAGAACTACAGTGGCCTATGCAAAAATGCATATGGCCCTATCGAGAGCCAATGTTTGGTCCATTCTAGGCTACCGTAGAGCAACATGGTGGACTCTGTGAAAGAAGACCCCCTCCATGTGTAGATACAAACGGCACATTCTTAGGTAATGAAAACAGATGATTTCAGGTGATTTTAAACTAATGAAAACAATAAATCCCCCTAATTCCTTCACACTGGACCTTTAATTTGAAATGACAAACTTCTTAGAAAATAATTGGTTGTTTCACTACACATCCAGAAGTAAACAGAGCAACATATCATTCATAGGAGTCCAGTTTCTTACCACCTGATGAGTGTAAGTCGAGAATAATACTTCTCTTTTAGCTCTGTTTTTGGTCTCAACCAACTCCTGAGAGAAATATCTGTCCCTTTAGCTGCTAAATGCTCCATTATGTTCACCAGCTCGTTGTGAACTGTATCACAGAGTTCAAAGGAAGTCTTTCAAGCTTAAAAATCGGGGGTCATCAGGATTACATCCAGCATTAGAAAGGCGCCTGTGTGGAAATGGTGGGTGCGCAGTGTTCCAGTGTCTCATTAAACAACACAGCACAGTACAGGACTGTGCTGATCTGACCCCAGTCGGGCCGCCTTTGACATTCACAGAGCCAAAATGGGGGTCAGAATTTTCCACAGCCATGAGAACGATTATGTCATTATTCCTCGACCCATACGTTCTCCTCTTGCTCTGTCGCACAGCTCAGAGAGCTGCCAGGGGATCACAGAGAAGTAAATGCATTAAGTATCAAAAGTTTGAGGTTTGCTCTGTTGACATTTCCAAAGATTTGAATAATGTGATTTTGATTGGAGGAAAACATCTAGTGACAAGCATTGTGGTGCTGTCATCTGAAAAGCAAGCTCCCTGTCACCGGCACACCTACGCCTCTCGCACTTACAAGGTTGTCAGACCGAAAATTACACAGTGACAATCAACTCCCTTCATCCATAGCCAAACTCGTGTTTCCATTTTGAATATATTTACTTTAAAAGGGGGTAGAGAAGTACTGAAAAGCACCCTGACAACGTCATTAAGCTCTCAACCAAGTTCACTAATTAATCTCACAAACTGTTGTTTTCAGCCGGCCCCGTCCCCGTGTGTCATGATGCTCTACGCTTATAGGCGACAGAATTAATCTGGAGTGTCTCGCTCCGCACTTCCAGCAGAGTGATCACTCTTAACCTTCCAAACAGCAGCAGCTGAAAATTAAGCAGGCTTACACACACACACGCATACACACACACAAACGCATCATCACAAGAGCAACATAGAGACATCTGTCCTCACCCGCTCACCCAATCACCTCTTTCAAATGCGTCCTCCATCCCTCAAACAGAACAGAAAGAGACCTCGCGACACTGAGCGAGTGGTAAGTGCTGCTTTGATTTGCATAATTTAATTGATTTGTTTGGGAAAAGGGTTGTAGTTGGAAGACCAGTGACTAATGTCCACACACTCTTCAGTGTATTATATCATCTGTCATGGATTTGGATTTGAATTTGTATAGAGGCGGGGCCAGAGGGGTGTTAAGAGGCAATGAAGTCGCCGGAAAAAATGTTGGCAGTGTACATTTCTGCAAATAAGCAATAAGCTAAAATTATTTAGCAGTTACATTTTAAACACTATGGTTAACATGGTTATGCTTAGGCACAAAAAACACTTGGTTATGGTTAGGACAAGATCATTCTTTTGGCTTAATCTACCAGGTTTTGGGGGCACAATCCTGGCAAGAAAAGTGGCAATGTCTTGCTGCTTTTCCTATCAATATCTTGGCAGGAAAAGAAGCAAAAAAAAAAAAAAACTTTTCGTGGAAAGGGTTGCTACAAAACTACCATGTTTAGCCTCTGGAAAAACACAGACAGATCGCTGCAAGACACCTACGTTTGGAGCCTAAAAGCCGATGGAAACACAGCAATGATCCACTAAATCACAACTGGTTTCTGCAGCTTTGCAGGTGCCTGACTCGCCATCCATCATCCCCTCATAACAAAGTCAGCGTACATACTACGTCACTTTAGAAACCCTGATATCATATGTATGAAATGTACAAATGTAAAGTATTCGTTGTTTATAATAACATATAATGCCAACATTGCTCTCTAGCAACTGGCTGAGAGGTGGCACAGAGTTACAAATGGCAGCTATTTATTATTATATCCTATTTGAATATGTAATTTTTTTTATTTAGCATTCATTTCCTAATTGTGCCCCGCAGGTGCTAAACCTGCCCCCGTCTGTGTAAGGTATGGATTGTGTATCAGGTGAAGGACTTCTCTATTTATTCCTACAAATGATATATAGAGAAAAGCAGTCTAGAGCCACACTGACAGAGTGACTGTAACCTTCCCTCTGACAGTCATTAAAAAGACAGTTGTGTGGACTCCTGGTTGTGTGTTAATTGGGTCACAGAGCACCAACAGACTAACGATGCTGTAATGATCTGATCTGATCTGATCTGATTGGGTTTCTCACGTCAGGTGGTTACAGAAGAAGCGCTCACTCATCCTCTGATGCTGTCCATGGTCCTGAAAACAAATTCTCTGCTGGTTGTTGATTCATCATTAGGTTTTGCTTTCACAGAACTCCATTGTGGTTTTTAATTAAGGTTGATATCAAAGCAGATATTTAATTGTCTGTGTCTTTGTAGCTAATAAGTATCTTTTCCTCCTGCCCTGCCATTTCAGCTGTGTGTCAGTTCAAAACCATGTTATACTTTGCTTCCAGCTGATAAATTGAATTGGATTAACTTTAACATAATGTACCTACAGAAAATACGACAAGACGTGCATGTAAGTTTTATAACTTTAATGGTGTGAACACATTTTAAATTCTCGTTATCAACCATTCTGAATCAATCTGACAGTTATTTTCTACATTAATTTTACACGTAATGTTGGTGAGTACAACTCCACCAGTAATAGAAATTTCATCTGTAGCTGTTGCGGGAGCTTTCTGAACATTGATGATGTCAAGATTATCTTATCATGGGCTTAACAAAAAATCTTTGTTACAAACTGCAGGCAGGTGTTTGAAAGGACAGAAACACTTACTAGGCAGAGATGGTAAAAGAAATACGAGTGAGAGAATCATACCAGGTTTGTTTTTGGAGTTTGGCCCATACTAGGCTGAGTTGTTCTGATGCCAATACCAGTGAAAGAAATGCCTCTGATACTGCCTAATATGCTGGATCAGGTATCAGCAAGTACACAAGTCTATGCACCGATCAGATACCTTGTCATTTATTTATACACTTTAAAGTAGTTTTACACTCAGATAAAAAGGCAGTTTTCCTGCAAATCAATTATTCGCTGCTCTACTCTACTGTTTTAGAGTTGCGAAAAGGAAACTATTTCCTGTAAAAAGGTGTAACATTAGCCATTAGCAAAATTCAAGGAGGTGCCATATTAAATTGCTGGAGTACCCCTTTAATGTTTGGTTGTATATAAAAAGGTGCAAAAAGGGAAAAAATCTAAATAATGCCTAAAAAGTTCTTAGATCCCAAAGTGATGTCCTACCATGCTTTAGTCCAATCAACAGTTCAAAGACCAAAGAGATTCAATGTGCAAAGGTATAAATCTGACCTTTATAATGCTGAGGCTAACACTGGTTTTAATTTAAATGTCCTACCTACCTCTCCCCTTTTCCTCCTTTAGCCCCTCCCACCAGACAAACGCGGGCATATCAGGCACTAGCGCGCCTTTCATACACTGACCTAGTGCATTTGTTTTTCCTAGGATGGCTAGTACTTGTTGCCTTTGATGGTTGAATTGATGAGGTTTGGGCATGACTACAGAGACTAGTTGGTTTATAATAATAATAATAATAATAATAATAATAATACATTGATTTATATAATCTTATTTTATTGTACAGTTGTTCACAGCGTATTCGCTTGGCTCCTCCCCATCTAGTTCTCCCTCTGTTTATCAGACCACAAATAAGACAAATTAGCAGATTAGCAAGCTAGCCACCCCACGGTCCCCCCACGTCACTAACCCACTGCTGTTGACTGCTTCTCCAGGAGGATGGTGGCTTTAATGGCTTGAAATTGACCAACACAAAGCCCCCAAAGTCTGGTGTGAGGGCAGGCTGGTGGCCAGTGGCAGCTTCTGGTCTAACCTGTGTAAAATTTGCTGTCAGGTGGGGATTTTGAGCTGTTCCCTGTGACTTTCTTTTTGACTCTTCGCTTTTTTGGGTTGCTTTGCTGTGCAGGCAGTTGTTGCCAATCCTGGAATAGCAACTGTCTTGGTCAAAGTCTCGCGTCACAGCCTAGATTTTCTAAAGCCTGAAAATGGAGGCAAAAGGAGGTGCAGAAGTTTTCTCTCAGTCCACTTTAATTACAAGATGCTCAAAGTTTATTATGGGATTTTTCCTCAGTGATGCCAAACTAAAACTGCCCATCCCAGCTTAAATAGACTGGTGCTTAAACATTAAAGTGTTTACGAACTAATTAATTTTCTATGTAGTTAAAACCTCGGTAGAATCACCATGTAGCACTGTATGGAACTCAAAGTTTGTTTTACACCGCGTCATTAGATTCAAGCTACAGTTCATCGTCTGCTGAGGGGTGCAGTGTGTTGCATGTTTTGGCAGAAGATATTATTCTCAAATGCCACAGCTAGGGTTGAAGACATACCTCACATAAACTAGTCTGAGTGGGCGGAAGTTTGCTGCAGAGATCAGCCTCTCATTGGGCGGAACGAGCCACCCGCTGAAGTCCCGCCCTACCACCTCCGGTTGTGTAGCAGTTTTCAACCGTTTTCAACACGTCCTTTACTAACTTTTGCGGTGTTTGTTCTTGCGGGGATGTAGCCATTTTTCTGCCATGGTTCGCGTCCTGTAGGTGATATTTTTGTGGCCGTGTTACACCAAAACCTGTTTCCCCCCGGCAATATTTTTGCAAGGGCACCGTTGCTGTGGCACCGCCCAGAACGATTGTGATTGGTTGAAAGAAGTACAAGCAGCCGGGGCATTTTTTTCTCCAATCTCACAGTGAGAGTCGGCCCAGCCAGACCTTTCTTTTCTTGAGAAAGGTCTGGTCTTTCTTTTCTTGAGAAAGGTCTGGTGAGCGAGACTACACATAAACTAACCACAACCTGTTTTTTCACTTTACATCTTAAACAAAGATGAGGGAACGAGGGGAAGTGTGTGTCACGTTAATGTCAGCTCTGTGTTATCCTTAGTAACTTTATGAGGAGACGAGAATAAAAAGGGAAACCTAAAACCTTATAAAAGACTTGTTCAGGGTCATAAAAGAAGTCGTGTCTGTCAACGTCTCAGATGTCTGTCTGTCTTGTAAGCACGCTTGTGGGGTGTGTCTGCTATTGTTTACTTCTTCAGGATCTGTATATTTTCTATGAATAGATTATTGAACAATTTTTAGCTTAACATTTCTGTTGTCATGAGAGTCAAGTGTCTTTCAGGTACAAAATTTAGATTTGAAGATAAAATGTGTTCAAATGCTCGTAAATCACCTCAAAAATATAAAGTAGTTTAACTACATTATGTTGAGGATAATGTGTTTTCTATCTACAATTAGGGCGACATGGCTTTGAAGCTATGTTTAGATCCAAAGAGTAAAACATCATTCATAAAAGCGTCATCAACATAATTACCCACAGTAGTCCATCTGCCTCCTTTTACAGCGTCTGCGACCCAGAGACATGACCTCCGCTGTGAGGTCATGCAGTTACATTCCTCCGCAGTCAGCCATGCATTTCATCTCTCAAAGCATTCTTCACATTCAGCCTGACAATGTGTTGGTGTTTTCCAGCAGCTACCGGCCCTCTCAGTGTACAGTCAGAGGCTTACATGGTGGAGGAGTAGATTTTAGAGATGTGTCATACACTGTTGGATTATTACTTGTTCAGCACAGTCACACGCATAAGCACAAACACTTTGCAAGACAGCATGTGTGTGCATGTGTTCCGTGCATCAGCCGCTACCTGTTATGAGCCACAGCGCTGACAGTGAGCTGTGGAAATCAGTGTGACTGTAAAGCTCAGAGGACAGTGCCACGAGACTGAAGGCGATTGAACAATTTCCATAATGCACCTGGCTCTCTGAAAGGCTGAGCCAGGGATGCACTCTGTATTTTGTCAAGCTGTTGGAGGGGGAGGCATTGTGTTGCGCCTTCCCCATTACGCTGATGTTATGCATCTCAGTCTGCAAGAGGCAGTGAAAGAGAGAGCAGAATGAGCAGAATGGGTTCGGGAGATTAGACGAGTGCAAATGAACTTGCAAAGTTGGCTCAAAGAGAGAGAACGGGAGCGAGGATTTTCATGACATCTCTACAGCGAGGTGTTTAGGAGGAGTCCTGTGGGTTCGTTTGTTGGTGTGTGAGGCTTTTTGCTGTGCACGGTGTTTAGGAGAATGACACAGTTTCAATAACACTGGCGACACACAGTAGCCCACTGGAGAAATAAGGCATGCAGACCTGCTGGTGCTCTGTGCATCCACACAACAGAGGGCATAGCATGAGGGTTTTCAAATGGCTGTGGTTACATTAAGAATAACAAACACATGCACTACAACTTGAATGCATATTTTCAGTGACGTCCTGGTTTGTGGCGGGGCCGCCATGCTGTTTATGTTTGGGTTAAGGAAAGGAAGTTCTCCCCACCACAATGGAAGGTTTGAAATATTTGGAAAAGATTGCAAAGACAACACATGACATTTTGTCGTTTGCCAAGATTTTCAATTACAATTTCCTACTCGTTGTCTACTTTGTAGACAGAGAACTTCCTTTTTACGTCATTTAATCTTTTTATTTTTGTTGTTCTGCAGATTCCGGATGTTTTGAGAGTAAATACGCACATGGTTGCTATTTCCATTAAATCCATAATACGTGCCAGTGCTCTCAGTATTGCTGCTCAGCCAGGTTTACCTCAAGTGACATGTCCTGACATCACTGCAAGAAGGAAAGACTACAGGGAGAGTTTGGCTGTGATAAGATTAATTTGCGTCCCTCTGCCTGAGGGCGTCACTACAGCTTTATGTGCTTCCAGAGGTGAGAGACTTCCCAGGATAGATCAACAGTGCAAAACAGTAGGCTTTTTATATGACTTCACACAGAGGACAGAGGCTCTTGTAGCAGCAAAAACTGCCACCATGCCCAACAGCAGCAGTGACAATGACACTGATGACATTTTTAACCTAAACAGAGACAATGTATATTTTCCAGAGTAAAGTTTCCAACATATCCACCAGTTATGGTGCAATATTATCTTTTATTTGGAGTTGTGTTTTTGGCCAACGCCACCTGATGAATGTAGCTAAGTCTAATATTTACTCCCTCTCTGGCTATCTGGCTCTTAAGCTGCTTAATGCTCCACTGTGTTCACCAGCTAATCGCTAACTGTGTCTGTCTGATGTTCAGTGCCAAGCAGGAGACGGAGGTTAAGGTAAGTACAGGTATATTATTACCATTAAAGGCAGAGTCAGTAAATTGAAAGAAAGATTGATATTTGAACTCATCACCCAAATAAATACACCCTCCTATCAGTGCTCCTGTCACCTCCCTCTTACTCCCACTGCCTTTCTCTTTATACATCCACAGCCATGAGCACAAATGCCCCCTGTTGCTGACTGGCTGGTATAGTGTTGTGTGGCTTGGGCCCGATACCATTCTTATTTTCTACCCCCACCTCTTGTTTTCAAGTGCCACTTAGGCCCTCGGAGCAGAGTCACAATAGGCAGTGGTGGAAATCCTTCCCTAAGAAACGGGGCAACAACACATTCTCACTCCGACCTCATCACATATCGACGTTTGGTTATGGACTTTCCACGTCCACATATGTACAAGGTGCCCTGGGTACATTGATGGTTGATGTTCTGGTACATAGTGTCAACTTCTGCCTGTAAAGAAATTACAGGGTTTGGCTTTACAATCTCACGGGAAGCGAATACTAGCCTCCCAGGTGAAAGTCAGTGGTTGTTCATCCACCTCCCCTCCTACCCACCCTACTTGGACTTCAGCTACCTTAACTTTCATCGATGTCCTGCCACATTTCCTTCACTGGGCTGGGGAAAAAACTATGCTTCATTAAAATCCACACTAAAGTATCCTGGCGTACTGTATTACAGTCTGGTGCGCCCGCTGTACAGCAGCAGACAAAAAGGGAGGGTAATAAACACAGCACAAAAAATAATCGGCTTTCCTCCTCCTTCCCTGGAAGTGGTCGCTAACACCCGCTACCTCAGCGGAGCCTTGGCCGCCATCAAAGACTGCACTCACCCAGGATATCGTCTGTTTGATTCGCTGCCCTCTGGAAAGCGCTACAGATCATTCAGAACCCAGACAAACAGACTTCAACACAGGTTTTTCCCCACAGCAATAAGAATATTGAATGGATTCAAATACACAGGATGAACTTAATTACTACATTTTATGTTCAATATTTATTATCAATCTACTGTACTATATGTGCAATATTAACAGATGTTTTTTTACCTAGTACACTTTATTCATTAGTGTGAGGACTGGGCAGTTGAATGTGTGGAGGATGTAGTTTTAACTGCCAGCATCTTACAGGAGTAGCACAATGACAAGAAAAGGCATGCTGATTCTGATTCTAGCAGTGCTCTGTAAGCTAACGTTAGCAACCCGTGCTCCAGACCAAACTCAGAACAAGCCTTCTTCCAACTCATGGAAAGACAGAATAAAAATTGTTGACGTAATGGAGCATTACTGGGATTAGTTAATGTAAAGTGTTTTCTGTATTTTACATTTGAATCCATGCAACTTCACCTGTTTTTACAATTCATACATGTTATTCCTATGGTCTAAGACTGTACAAAAATAACAGTAAATATGAACAACTCTCCCAAATTCAAAAACTAGAGTGCTAATACTCAGATTTATGATGTCATAGGGTATAAAGTCTGGAGCTGCTCTATAGACAACAAACTGGGAAAGATGTTTTAGATGACACTGCGAGCACCCAGGGGAATGTTCTCAGTATATAGGTATATTTTCTGTTTCAGAACCGAGAACACTACAGTCGAATATATTTTATTGGTGTATAGAAAAGGGTCCATAAAATTAGGTTCCCATTCACTGTCTATGAGCAGCTCCAGACTTTAAACCCTATGCCATCACAAGTTTGAGACTTCCTGCTCTGGTTTCTGGCTTTAAAAGAGAGAGAAGCTCATGTTCATAAATATCGATTACATTTTTCTAGGCCATGAAAATAACATATTGGGATTCTCAATTTAGGTGGTGCTCCCGTTTAACATGGTGTAGCTGTAGCATGACGATCATTAATTCAAGTTTACTGGCAGGGCGCTGATGTGGTAATGTGAAATGTTGTCATGTGAAATGGGAGTACATTAGGCTTCAGCTCGCTGCTAGATGAACCTGTCAGCATCTTTTTGGTGCCTCTACTTCCTCCCCCATCAAACATGAAAACTTTTAATTCAAGCGGTGCTCGTTCTGCTTGCTGGCTTCAAACGGTGAAACCTTTAGCTCAATTTTATGTCCCTACAGTAGTTTAAAAAGCAACACTTTGTACAAGGCTTTTTTCCTGCTGTGCAGCAAGGGCTGATGTTCAGTTGTGTCTTGCTGATATTAGAGAAGTGATTAAAGTCTTTGATTAGATGTGCAACATTTCTACTTGTGCTCTTCCTGACAAGATGGACAAAGTGGTACTGTGGGTTGAGACAAGACGGCCTTGCTGTTAAATTAAATACCTTAAATATCACACATCACATCATGTAATACATGAGATACACACATTTGTTCTCTTTCAGCTCCTAATGCACAGTCTGTGTTTTGTTAAATATTTAGAAATATATTGCAGCAATAGACATCCAGTTAAAACAGCAGATTTGCACTGTTTATTTTGCTATAATTACTATATTTTGCACCTCTTTTTTAAAAGCATGAATGCCACTCTGGTTGGTGTTATGTTGTATAAGCAATTACTACATCAGCGCACCTCGTTTCCCACTGAGCCCCAAAAAGATAATTAGTGCAAAAAGCAGATGGACCGGGTGCATCATCCTGTTATGCTTCCCCCATCACAGCAGCCCTGGAAATAGAGTTAGCTACACAGCTGGGCAGAGATATCACAGCTCAATGCCTGAAAAAGAAACACAAGAGGAGCCTGTGTAAGAACACACACACAATCATCTGTGCTATGGATTGATGTGCTATTAGTAAAAAACAAAATGCGAAGGCCCTACGAGGAGATAGAGCCACAGAGACCACCCACAGTGCACAACTATTTCATGCTCTTTCTTCGTTTGAACACAGCAAAGAGACCATAATGAAAATTCAGCACAAACTGCCATGGGTGTATAATGAAAAGTTAAGGGCCTTTAACACGCTCGGTAGAAAAAGAAAGAGAAATACATCTGGATAAAACCGCAAGTGTGCAAACCCGTAAAGCAGCCTCACTCCAGTTTAATGTGTTCTCTCCTCTCATGTCGAGGCACGTAAAGAGGCTGTGCAGATTAAAACTCCATCAGCAGAGCTGTAGGAGGACTCGTAATGGAAAGAAAAGGGGAGGAACTGAACAAGTCTGACTTCATAAATGAGCCAGACTCTGACTGTGCAGCTTCCCATTGTTCATGAACACCACCTGCAACTGAGACTGGATGATCAATCATTTCCATATCGAAACTGCCATTTGCGCTGTTTAAAAATGACAAGAGCTGCACTTTAATTATGAATAATGAATTATATAAAAGCGTCTTAAAGGGACAGTTCACAACAAAAACAAAAATACATACTTCTCCTCTTACCTGTTGCACTTTTTAATCAATCTAGATTATTTTGGTGTGAGTTGTTGAGTTGTTAAGAGACATCGGTGGTAAAGATGTCTGCCTTCGCTCTAGTGTAATGGGACTACATACTCGACATGCGGTGCCCAAAGTGCTAAAAAAAAAACGCTGAAAAAAACCTCAACAACAATGTCTCTTTCCATAAATCATGATGCAGTTATCCGAGATAATTCACAGCCCTTGTTGTGAACAGTTTCATGTAGGAACTATTTTTTTTCTACCCAACTACACCCACCAACCCTATAATTGGTAGTTTGTAGGGTTGCACAATGTTTAATTGAAATTTTTTTTTAAAAAAACTTGCACTCTGAGTATAGTAAAAATTCATTCCAATCTTTCTGTAGGTGCTATTCTATCTGATACACACTAGGGATGTCCCGATCCAGCTTTTTCACTTCCGATCCGATACTGATATTACAGCCTTGAGTTCTGGCCGATACCGATCCGATCCAAGCACATATTATACATATTCACTTATTTTGTTGTCAGTCATGTTAGAAAAGGTTTGATCAAGCAAAGAACAACTACTTAATCAGGTTAGTTAGAATGATCCACAACAGTTGGTATGAGAAACTGACCTGTTAATTGTTAACAGGGTTAAATAAACAAACTTTAAACTTGAACATTAACATTAAATAAAAAATATAGCTGGTTTGCTTTGGCTGCTTTGGCCCCTTAATAAATAGAAAATGAATCAACACAAGAAATCTTTAAAATGTCTAACAATGAAATTAAAATAGCAGCAAGACTCCACACACTTTTGCTTTGCCCCCCTAATAAATAAAAAAAAAAGATTAACACCACAAGACATTGTTGGCATTTAACAAACAATGCAGCCTTTCCTTTTCAGTTATTTTAGTAGTGTTTTTGTAGTCCATCCATGGCTCCAATTTCACTAATTGTGCCCAAAACAATGCCATCAGTGCTCTTTACTTAAACAGTAAGAGTGTAAACCAAATAAAAATATCACTTTCAAAAAACCAGAGCAGAAAACAAATAGTCAGTTAACTAAATTGACCGCTACTCTTCCTACCCTCTGTGTATCTGCCGTCTGCATGTTGGCCTGGTGGATTGATAGTAAGAGCTGGAGCGGATCACTGGAATGGACTGCTTGAATCGCGGAGCGCTGGGCTGGCCGGAAAACCTGGCACGGACTTCATGAAAAACTGGATTGGAGTTCATGGATCGGCATTTTTCCATGCAGTCCGATCCGATGCCGATGCCCGTTTTTTGCTAATATCGGCGGCCGATACCAATCCAATACCAATTAGGGACATCCCTAATACACACCATGGATTAAACTCTCTGGTCAATAAGACAGAGCGCTCGCTGTCAGGCATCGTCTGATTGGGCTGAATCTGTGTATATGCAAGTAAGGTTTATTAGACTAGTGCTGCTGTACTGCCGGAGGAAAATATGATAAGATGAGACAAAAAGCACAGATGCCAGAGAGAAACTGGTGCCTAAAAGAACAGCACGTCCCTCGTCTGTTAATATTTTGGATACAGGAGAGACAACATGGCGCAAGCACAGGTACTGTGCAAGTCTAAGTGAAGAACTGGGTACACTTTAACATTCGTTTATTTATCACAAGTCATTTCATTATTGCATATTTACCTCATATTCTGAAGCATTAGGAGGTTATTTTATTCTCTCATTAAACACTGCACATATAACGAACATAAACCCAAAACCAGACTTGTGTCATCATACTGTAACTGGCCAGCTATGTAGCTGATATCAAAAAGTAAAACACTAAAATGTCAGGTTGACAGTATGTCTGACAATGACTAATAAATGAGGGCTTAACTGTTATTATTTTTTTTTAGAAAATGAGTTTCCCTACTTACAACTGACCTGTGATTCTATTCATAAATGGACACGATACATTTGTGATAATGTTTGAAAAACTATGTACTATAGACCAGGATTCCTACAGCAGACATTCATTTTTAGTAAAACTGCTTTTATTTCAACTGCAATATTGAAAAGATGGTTTGGCAAAAACAACTGTCGCGAGTGCAAATTAAGATAGATCATGTTGATATCAAAAGAGTGTGTGAAAATAAATTTCAGAGAGTGATACTGGATCAGAAAATCAGCTGGAAACTTCAAATAAGTCACATTCAATCAAAGCTAGCAATGAGCATTGCAGTTGGGGGAAATCAAGACACATACTGGACCATATATCACTATAAATACATTAGCCACTAGGAGTGTACATAACGTTGGATATAGGGAGCACGCGAACACACTGTTTTTAAAGTCACAGGCATGGCAGGAATTGGTTAGATTTAAAACAGTACAAAGAAATAATCTACTTCTAATTCAAAAACTGTTTTGTCATGGGGGGGGGGGATATAATTTAAGAGAAAAAAATTAAATAAAAAAACATTGTGTTCGTACAACTTTTAAACGTCTGTGTATTTTAGAAAGATGAACATACACAATATATTGGCACCAGGTATACAGACCAAGAGGTCTGGTGCTGATGGATTGGTTTATTTATTTATGTATGCTTGGTTGAGATGGGGATTGTATATTTATTATCTTAGACTGTTGTTTATTTATCTATATTAATGGTCGTGAATTCGTTTGGGATAGTTGTTGACAATATTCTTTTTTAAATGAGACATGAAAAGTGAGAAGGAGGTAGGATGATGTAGGTGTACACTTCTTCATACTCCTTTTCGAGCATGTGTGTTGATGTATTTTTTGTTTTTTTAAGTTTTTGTTTTGCTCGAAATAAAGTCATTCATTCATTCATTCATTCATTCATATAATATTTGTCAGCAAAACACAAAATGAAATCATTTTAATGTACTGTAATTAATGATCATGTTAAATATTTTTCTATTATCTGCCTTTAAAATGTAAAGAAATATTACAAAATGCCTAAAATAAGTTCTCAGAGCCCAAGGTGACATCTTTAGAAATAATAATAAAGAAAAAGTTTTTTAAAAAAAGGCCTATTTAAGAAGCTAAACACTGAAAATGTTTGGCAGTCTTGCTTAACAGATGACAATTATCAAAACAGCTGTTCATTTTCCGTCATATGACTAATTGTTTGATCACAGTACTGTAATGTTGGCAGTGATGCTGTACATCTGAACATCTGCTTTAAAAACTAACATGTGACTGATGTGTGGTTGTTTACACCCACTTTAAAAGAGCCACCTGTTTTTGCACAGACGCACTTTCACATCTGGGGTCAAACCACAGCAAACACCTCCTCCTACCACACAGATTCCCATCTGGTGACTTGGCCACTCCAAATCACACTGAATATTTCATGTGCAGTCGTGTGTTGTGCTGGAACGGAGATGTTAGGTGAGCTGATGGGCAGCATTTTGAAACAGTGTTTGGCAACATGATGAAAGTGATGTAATTATCTTGTGGAGGCACTCACGCAGAGACACAGCATTTGTTGTTGTGTGTGTCAGTGGTGTTATCATATTGTCTCATAGCCTATCAATATCTGCCTATTGATAAAGTCTGTTTTTTTTATTACCCAGCTTCAGAAGATTACAGTCAGCGAGCCCTGCTGCCAATTAAGACTGATGTGACAACAAGAAAAAGGGCCCTTAAGGATGAGACTGGCACAACGATTCATCCTCACTACTTTAATTTGAGTATTTCTCACACACTGCTCCCATTATCCCTGTTATGGGAGAGGATATTACTCGAAGCAATCATGGTCAGGGATTGATCTGTGTCATTTGCAAGCGTATTGATCCTATTCCACACTTAAAAGTGTCCACACCAACTCTCTCGTACGGTCTCATCTGCTCCGCTGTGATGCTCAGTGCGGTGGCGTCCCATATTTCAGTGATTCTTGCCATCGATCAACACCAGAGAAAATAGTCTACTCTCTACAGCCAGTGACGGGTCAATACTTGGACCTTCAGGCTCCGCCCTACTTCTACCTCCACTCTCTCTCTCTAGACAAACAAGTATAAATGGTGCCAGGTGAGGGGATAATGAGGCACCCAGACATACAGTCACTGAGGTCGAGGAGTGGCAGAGACACACACAGCTCTCATTGTCACGATGTAATGAGAGGCGGACATGGAAAAGCGTCCTGGCCTAACCCCACAGAGTTTGGAAAACTAATACCTTTGTGTCTTGCATAAAGGCATCACGTGTCCAGATGGCGTGCTGACCATCAGCCACTGGAACCACCACGCCCACGCTCCCCTGTGGTGTGTACAGCCACCTACTCAAAGGTCAGACTCATAGATAAATACACCAACTGTATGTGTGGAAGATGAATCAGCAGAGGGAGAAAAATAAAGTTAGAGGCCTCAATTCATTCAGGACGGCTGCGGCAGAAAACAAGAATCTCACAGGTCAGCAGAGTTTAAATCAAAAGACTTTCAGCAGAGGTGGTCGGCGCTAAAGCGAAGGCCATCGTCAAGACGAAGTGACCCTGTGCTTCAAACTATAGAGCTTCAAACAAGATCAAAAACCACTCTCTGTGGAAAAACTCAGGGGGTTAAACACCACGCACATTACTTTTTCATTTGAGTATGGAGGAGACCAGCAGAGACCAGCGCTCTGCGGCGAATTCATTCACTGCTTTATCCGCTCAGGCAAACCCCTGTGACCTCAAAATAGCAAGGACCCCATTAATCAATGCAGGAGTGGCCTCGTCGATGAGCTGACGCCTGGCATCCATCTCCATGCAGTCTAAATTTGGGTGATAACGAAGGATGGAGCTGATGGCGGAGAACATTAAAATGGGCTGCGCCGCTGTGCCAGAGCAAAATTATTAACCCAGATGTACGTTGTGACGACAGCTTTTCAATCAACAGGCAATCTTTACTTTTTAATCTTCAGCTCCTCTGTTTCTCCTGTTTTCTTCTGCAGTGACTGATGCTGGAGTTTGGCTTTTGAATATAATCAATTCTGTCTGCCACAGACGACAAGAAATCTGTCTCTGAACATTTCATCTGTGAAACTAAAATAATCCCAACTGGGCCTGTCTTACTATATGTACCACCTTCTTCTTTTTAAACAGTGATTTATATTGCGTAGGCTATAAATCGACAATCCTTTGCAGACAGTTAACCTGCACCTAATCAATGTTTTTATATTAAGAAAGGAAAATGTCTGGTGTGTATAGTGAAGTGTTAAGCAGCTAAATAGTATAGCGAGGCAGCTAGAAGGACGTGGAGGTCAGGGTAGTGGATAGAAGTGCAGGGCACCTGTCTCTCATGAAGGAGACCAGAATTTGACTTTCTGCAAGACCATTGTTAAATATTTTGCTGAGTTGTCTACCTACATCATCCCAAACATTTCCGACAACCTTCAAACCCCAAGAAATATGTAATTTTACTTGAGGACATGGTCTGTGTCATTTGGTTGCCGTTGCCTGCCAGTGGCGTCACATCTCCTATGGGCCTGTGCCAGGGTTGTCTGCCAGAAGCTGCCATAAACTGACTTTTTATACAGTTTTAAGCCACATTTTTACGATATGCTTTTTAGATCTTGGTCGTTTTCAGCAATATTTTCGAACCAAATGAAGGATTTTAGTCACTGGACGTCCAGATGCTCAGCTGATTATCAGCGAAACCAGCTGAGAAAACATCACAGGCAACTCCAACAGCATCGGAAAAACACTGATTTTTAACGGGACAGTGCTTTATTTACAGGGTTTGTTTGTTTTGGAGAGGGAGAGAGACCTCTGTGGATAATTCAGTTTCTGGTAAAAACCTCATGAACATGTGGATTTTAAGTTGCCAGAGAAAAAACGATGAGCGCACATGGGCTAGCAACGAGCTGAACAGCACCAGATAAACACTGAATTTTAAACGTGAAACTGATTTATTCAGTGTTTTTCCTGGTTTTAATTACCTGTGCTGTGTCTCAATTCACGTACTTCTGTACTTACACTTAGTATTTTGAGTGCAAAAGTACGTTCACACTGAGAAGTATGGAGAAATGCAGTGCATTATGAGTACCCAGATGGTGCACTCAAAAGGGTCAAGAAGTTGAGTGTGGAACTATGGACACTTCTTGCCCTCAATGGTCGCCATTTGGCTACGTAGCAGAAGGGGAGGGGCCACTTTTCAAACTGGTAATAGCGGCCGAGGACTGTGCAACCGTGAACGTCGCTGCATTGTACAAATACATGTGTTTTTGCACTAAGCACCACTTTACTGTTGTCTGATATAAGCCAGCAGTATGTTTATTGGGTTAATTTAGCAGTCTGTAATCATTTGGTACCCCGAACGATAACGCGAATGCTAATGCTAGTTTGCTAACTAGCTAATTTGCAGAGGTCATATCCAGTGAGTGCACAACGCCCGTGTTTGGTTTGAGACAACACTAGCCTGTCGAAATTCACGAACTACATCAATAAGTACGTAGTGCACACAGTATACTACATGGAAGTGTAACAGAAGTATGTGATTTGAGACACACCTCTGGTCTTTTGGTTTTGGAGAGGAAATGGTAAAAACGGTAAATGGACTGCGCTTGTATAGCACCTATCTAGTCTTCCGACCACGAAAAGCGCACATTTCACATTCACATTTACCGATTCACACACAATCACACTGGTGGCCAAGGCTACCATTCATGGTGCCATTAGCTACTCAGTAACCATTCACACACACTCACAGGATACTTCAACATCCAGACTGGAAGAGCCAGGGATCGAACTGCTGATCTTCCGACTAGTGGACGACCAGCTCTACCTCAGAGCCGCAGTCACCCAAACACCTCTGGGGGACTATTCTCCTCCTCTCCTGAACAATACACACTGAATGAATCCTAACCAGGAGAAACTGACTGCAGTGATATCTTTTATTATTTTGATCCCTGGTGACCTAAAATTACATATTGTACATTTAACGTTAGCCTGGCTGACACCATGATCTTTCATTAACATTACCTCATACAGTACAGCTGCCATGCACAAGTCTTGTAGAAGTAAACCATTTAACAAGACCACTGCAACTGACCATCGCCCAGGGCCAAGAAAAACACACAACAGTGCTTATACATTCAATGTATCTACATATATCCTTGCAGGCATCAATACCTGCAGTACAGTATGTGCAGTCCATCTTCATAACCATATCAGTAAGGAGAGAAAAAACAGCTTGAAGGCCTGCATCATCTGTGAATATCTCAAGCTCCATTCACAAGGCCGGTGTTTCCCAGAGGAGCAGGAAACCTCGAGCAAGGCGATGAATGCGGGGAGAAATAAAAAGGGCAGTGAGGTGGGGAGGGTGGAAGATAAGATCAGTCAGACAGAGTTAAAAGTGAGATACTTGTGGATGACCAACAAGCAGGAATGTAAGAGAGGACGGAGGAAAGAGGGCAAGGAAGGAAGGAAGGAAGGACTGAGCTCTCTCCATTTGTGCTTCAAACGGTGGGCTTCTTTTTTTTGTTTAGTGGGCTTAAACCACCTCTGACACTCTGACACATTAAAAGAAAATAATATTGTATTTTAGCTTGTTTTTATTTCCTATTCTCATGCTCTTTGAAGACCGTTTCTAAATTGTATTTAAATGTCCTTTTATGGTGCGTTCCTTTTGGTTTTGATGTTTTATGTAGAGCGCTCTGAACGGCCTTGTTGCTGAAATGTGCTCTATATATATATATAAATTTGCCTTGTCTTGCATTTCTTGGAGGGCAAAACATTTCTGTCAAGAGACAAATTTGTCTTGCACATGCCTGGTGATGGAATATCTCATAAGCTGCCCGGGAACGTGACATATATTTCAGCTGTTAAAACGTGTATTGGAGAAAATACTACCACTTAAATTCCATTCAGTTCTTTAGTGGTAGACTGGGAGTACAATCATCGGATATGTGATAATGCTGTGATGAATGACCTCTGGTTGACATGACAAACGACCTGCAGGGGAGCACTAAAGACTCTACAGAGGGCCCATAACTCCAACGCTCATATGATATCATAAAAAATACACACAGGACTCCAAAGAGGACAATGTGATGAGACCTTAATGATCCTCAGCAGATATCTGATGGAACAAGGGAAATGACAGAGCGTCAGCATCTCTAATGGCAGCCGCCATAAACCACCAAGATTCTTTTAACATGAGATATCATTCATCACATTGTATCAAACAGTCACTGCTAGGCATGTCATGATACCAGAGATGCAGTAGTCCATGCAAACACCAGTGAAATGTCATGATACTTCACAAAACAAATAAAAAACACTAAATCCCATGTACTTAAACATAAGCTCCCTTCTTTGAAACGTTTAAATTCAATTATAGACCAGCCGTACTACATTTGTTAATAAGATCTGGTGGGCAAGGAAGTACAGTATATTAATGTATTTCTCCACCATTGTTGTTGTTCAGCACTTGTTCATGTAAGATGAGACAGTTGATCTTTGTGGTCGGCTAATTGTCTCGCCTCTCCTCCACTGCGATTGGAGGGCTGTGTAAAAAGTGACAGTGGGGAGCGTTTTCCCAAAAATTCTGCAACTCTATGTGACCAGAAAAAAAGTCTATCCCAGCTGACATTAGGCAAGAGGTGGGGTACACCCTGGACAGGTCGCCAGACTATCACAGTGCTGACACATAGAGACAGACAACCATTCACACCTACGGGCAATTTAGAGTCACCAGATAACCTGTATGTCTTTGGACTGTGGGAGGAAGCCAGTACCCAGAGAAAACCCACACTGACACAGGGGGAACACGCAAACTCTGCAGCTGAACCCCCCAGCCAGGGAACGAACCAGATATGTAACGCAGTTGGCAAGACTCCCGATAACAGAAACACACATCGCCAGGTATGAACACGCCGCCATTGTTGTTGTTGCTTGCCTGCTTGTCCTCCTCACATTTCTTCCGTCCTCCTGTGTGCTGACGTGGGACGTATCCCGCCTCTCATTGGCTGATGCTCTTTGTCAGTAGTGTCACACTTCTCCAGTTTTCTAGCATGCCAGATATCCAGTCCCAGTCGCTGACGAGGGGGCGACTTGCTCCTAGGCTTGTTCACACATGAGGACTCGTCGTGGCACACTATCTGCCGACTCACCTCCGACCCAAGGTGGCTCTCAAGATCCTCTGTGATGTCAAAATCATGGTGAAAATCATCGACCAGTCTTGAGTCGGGGAGACTCAAGACTGGTCGGCCAGTCGTGTAATGTGAACTAAAAGCAGTTTACATCTTTCATTTTTTCCAGCCAAGGATCATAATGTCTGAAAACAGTTTCTGTCACTATCACCACATGGCTCATTCAGAATTGAAAACATTCATATGATCTGGATTCAGTTTTTTTTCCCTCCATGTGAGTGAGAACAAACCATCGCTCCAGCATCACTTCACCTCACCAATCATAACCTCATCTGAGATTGTAGTGATAGTGTCACATCTCATTTTCTTTACAGTCTCACAGAAGCAGCTGAGCAGCACGTATGATCCCTGATCCAGTTAGTGTGTAAAACATGGAAAACACTGGAAACAGCCAGAACTGTCTGCAGACCCCAGTGAGGACGGTTTCACTTTCACTGTTACTCAAATGCAAAATACACTTGCCATGTCAAGGTACAGTAGCTGGAATGTTCTGATTTGGAGAATGGATGTAATAAAAATGTGCAGTTTTTCTGAGGGTTGATGTGCTATGATGCTGGGAAATTGGCATATGCTGACGAGTTGATCAGTTAGAACACACTAGTGAATAGTAAAAGGATATTAGCAGTAAGACCACAGTCGTGTCGTTAAAACACGTGCAGCTAATTTCCAGCACCATTAAGGTGGACTTCAGTAAATCGTCTGCGCACATCCTGGAAAATTAAGTTGCATTTCTTGCTTTGTTGTTGCATTGTGTTAAATACTGTGTTTGTAAATGTACTGTAATTCTTTTTATCTGCAGCATCAATTTCTAAATGCGGAAAAAAGGGTTTTTCTGTCTCATGTTAGATTTTGTTGAACTCTCTTCACCACTGAAATGTTGTACTGTGATACCTTATATATTTGTCATTACACTTATTTTGCCCTGCTGGGAGCATGTAATTCAATTGCTGCTGTCAGTTACAGTGTATGAGTGAATCAGAGGTATTATGGTATATTGGTATATTTTTTTTCATTAGTTTTTAGAATGATTTTTGCTTTAATTTTTTGTTTTCAATTCAGTTTAGTTTCTACAGTGGGTTCAGTTTTGTTTTTATTGTTCAAAAAAGTTAAGTTTTACTTTTTTTTTTTAAGTTTCACTATGAGTTTATTGTTTATTATTGGGGGTACTTTTTGGGAGCAAGATTTCAGAAGTTCAGAATAGGTATTTCAAAACAAACACAGCCTTTTGGGAAGGAAGCTGACTCACAGTCATGTAGACATCCCCATCACAATAAACATACAGTCAGGTCCATAATTATTTGGACAATGATACAGTTGTCATCATTTTGGCTCTGTACACCACCACAATGGGTTTTAAATGAAACAATGAATACCTGCTTAAAGTGCAGACTCTCAGCTTTCATTTAAGGCTTTTTTCAAAAATGTAGTATGAACCGTGTAGGAATGACAACCATTTCTTCACACAGTCCCCCAACTTTAAGGGCTCATAAGTATTTGGACAAACTAACATAATCATCAATTAAACAGTCAGTTTTAATACTTGGTTGCAAATCCTTTACAGTCAATGACTGCCTGAAGTGTTGGACACATAGGCATCATCAGATGCTGGGTTTCTTCCCTGGTGATGCTCTGCCAGCCCTTTACTGTAGCCGTCTGCACTTCCTGCTTGTGTTTTGGGTGTTTTGCCCTCAGTTTTGGCTTCAGCAAGAGAAACGCATGCTCAGTTGGATTCAGGTCAGATGATATGACTTGGCCGTTGCAGAACATTCCACTTCTTTGCCTTAAAAATGTCTTTGGTTGCTTTTGCAGTATGCTTCAGGTCATTGTCCAACTGCACTGTGAAGCATCGTCCAATGAGTTTTGAAGCATTTGGTTGAATCTGAGCAGATAATGTAGCCCCAAACACTTCAGAATTCATCCTGCTGCTCTTGTCAGCAGTCACATCATCAATAAATACAAGAGAACCAGTTCCACTGGCAGCCATACATGGCCATGACATAACAGTACCTCCACCATGCTTCACTGATGAGGTGGTGTGCTTTGGATCATGAGCAGTTCCTTCCCTTCTTCCTTCTCTTGTCTTCCCATCATTCTGGTAGTTGATCTTTGTTTTATCTGTCCATAGTATGCTGTTCCACAACTGTACAGGCTTTTTAGATGGTTTTTGACAAACTCTAATCTGGCCTTCCATTTTTAAGGCTAACCAATGATTTGCATCTTGTGATAAACCCTCTGTATTTATTCTAGTGAAGTCTTGTCTTGCTTACAAGAGCATCAGGATGAAAGCTGAAGTGTTTGGGGCTACATTATCTGCTCAGATTCAACTAAATGCTTCAAAACTCACTGGATGATGCTTCACAGTGCAGTTGGACAATGACCTGAAGCATACTGCAAAAGCAACCAAAGTCATTTTTAAGGCAAAGAAGTGGAATGTTCTGCAATGGCCAAGTCATATCATCTGACCTGAATCCAACTGAGCATGTGTTTCTCTTGCTGAAGCCAAAACTGAGGGCAAAACACCCAAAACACAAGCAGGAAGTGCAGACGGCTACAGTAAAGGGCTGGCAGAGCATCACCAGGGAAGAAACCCAGCATCTGATGATGCCTATGTGTCCAACGCTTCAGGCAGTCATTGACTGTAAAGGATTTGCAACCAAGTATTAAAACTGACTGTTTAATTGATGATTATGTTAGTTTGTCCAAATACTTATGAACCCTTAAAGTTGGGGGACTGTGTGAAGAAATGATTGTCATTCCTACACGGTTCATACTACATTTTTGAAAAAAGCCTTAAATGAAAGCTGAGAGTCTGCACTTTAAGCAGGTATTCATTGTTTCATTTAAAACCCATTGTGGTGGTGTACGGAGCCAAAATGACGACAACTGTATCATTGTCCAAATAATTATGGACCTGACTGTATGCACCAATGCCTCCTCATGCTTGTGCTGACAAATTTGACATTTGCAGTTGGACCCCTTTTGCCTTCAGAACTGCCTTAATTTGTGGCACAGATTCAACAAGGTGCTGGAAAAATTCCTCAGAGATTTTGGTCCATATCGACATGATAGCATCACACAGTTGCTGCAGATTTGTTGGCTGCACATCCATGATGAGAATCTCCCGTTCCACTACATCCCAAAGGTGCTCTATTGGATTGAGATCTGGTGAGAAGATGGGTACACTGTGGTCATAAAGGGATGGACACGGTCAGCAGCAATACTCAGGTAGGCTGTGGTGTTTAAACCATGCTCAGCTGGTACTAAGGGGCCCAAAGTGTGCCAAGAAAATCTCCCCCACACCATTACACCACCACCACCAGCCTGAACCCTTGATACAAGGCAGGATGGATCCATGCTTTCATGTTGTTTACACCAAATTCTGACCCTACCATGTGAATGTCACAGCAGAAATGAGACTCATCAGACCAGGCAACCTTTTTCCAATCTTCTATTGTCCAGTTTTGGTGAGCCTGTGTGAACTGTAGCCTCAGTTTCCTGTTGTTAGCTGACAGGAGTGGCACCTGGTGTGGTCTTCTGCTGCTGTAGCCCATCTGCTTCAAGGTTGGACATGTTGTTGGTTCAGAGATGGTCTTCTGCAGACCTTGGTTGTAACCAGTGGTTATTTGAGTTACTGTTGCCTTTCTATCATCTTGAACCAGTCTGGCCATTCTCTTCTGACCTCTGGGATCAACAAGGCATTTTCACCCAGAGAACTGCCGCTCACTGGATATTTTCTCTTTTTCAGACCATCCTAGTCTGAAAACCCTAGAGATGGTCGTGCGTGGAAATCCCAGTGGATCAGCAGCTTCTGAGATACTCAGACCAGCCCGTCTGGCACCAACAACCATGCCACATCCAAAGTCACTTAAATCGCTTTTCTTCCCCATGCTGATGCTTGGTTTAAATTTCAGCAGGTCGTCTTGACCATGTCTACATGCCTAAATGTATTGAGTTGCTGCCATGTGATTATCTGATTAGCTATTTGCATTAACAAGCAGTTGAAGAGGTGTACCTAATAAAGTGGCTGGTGAGTGTATACATTTACATATACACATACAATGTTGTCTCAGTTAGTTTTTGTATTTTTCCCCCTTAAGTATAGTTGTTAATCTTTATTTCAGTTTTTTAAAATGTGTTTGCACGCCTATTTTTAGTTTAACATCACTGTAATAACCTTGGAGTGAATGTTTGTGTGCCAATGTGTGATCAGTTTGTACAGAGTACATTAAAACCATGTGATTCTTAAGATAGCTTTGGGGTTTTGCGTTATAAATACTCCACACAGATGTGTCTCTGTCATGCTACAGCAGGACTGCTGCTGGCTTTAAGAAGTGTTGCAGTGTTGACAGGTCAATATTTCAGACTTTACAGCATATTTTCAGGCTGTGCTAATGAACTGAGGGTGTCAGTACACAATCCTAATGGAAAGTAGTTGTTTTTTTCACAGGTGCTGCTGCAGCAAAATATAAACTTCCACTCCAGCTGACAGAAGACAAAATGACACAGCTTCATCGTTCGCCTCACATTTGTCTTTTTCTCAGCAACAGCATCATAAGCTAACTTTTGTTCCCTCAAATGACAATTTACACCACTTTCTCCAACAAACAAGAACTGCACACACACTGAGTCATCCAAACACTTGTATCACACTGACATGCAGTGTTTATTAAGCGGGCGGTTGGAAAGTACAAATCAGCACATTTCCACTCATGTCACTGCAGACACTTATTTCTCTTTATATTTAGCTGCATGCAGAGATGATAAAACACAATTACTGAACAAGCCTTCCAGTGAGGGACCTGGGAGTGTTTCCTAGATATTGTTCTGTAGATCTCTCATCATTTCATTACATTGTGTGGGTTCATGTAAACCGTATGCGTAGGCTCTTTCATTATAAAGCAGAAGAAAGAAATTTACACAATGGCTTTGTACAGCAAATTCAGCGCCCAGCTATAATATCAGGCCGCAGATTTACATTATTAAGTCACAAAATGACGAGATGAGACCCAGCCCCTGTTCATCCCTTTGCTCTCGGGTCACGAAGATGAATACAGTCGAATAAAAGCAATTACAACAAACAGCGTCTGAAGAAGATGAATAGGCAGAGAAAACAAAGAGGAGTGAGGCTGCAGTAAATGGATGACGGTGTATTTTTAGCCACTGATACATACCTTCCTGCCATCACTAACCTTCAGTCTCATCTCAACACAGGGGTGGAGGGCAGCTATTGTTAAAAGAGGAGTTCAGTTGTTACTTCTCCTAATGTGGCTGCTACAACATTCAAAGCTGTCTCCAGCATCTTTGTTGCACCACCGAGATGATGAGAAGGATGAGAAGTGATTGATGGCGCTCTAACTCATCCCCGACTCTGCTCTATTGATCTCTTTGGTTCGACTGACAGCAGATATTACGGCCAAGAAAACACATGCACCTGATTGCATGCCACCGCTCATGGGAAAATCATTTTCTGCGGAGTCCTGTGGAAAAGCAGTACTCTTCCTGTTCAGTCGCAGAGTGGTGAACAGCACATTCTTTGGCGGGCGCTCAGTGTCTCTGTTAAAGGGATTTGTTATGCCGTTTTTACAGAGTGGGTACTCTTCAGACCGATGCGTGCGACTGAGAGAGCGGCTCCATTTTTGTGGAAACAATAATTGAGGTGCCATATAATCCCGCTCGCTGTTTTCTGGAAAAACTGTTGACTTTTCTGTTCAAGGTAATTTGAACTTCAAGCCACCGTGGTGTAACACAGAAATCAAAAACAGAAATCAAGAAGCAAATAAAAAGGCATTCCAATATTTCAGAGTGACAGGAAAGTGGTTACACAGCAAGACATTTTCTAGGGTAAGATTGTTTTTTAATAACCAGGCGCATTTTTCAAACGAGGGGCATTCACAGGGTCAGGAAGATAAAACACATAAATACAGGAGCCGGTTGGCTGTTTTTGTTACAGTAACGATAACAACCTCACAGTAAATTACAACTGGGCTCAAGCCGTGGCCATGATGAGAGACAGCCCGAGGAAGCCAAATGGAAAGATGATATAAATCTGAGATGCTAAATCTATTCACTTTAGAATGCACAAGTTGGAAATTATGAGAAGTTTTTCTGGTTAAAGGGTGTGGGGAGGATGAGGTTGGAGATGGAGGTATTTTCCGTCCATTAGTGGCGTAGCATGAGATACACACATAATTCACTTTCCACATCTTCACCCAATTAACTAATCGCATCATAATCGAGCGAGCTCTGGCTGGATGTTTCACGTCAGTGAGAAGTTATCGAGTCCCAAAAGCCAAGCAAACGCTCTCCTCCCTCCATCTCTCTCTGTCACAGACACACACACACACACACACACACATCCATATTGTACTCTAAAATGATAAAAATGAACACAGCTGATGCAACCAAATAGACCCTTTCCAAACACTTTTTGGCAGACGCTAGCCTTTCAGCTCAAGTATTTCTAAAAGCCAATATATTTGAATTAAGCATGAATGATGCGTGGTGTAAATGTTACTGGATTTGGCAGCTGCTGCGGCTAGCATTGCAAATTCCTTGTAAAACTGATATGTTCATAAAATGTCCATAAAATACTGAGAATGAGACCAGGAGCCAGGAGCCACAGAAGAACACTGATGTAATGGGGGAAACACAGGTGTAAAACAAACCTGTGCCTAGTCTGTTGTACTTCTCGTATATAGGAGCAAGGAGATCTTGTCTATAGCTTAGTTTGAAAAGGTCACAAAGCCCTTCAGTGACAACGAAGAAAATCTACCGGCTTTAGTGGATCAGCAGAGATTTACCATCACTTAACAGTCTTTATCTATCAGTATCTAGAGCAGTGTGTTCCCAACTGGTCCAGCCGGAGGTCCAGATTTCTCCTTAGTCAATAGTTCAAGGTCCACACAGTTTAATTCATTCAGCATCATACTTGCATTTGGCCATGTTGCTAGTTGGCTGTCTCTGTGAGGTAGCTGTCTGTTTGTCACTCACTCTATGGCAGGAAACAGCACTTCAAAATAAAAGCTCTGTGCCAGAAATTCACTGTACTCAAAATAAATCAGTTTTTTTTTTTTACAAACGTGACATATTTCAGAGTCACTTGTGGTCCACTTAGAGAGGACCCGCAACCCAGCAATTGGAAACCACTGATCTAAACCCCAATAGAGAGATGAGCATCATTCATTTTCTCTCATTCTCCATTTTGATGATGGTTGTGGAGAGCATTGTCTAATCTGACACCCCAGAATATGACATTTTCATGTTACAATTGGTCATTTAGCAGAGAATTTTGTCCACATCCCCCATAGGTCATCAACTGGGTCAAGATCTGACGCTAAATGTACAAAATATGAGATGTATAAAACTGTATGTATGCAACAAAGACAGAAATATGCATATGCATTCTTTTGGTCAGGTTTATAAAGCTGTGCATACGCTTGATTCTGTTTTTCTAAATCGCTATCATTATTTCTTACATAGTTAAAGGAGCTATATGTAAGAAATCTAAAGCAAATTGTCATAAAATCCTCCTAATATGTCACAGAGACTAAGGAATAATGTTCATATAACATACTGATCTCACCAACAACAATAGTACAGTCAGAATTTTATTTTCGCATTTAAAAAAATATTTTATGGTCCGCAAATCATGTTTATGTTTTGAATTTGTGTTTTGGCCTGTTGCGCCACCCACCGCCGTCTACCAGTCATGCAGTCAGTAGAGTCTCAGCATCAGTTACAGTTACGACTGAGCTACAGCAGCATTAGCAGTGTCCCAGTACATAGCATTAGCAGCCGGCTCCTCCTCAGCTGTATCCCAGCAGCAGCGTTAGCAGTGTCCCGGTACATAGCATTAGCAGTTGGCTTCTCCTCAGCTGTATCCCGGCAGCAACGTTAGCAGCAGAGAAGCTGGACTTGCTTGAATGGTCTGCTGGAAAACCGAAGATCAAGGACGCGGCGACGTGGCCCTGCCACGGCAGCCGCCCGTGGGCAAACAAATCAGTCTCCAGCGTGCCACTGTCCAGCAACCTCGAATCTGTAGGGGAGGGGGGGCGGACACGACTCGCGGCAGTATTTTGAATTTGAGTGCAGTAACCGTTTTGGCCACATTCTTACATACAGCGCCTTTAAATCCATAAATGGATGGAGAAACACCCTTAAAAATACGTTTACATATCAATAGTTGTGCCCACTCCAGCAAACATGAGACGTGTCAGTGAGAAATATGACAAAGAAGGTCTTTTTCACCAGCTGTGTTGCATCACAAGGTTCTCCAGAAGTGCCAGACCTGCTGTCATTATGCAGGGCTGTGGATATTTTTAGTGTCCGTACCACTAATTAAACATGTTTCTGCAAAACATCATTGTGAAAAAACTCAATCCTCATTATCATTAAATGTCAAAGGGATGATCAATGATGCATTCATAGTGTTCATGGTGAAACAGACTTTACAAAGTCCTTCACGATTCAGGATAAAAGTAAGCGATCATTAACAGAGACATGAGGGCTCACATGATGCTGAGATAGCCCGCAGCTATCTCAGCATCCACATGCACAGTTTATACATCTGTCCCCTGGTGTTTTTGAAGGCCACAGCATATGATTTACAATATTTTCATCCTCTTCAAACCATTCAATGATCTCTCTTTGCCTGGTTCCAGACCAGACCAGTTACAGTCAAGTATGTCTGTTGTTTTGCACACTGACAGCTATTTCACGGGTTGGAGAAACAATCCACCAATCCGTGCTTTTTAATTTAGAATTGAGGCATCAACATCTCCCTATGCCAAAGTAAAAAAACAAAACAAAAAAACAGCTGCATCCATGACAAATAGCAACAGAAAAATGGCCATGAATGTAGATAAGTTTGGTGCAACATAACAATTATTAAGTAAATTGCTGCTTGAAAAAACCTCTGTGTTGATTGCGTCATACATCAGTCATAACTAATTGGCTGAATATGGCTAAAATGAAGACAATGTACCAATTACAAAAAAAACAAGTTGTAATTGAGTCTGACTTGAACATAAACATATTTTGCTGAAACAACTTATGCTGCAGGACAGGAAAGGACAGGACAGGACCGGATCGGATCAGATCGGATAGGATAGGATAGGATAGGACAGGACGGGTAGGACAGGACAGGACAGGACAGGACAGGACTGGATCGGATCGTATAGGATAGGACGGGTAGGATAGGACAGGACAGGATCAGATCGGATAGGACAGGACGGGTAGGACAGGACAGGACAGGACAGGACCGGATCGGATCGTATAGGATAGGACGGGTAGGACAGGACAAGACAGGACAGGACAGGACAGGACAGGAGGACTGGATCGGATCGTATAGGATAGGATGGGTAGGACAGGACAGGACAGGACCGGATCGGATAGTATAGGATAGGACGGGTAGGACAGGACAGGACAGGACAGGACAGGACTGGATCGGATCGGATCGTATAGGATAGGACGGGTAGGACAGGACAGGACAGGACAGGACAGGACAGGGTAGGGTAGGATGAAATAAGACGGGTAGGATAGGACAGGACAAGACAGGACAGGACAGGACAGGACAGGACAGGACAGGACTGGATCGGATCGTATAGGATAGGACGGGTAGGACAGGACAGGACAGGACAGGGTAGGGTAGGATGAAATAAGACGGGTAGGATAGGACAGGACAAGACAGGACAGGACAGGACAGGATAGGACAGGACTGGATCGGATCGTATAGGATAGGACGGGTAGGATAGGACAGGACAGGACCGGATCAGATCGTATAGGATAGGACGGGTAGGACAGGACGGGTAGGACAGGACAGGACAGGACAGGACAGGACAGGATAGGATAGGATAGGAACGGATAGGACAGAACAGGACAGGTCAGGACAGGTCAGGACAGGGTAGGGTAGGACAGGACAGGACAGGACAGGACAGGATAGGAATAAGGTGATTGTCCAAACAGCATATGTCGAGAACAGCTATTTATAGAAATTTAAGAATGTGAAAAGCATCTCATAGGTAGTTCTTCGTTGTTCTTTGTCCCCTGTCCACAATATTTTTTTCTCGTGTGTTCTTTTGTCTCATTCTTGAGGGTCTCTCAACTTTTGTCTCCTTCTAACTTATCATCTGGTTGGTTCAGCCTCTTATTCCCTGTAAAGCGTTTGGTCTTACAAAACCATAGAAGCCATATTACCTCGGAGTAATTTCTGATCACATCAATCAGGATCAAAGAAGGTAGAGGGTATAAAAGAGGTCTAGATTACTTTATAGCAGGCTAATTTGGGAGAAAGAAAGAAAGCCCAGCAGAGAAACATTTCAAGCAGAAACAGAGGACCCAACAATGGCAGTGAAAAATCTGTGCTCTGACTGTGGCTGCTCAGCTGAATGCTTGGTAATGCTACATTTGAACATGACATTCAGTGATACAGAAAGGCCTACAGTTCTATCTTTTGTTCTGGTGACAATGACATTCTCATTGCCATCTCCTGTATCATTGACCTTGAATTAAGAATCAGACATCCATTCAGCTGGTCCCTCAGTTTCAAAGCCGAACAGCCCTCAAAGCAGACATCTGACAACTACGTTCACTCATAGACATATTTGTAAAAGCACAATATGAATAATAAGCCTTTTTTCCCCATGTCTGGATAGCCAGTTATGCAAACAGGTGCCACAAAAGCTGAATAGCATTCAGTCTTGTCTTCAGTTTTACCTTCAGAGCTATCAGGGATTAAGAAAATCTGTTGGTGAATAAAACAATTAGCAATGATTTCTCTCAGCAAACACAGAGCAATAAAGTGGTGTGTTCGTGCAAAGCAGGCATCAATAATAATGGACTGGACAGAGCAAATGGCCCACAGTGCTTTGACAGATGTGAAAGGTCTCCAGCCAGAAGGGACTGGCTCTCTTCCATCAAACCTTAATGCAGCTATTGCAAGGTAGGTAAGGTAACTCAGCTAACGTCTCTATTGCTCCTCTACAAAATGCACTGCCAGGCATTACCCAGAGGAGTTGTATATGTTTAAATCAGTTGGATTAGACGTTAAGTGAACTTCACCCTGCTAGCTCAAAGTATAAAGTCTATGTAATGTCTGATTTACAGGTAACTGTCTGGAGAATTCACAGGGTGCGTGTATGATGTTTCTATCATGCCGCTCGCATGAATCGGAAAGAAAACAAACATCTGAAGATGAAGAAGAAGGAAGGGGAAGGCTGATTTACACCAAGATGGCAATGAAAATGTCCAACTGGAGGGATGTTGAGATTTGGGAACCTCTGTCAATAAGGGCTGAAGCCGAAATCTTCTTACAACATAAAGAAGTAATTCACTGCTGGAAAGATGGACTCTTAATATTGGGCTGTGTATGCAGTACAAAGACACAAATAGTTTTGAATTTGGTGCTACAGAGAAGCAGAACAAGAGAAAACAGAAAAAGGATGATTTGCTCAAGAGGAAGACAACCTACAACTACCAGAATGCACTGCACTGCAACAGACCAATGAATGCTCCTGCTGGTGGGTGACCTAATGTGAACATGTCCATTTAAAACAATGGCGGCCGGCTGGCAAACAATCTTCTGTAAGCTAAAACATGTTTCTAAAAAGGCGAAAAATAGGCAACTCAGGGACAGAATCTTCCTCCATTTTAAGTGTGCAGGAAGCAGTATGGCGCTGACTTCCTGTTCACAAACTCTGACTATTACAGCTAAATACATCACTAAAATATGATTCTAAAAACACTGTGAGTCAGAAACAGGCAATGCAGTGGCATAATGTTGATATACACTTTATCAGCCTAGTTTTACCATTTGATCAGATTTCAGTTTGAGTTTGAAATGGAGATAAGAGAGAGGGGCGGGTTTGTCTCTTGATCTGCTTCTACGTATATTCTTTGTGTCCATGGTGGCGGCATTGGTGGCGCAATACAAAAATGCCAAAGTACAGCCTGTAGTTCGAGCAGTGAAACTCGGCCAGATGATGTGAATTTTGTCATGTGGTGAGGAGGGATATCTAGAGGGAGGTTTACCACAGTTCATTTACACATTATACCCACACTGTTTTCATACAAAGCTGGTTGAAAATCAGCAAAGTATGCCTGTTAAGGAATGGCAAGAGACAAGAAACTGCGAACCAACTACGTCACTGTGTTGTAATCTGCGTCATGTACTGCCTCCTGCATGCTCTACCTAGGCTCCACCCATCACTTAAACCAAACGGAGTACTTCCAGTAGCTGACAATACTTATCACTGATACTGATACTGATACTGATACTGAGTATCACTGATACAAACTTGTACTTCTTACTTTTCATTTCCTGTCTTTTTTCTTCTCCTGCTGCAGTTTTAAAATGCACAACAGCGAAGATTTGGATTCGTCTGCAGACCACTCATTATGCTTAAATACTCCCACTGATTGGCTGTAGTCCCCTGTCAGGCCCAGGTGCTGTGTGCTTGTGTATATATATATATATATATATATATATATATATATATATATACGTATATATATATATGTATGCATACTGCAATGTGGGAGCAGCTTTCAGGAAATGGTTCATTTCACATTGCACGCAAAGATTTATTTAGGTGAATATTTTTGTGTGATTGAAATGATCACGTTTATTCTGCCAATACACACGCTGTGTTATCTCAAGGTTGGATATTGATTTTCACAACACCAGTGTGCCAACAGAAACTGTTTATAGAGTTGTTGAAATACTCTCGTCCTTGAAACACAAACATATCTAGCTGCTGGTAAGTTCAAGTTTATTCTATGCTCCTTCATTCATGTTCAAAATCACTTCTTATTTTTCGGTTTAACTGTTAAGTTCAGGGTTTAAGGGTTCAAGACTTTTTAAGACTATTTTAATGTCAGTGGGAATGAAATTTAAGAACAATTTTAGAGAATCAATATTTGTCTTTTAAGACTTTTTTGAACCCTGAACTTGAGTCTGTGTTAAAAGACCTAATTAAACCTGTGCCACTAGACAAACACTGATTTTTTTTCCCTCCATGTGATTTTGACAGTTTGACCTTTGTTTTCTGCTCTTTGACCTTTTCACGCAGCAGGTGTTGAAGCACCTGTATCCAAACAGTTGCTACTTGGCTCGGGCCTGTGGCAGCTCAGCCACTTCACACTACAGTACAAGTGTAAGAGAGTTTACATCTGGAAGCGATTGCCTCACAGTCTCATTATCAAATTACCGGGCTGAAAACACACTGGAGGCTGGAAAGTGAGAGGTTGCCAGCATTATCCTCGACTACTGTATCAGACAGATACATTTGGCCACTTTGGGTAAGTTTCCTGATAAAACCATGTCTGAGGCCACCAGGAGAACCATGCTTTGACATTATCTTAGTCATCATCTGTCAAATATATTGCGTTATTGATACATATCGATTCTGAATATTTGAACAATCTCTGTACTCATTTTCCGCAGTATCCATTCAACAATACCAGCTGCTCTTTTTCTCTCTCTTGTTGTTAATGTTTTCTGCAGTCATTCAGCTGTTCTCTCCTACAAATGGTAGAAGATGTTGTTATTGTAGCTTAGCATAAAGACTGAAACGGGGAACTGCTAATCTGGCTCTTTTCAAACTGTGGCCACGAAATAGTAAACCATGTAACAACATTGTAAACCACTAATTGAGGTGGTAATAGATGTCATTTTTTGCAAATCAGACAAGTTATTACCCTCTCTCAGAACCCACTGGCATTTTTGGAAGATAGCTCCTGGGGACAACTGCCAATATTTTGGGAGATCCGTTGAAGCCAGCAGATATTTGGGCCAAGACATCCTTTTCTGTGTGCCACTTATTGTCCAATATAATTGGCAACTTGAGACAGGTCCAGACAACATTCTGGCCAACCTCTAAAAACAGATATCTGGATAGGAAAGCAAAAAAATTAGAAAAAGCTCATAAAAAGTAGGGATGCATGATATTGATGTTTTTTTTGCCGATATTGATATATCCACTTTTTTCACTACCTCATTTTAGTGAGCATCAAGTCTGTTCTGTAGTGATGGCCCACCAGCAGATAGAGACATGTAATACAATACTTTTCAACGTATGTAATATTCATTCATTTTGCAAAATAAGACAAAGCATGTTGGCCAATTCTTACAGTTCAATATCGGCCGATAACGTGCCAATATTATCATGCATCCCTGATAAAAAGCTAAATAGTTATCAGACGAAAACAGATAGGGTTCCAGGATTGCATGCGTTCGGCCTCTTTGCTCTCTAGAAACTGTTAATCTTCAGGCATTCTCAGAACCCATCAGCTGTATTCGGCGTCTGACTTCCGGCAGATGGCGATACAGCCTCTGGGGGCAGACCCCTGATTTTTTGGCATTCCGGTTTGATTTGGGCGGAGGAGGTGAATTTCCGTTTCCGACTTCCGTTTATATATAAGTAAATATGCTGAACCATTGCGATGGATTCAAAGTTTGCAGTGACACCAGTTATGTTCCGCCTCGTTAGTTTACCGCATGGACCGTTTAACCTGGCAACAACTGTAGCCGGCTCAAACGTGATTGGTCAATATCACGCGGGCTACAAATAGCCTACAACCGGAAACCAGGGCTCTTCCGCTCTTCTTCTGGAGGCAAGATCTCCGGGGTTTGCCTGCAGACTCTACATTCACTAAATGTAGAGTCTGTATATAGAGACTAATCTTCAGGTAAACCCTCTCAAGCATGATTGGTCAATACTACTTGGACCATAAATGGAAACCAGAACACTTCCAATACCAAAGTCTTGTACCGTTGCCTACTGATTCTGTACACATACGCAGATATCTATTAACAGAGATTGGCTTGTCCCCTGCTTCCATTGAATATGATCAGCTAGGCTTAACATGTCCCGGCTTCAGCTCAATACTTAATGAACAGACATTGTTATTACACTTCTGTCATTCACTCATATCGAAAGCAAAAAAAGTGTATGTATGAATAATTATGTTTTATTATGACTTGGATCTTATTTTTGTGGCTTTTTTATTTCAGCGTCTGATGGAAAAACATCACAGTGAGATCTGCATGTCGAGCACCACAGCACCAGAGTATTCAAGTGCTATTGTCATGGAAATGTTGTATGATTTCCAATACACAGGGACACTCATACAGACTCGGAAATACGAAGATTTTCTTCCAAAATGAGTTTTTGCTGTACTTTCAGGCCAGCAATAATTTGAGAGCTGACAACAGAAGAGTCTGTGAGTCTGGCAGGAAAAAAAATAAAGACTGCATTTGATCATCTCCTGCTAAAATGGCAGGAGGGTAAAGTCCCGCTAACCTCTCCTGATCTCTTTTTGCTTCCAGCTATCGGAGAAATTGCTGCCTGTCAAACTCAGCCTAACCCCCCTGTGGCTACACAATGGCCGAAGCCTTCGCTTGCCACTGTCAGATCTCTTTGTTTGTCACACTGGCAATGGTGCCACTGAAATTTAAAAAACAGCGTGCTACAGTGTACGGGAGACAAACGAAGGCATCATGGCTCATGGTTATTTACTGACATGACAGTTTGGATGTGTGTGAGTGATCGCTCTTTGCCTCTTGAGATTGTTGACACAGAGGAAACGATACAGCGCTTGTCAGCTCATGAGTTCTTGGGTAGAACATTGATGTCTGTATCATCATCAGAGCTGCTGACATTTCAAGATGAACCAAAAAACCCAATGATGTTGCTAAAGGAAAAGTCAAGGAATCCCCAAAGTCATTAGGATTTTGTTCTCTGGGGACCACGAATAACTATTTTAATGGTAACCCTACAAATATTTGTAGAGATTATTTACTCTTTACCAAGTGGACCAACAATGCCATCCTTGGAATAACTCCTCTAGCAGATCTCAAAACAAAGTGCACAATTTCCCTTTCATTATACTCTTCTGTTGTGAAAACATTTAAATGAACTGACAGAATGAAATGAGGAAACTTGCCATCTGTTGGTGTAGTTAGTTTGAGAAATGGGCTTTTAAATTGTATTCACTCATGTGAATGAACGCATTGTGTCTGTAGCAGCAGAACTGTGGAGAAAATACCAGAATCAGCACTTCAGGATTAAATGGCACCTGTGCTTTATGAAATATGAAATAAACCTTCACAAATCAGTGTGCAAATTCCTAAATAAATACAGTTAAATGTATCCACATTGTCACAGCACTTGCACAAACAAGAACTCTTAGAAAGAAGTATAAAAAGTTTAGAATAACGATAAGCGTGTGGGATCTACATTTGTGTGGAATCCACTCTGTTATACAATCCCGTCTGCTCTACGGGCAGAAAGATCAGACACACAAGCAGCTGAATATCTATCTGAGAACTCATAGCCATTAGGCGCAGAAAGCTCTGAATTGCATCCTCTCAAACTGAACCTGAAAATGGACCTGAAACAAAAAACCTGAGACAAGAGAGTGAATTCCCTCAAAAATCACTGTGGAAATGAATCGCTGTGAAAATTCGCCTCCAGTCAAGAGAGCGCAGAAAGACATCTGGTCCTGATTACACTAGTCGCTGACAGCAGGATGTCTCCTCTCCTCTTTTTGTCTCTGCCTCATCAGTCCTCCTCTATCTGCCGTTTCAGTACGCCCTCTGCTTTTCTCAGCATCACTGTCTCCGTCCTTTTTTTGGCTTTTCTCTCTCGCTCTCTGTCTCAGTTTTCTCTGGCTCATTTCCAGGAGTTTTGCTAACCCTTTGGCACTGTCTGCAGCTCTGCAGCCTGAGCAGAGTAGTAGTAGTTATTGTAGTTTGTCCCGCTTATCAACACACACAGCTCACGGAGGCTATTATGGTACTCTAAAACCCTTAGTGACCAACTACTGCAATTTGTATCAAAATTCATATTTGCTCTTCGAGTCATAACAGACATGTGACACATATTTTTAAATTCAGTATGACTTACACCTTCTGAGAATGTCACTACCCGGCCTGTCTGACTGTGTCCATTGCAAATAAATGCCTGCATATCTGCTTGGAAATCATAAAAAACCCACTCCTTATAACTCCAGAAACTGCTTGAGAATCATCACATTTTTATGTTTTCTTCTGTATTAATGTGATCCAGTAAAAGTAGTCTGCACACCCATATATATATATACTGCAAGCAGGAACCATATTAGCCAGTCTCGGGACCCATCGGCAATCGGCCTGACGACAATAAGCCTCTGAGTACAATCGCCAGTTATTCGGGGGATTTGCTGTAGCGAGCGGATATCCGGGGCCTTTTTCGTGCACTGGTCATTTCAGCTGATCTCTATAAACAGATGCCTGCATATGAATGCAGATAAACTAAAATAAAAGCTCATATAAAGCTAAGTTGTTGTCAGATGATAGCCGATGGGTTCCAAGACTGCATTTGAGCCAATGCTTTCCGTCTCTCCACATAGACTGTTTACCTGCTGCTCAAATGTGATTGGTCGATACTACTCGGACTATAAATTAATCAATCATCGTGTCGCTATCCAGGCTACCATTAGCTTGTGACAGTTAGCTGTTATGTAAAATATCTGGCAAAGGAAATGCTGCATTTAGCACATACTAGAAAAGTATATTTTTGGTCGCACATGGTGAAAATGCAGATATGAAAGATCATATTAGGATGGCCAGACATAAGCGTTGGCCACAAGCAGGAAGTTCCCACTGTGACCTCCTTCAGCGGGCAGCTCAGGAGGGACCTTTGCCTAACATCTGGTGAAACACAACATGAGCTTTTGATCTATGAACTGTGCAGCTGGTCCTGCGTGTAACAGTGTTATTATACAGTTTTCAAATACACTATGTCTTGGTGGATTTTGGGAGACAGAACATAAAGTCTCGTCTGCTGAGGTGCTGGTGTGCTTGAAAGGTGTGCTAAGCGCCGAAATGTCCCTTATCCGAAATGGTGTGTCTAAGTGCATACATGTGCATGTGTATGACCGTGCAGCACACTTTGAAAATATGGTCACTCTGAGCCCACAGTACACAGCGTTATCCTGTTTGCCAACAAAGCATTATGGAAACAGTAACTATGTCTAAAACTTAGCGCAAGATGAACCAACAAATAGAAGAAACACAAAGAGTAATAATAGAATATTATATAAAATTATTTAAAATTAATGTTTGTTTAATTATACATATCTTACATTACTGAGGCTCTGAATGTCCTATAAAGATTGGGGGTGGGTTGTGGCAGTTGTCTCGATTTTGTTTGTGTGTGTGTGTGTGTGTGTGTGTGTGCGTGTGTGTGTGTGTGTGTGTGTGTAGGGAGGCGAGTGACAGTAAATGGTGCTGTAATTGACAAAATATTTAGAAACCTCATTACTGATTAGCGCAGATGATAAAAAGGGATATTATGACAAATTGAAATGGGTCCTAAGTGGCAAAACTTTACAACACATAAAACTTTACAACACACACACACACACACACTCTGTGTACGCACAGGCCAGATGACCAGTGTGGCCGGGGTGGACAGAGTGTGTGCTGAGAGAGCATCTTGTTAAATAATTCAGGAGAAGCTGAAATGCTCACTAACATTTTTGCAGTTTTATTCTGCAAAGTGACACAATAGTTTCCTTTTTAAAAGTGCTTCTGTGCCATAGAGAGATTGGAAAAGGTTGTTTTTTTTTTTTTTAAGAGAAGCAGCTTTAAATCTTTAATGAACGTCTGTCATAATGATTGTGTAAGACAGAGGTGAGCCGTTTCCTAACAGCACACGGGCCTAGAAAGTGTCGAGGCACCAGCGTTTTTCTTTTCCTGCTGAAGTGTCTAGAAATAAAGAGTTGGCATGACAGCAGATTAGACTGATTGGCCAAAGTGCTTTCCACTGTAAGATAATTCTCGCTGTCATTCATCAGGAAAAGACTTGACTCCGTGCACTGCACTTTTGTTGAAAAGAAACATAATGTTTCAGACAGAAAAAAAATGGCACTGTGGGAGAAAAAGCTCTGCAGTCAAATGTTATTGTAAATGAAGAAACAAAACACTGAACTCAAACACCAGAATCAGCAGATGTTTAAAGGTGAATCAGCCTGAGGGCTTGTTCAGACCACTAGATGACAAAAAAAGAAAGATCTATTCCACTTCTTTCATTAGCTATTACTTAACTCATGGATTTTCCAGGCTTTGCTGCCTTGTATCATTAATCTAAAATATTGTTGTCTTTAAACACAGCCCACCAACCGACACACTTCTTATTGTTGCCGTCTTGATTTTGGAGACTTAAGCCCCGCACCCTCGGGTCGCCATGGATAAGGCTGTCAGTTAAAAGTCAAACAGCATGATGTAAAGTGGATGTGGGGGTCCCGTCTCTCCGGTGGCGCTCCACATCGCTGCTCCAGACAGCATGAACTCACCAGAACAGCATGGTAAGCTCATGAGACGCAGGCCATAGTGGCTTTGGAAAACCTATCCCCTGACATTTTCCATTCATAAAATTCCTGGAATTGAGATGGAGGGAAAATAAATCAGTCTGCAGCCTGGTGTCTGTGTTTTTTCATGTATGTTTTTTTTTCATGTTGCTGTGATTGGCAGAATGGGGGTTTCGCCATATGTTTCCTCCTGCTACCATTCTCCACAGCCTCCTTTTGTTTTTCCTATTGACATTAAATAGACATAAAGAAGGGATTTGCTGAGTGTGCCCTCCAAGTGAAGTGGTTAGAAATGAGAGGCTTTTACGACATGGAAAGGTCTTCATTACTCTGCATATTACTAGGAGCCATCTATTGATGGAAATTTCCGCATCCCTTCACTTTTCCAAAAAACACGACTATAATTTCAAAAATGCCTCTTTAATCTGTCCCCCAAATACCCTTGGTTTTGTTTTAGTTCTTAAACACTCAGTCTCTATGATGTACAGTATGTGTACCACATTGCGGCTTATTTGGTTTTCATATTTATTGAGCAAAATTGGTGAGCTGGATTGAATGAGGCAATTCAATTACCTTTTCTAATCTGCAATCCTTTGAGGTGGTTTTGCGTTCAGTTCATAAGGGCTCTCCCACTAACATGCCACCCCTACTGCGCCAATAGCTGTGCACTGTAAAGATAAAAGGATCAACTTTGAAGTACATGTAAAAGAGAAATCCGTCATTTCATCAAAAAGACAGAAGCAATCCTTTTTTCTGATCCCTTACAAACCAGATCAATCGGACTAATACTGAAAAGCTGGTGAACTTTATTCCCCCGCAGACGCCGCTCTGAGTCCAGAGCAGATTACGTGGGTCAAGGTTGGAAAACTGAATTGTAAGATTTTAGGGTTCTCCCCTGAAAGTCAAAGATATAAATCTTCAGCCAGAGACCCCTCAGTCGACTGAGATTAATCAAGTGAAGCAGTTTTATGTTCGGTCGGTGTGCGGTCTACCTCTAGGGATGTTTCAGTCCCCGGATGTAGCTGCAGAGTGAGCATGCCTCGTCTTCACGCTGCTCTCTGGAGCAAGAGAGGCTATGCCCAGTCAAGGCTCCCGGCAAAGTTATGTTCTGCCTTCTGTGTAAAAGTGATGAATTTATAGATCAGATCAACTGAATACAGTAGATTGGGACAGACGTCACAATGACATCAATTTACTAGCTGGAGGCAAAACATGACTCTCCACCACAGGGCTGTAGGCTACATAGGAGTCTTAAAATGTCATCTTGTTGTGTTATTGGGAGCTAGAATAGAAGAAGTCATTGTTCAAAACTTTTTATCGCATACCAGCCGCCACTACCCATCAACAAAAACAAAGACAGCTATGGTTAAATGTGATAAGACATAAGTACTGGACAGAGGCGATCATCAAAGATGCTCACATGTGCAGCACAAACTTCATATCAGGTCAGGAAAAAGTATTTACTGTTGTAGGGATGGATGACGTTATTATCATGTGCACCTCATCAGAAATAGGGGAGGTATTAAGAGGAATATTGTATTTCTCTGTAATGCTAACTTTTAAGTGCCTTAGCTAATGCTAACTTCGATAGCAAAACAAACTGGAGGAAACCATTGAAGTGTCGTCCTCCTTTGTAAGATCGGCATAGTGATCAACTGCAAAGCCGGCCATCCAGTCAAATCATCCATCCACTGAGTGAGAGCAAACGGTTAGGCAAGTCTGGTCCCATTGGTCAGTGTTTACTTTTCAGACAGCGCTCCGAATTTACCCACAGTCCAGTTTGTGTCAGACACTCGGAATGAGTATTTCTGAATACACCACTCGCATCATCTTCCTCCATTGTCTAAAACAAGCTGACAGAACTTGCTAGCTTGCGCTGACTAGTGTCTGTGGAGAATTGCTTTGCCTCAAGCTAAGCCCCGCCCACCAAAAAAAGTCATACTGTTTACTAACAGTAAAAGGGTCTATACTGTATATTCCCTAGTCTCGCGTGACCAGCCTCCCTTACTTCGGAATGGGAGTCTGGGGACATTCGTCTTTCATTTTGTAAAAGAAATGGCCGGGGATACCCAGACCACGTGACGGCGTTGCCATAGGTACGGCACATGTGTTACATGTAACAGAGACGCAATATAGCTGAATCAAATGAAATCATATCCATTTTATCTCTTCTTGCGATGCACTGAACACTTCCTTTTCTGTTGTACTACGGACAACTATTCGAGGAACAGCAATTCCGGTGTAGGCGGGTGTAAGGCAAAGCTAACCAGCCGTTGGTCGAGGAAGTACAGAAGTACATGGATTTGGATCCAATCACATCACTGCCGCTGGGAGCCAGCGCTAGTGCTATTCCAACTTTCCTATGGGAATGTCCACAGACGACAGAGTCAGCCAGCGTGCTGACGTCATCGGCGTCTGTGTAAGAGACTATATTCCCTGGCTTTTGTTTGAAATCTAGTGTTGGCCAAAGTTGTGTTGCTAATTTCAGATCTGTTGTTACCGCACATCAGCTTGGAGGGCTATCATGGTTTAATACTATATTATGTGAACGTCGCTGTTACCCAAACAACCTGCTGAACCCCGTTCAAACTCTCAAACTCTGTGTGGAAAAAAACAGGATGAATATTCTAATTTATATATTGAACAGCCAAATTCAATTGGAATGACAGCATTCTGAGTCAGGTACAGCTAGAACACTTGTGTAATGTCACTCCATCTAAAGGATCCAAGCACTGGGATCCCATTGTGCATTCGCTTGCATTGTCGTCTTTTTCATGGCTGATTGTGTCTGAAATGCCGACCTGATTCTCAAGTGTAGCCAGTCATTACCTCTGCAAAGAGCTCATTAATCACCTTCTTCATTAGTTTATTCATCACTTCATACAATAGCTTGGCTTCATAAAGTCCCCACTCATCCCTCAACTAATTTATTTTTGGCATATTTGCCAGCACAAAGGTGTGAAGGGTCGAGTCACAGGAGGGAAATTAGATGCAAATCAAGATGCAAAAATTAAAGCTGTGTAAAATCTGCACGCTATGTATAAAAATCTGAATGCCCACATGTGTGCGCTGACACAAAAGAACACACAGATATTCACACATACAGACCAACACATATAAAGCAATCTGTGGTATGAATACACCACACACTGTGCTTCATATTGAAGAAATATAGTGAGTTCATTTGAGACACACAATAACCTATAAATCATGCTGTCTATAGTGGAAGCAAAGTCAAGTTAAGAGAGCTGTCCAGTTTTTAACAAAACACATCGAATTCATTTTATTCTCCTGCCAGTTTAACTGAAGTGCTCCACTGGAAACATTAAAATGAAATTAAATGGACTGACCGGACTCTGAGGGCTTTGATACCATGTCATAAATTCAAAATTGGCATTTATATATTTAAGAGTTTTCTAATGTAGTTACATTTATTCTTGAGGCTGTGAGTAAAATTAAGTTTTACTGCTATTATACTATTATTATTATGTTCTCAGAAACAGCTAAGTGGTCTCAGCTGCATAATAAAAGGAAAGAATAAAAAACATCAATGAGTCTCTACTGTACTGCCCTCCAGTACCATAAATCCTGATCAAATCAAATCATTTGTCTTTTTGCACCATCCCCCAGCCAGAATGAAGTTTTTCACTTTGGCTTGGGAAACTTGGTTTCCAATTTGTGTTTCCTTCCTCTGCTATTTAAGCAAGCACAATAGTTCACAAATAGGGTTAGGGTTAGGGTTTACAAAGCTGTAGCTGGGCTGAAAAATGTTTCTTTGGTTCTCAATGTCAATCTAACCAGGGTAGCAGTTAAGGCCACAGCTTGTGGTTTGGACACAGAGAAAATCGTGAAACCATCCTTTTTTTTTTTTAACCTGTTTTCACAATGCCTTTACTCACTTCAAGAGTCTGACAATTTTAGTTGTAAAACTTGTAATGTTTGAAATGTTTTCTCTTAAAGAAGTATTGCTGCTGGAAAGATCCATACATAAAACTGGGCTGTCTATGCATTAGAATGATGCAAATACTTTTGACATTGGTGCTACATGTCCAGAGAAAACAGAGGAAAAGGGCTGTGGCATTTGCTGTTGGTCAAGAGGTAGAAAACCTACAACTACCAGAATGCCTTGCACCACACTGGACCAATACACACTCCTCTTGGTGGGTGATGTAAGTTAAGCTTGGCTGTATTTCCACAGAAAATAATATGGCGGCTGGCTGGTACCAAAGGATCACGAATTAAAGCTAAATGGTGAGCTAAAATATGTTTCTGAAAACATTTAGGCAAGAAATCCACACAGGAGTATCATATAAGAATGTAACAGTAAATATTCAGTATGAGTTAGTGTACATTTTCTCAGAAAACACCAAATGCAACAGTTTCTCAAGAAGCAAGCAGAGTTTAGAGTTTTGTTTGCCAGCAGCTGAATATTTTGAGAGGTGGAGGTTAGCCCAGGCGTTAGCATGTGGTCCGTTCCCAAACCACATGCTGGAGGCTGAAGCTTTTTTTTTTTTTTTTTTTTTCAGACAAAGCAGTCTGTTGATTTCTCTGACAGTATTTTAGCTTGGTTTAAGTCATATTTAACTCACAGACAGGTTTTTGTTAGCCTGGGTGCTAATGTATCAGAGGCTCATGGTAGTGAATGTGGTATTCCTCAAGGAAGCATTTTTGGCCCAATTTTGTTTCCATAATGTATGCTTCTACTTGGAAACATTATTAGCCACAACCATGTCAATTACCATTTTTGCACAGTGCACCAAAACATATTTCTGTAGCCATTTTAGGCAATAAATAGCTAGTACAGTAACAGGGGTGAGGGGTGGGTCTCTTTCTCGATCCACTTCTATACTCTTTGTGTTTGTGCTGGTGGGCATACAAAAATGCAGAAGTACAATGTGTAGCTCAGCAACATTTAAAGATTTGAGTTGGTAGATGAGCAGAGAGATCTAGGCGCAAGCATATGGAGGGAAGTTTGCCACAGTTTATTTCACATGCTACCCACATTGCTATGATACAAAGCTGGTTGAAAATCAGCCAAGCATCCCTTTAACTTACAAATTCAGCTTTTTAAAGACAAAATAATGCCAAAAGATACGTAAGTAGGATTGTCCTCCCCCTTCAGAGAGAGGTGAACAGATTAAATCCTTCAGTTGTCATGGTATTACCACTTTTCCTCTCCACAAGCATATTATTTATGCAAAAATATATGTGAAGTGACTTTTTTCTGCTTTTTGTAAAATACCCTATTGGCTTTTTTCCTGTCTCTCCAAATGTGTTGTGATCGTTGTCAAGGTGTTGGTCAACTGGGAAAAGTGAGACTACAGGGTCACCAGAGCCTGCGGAGAGGTTGCTGTCCTCAACTATTTTCTCGCACTTTCATATTTCCACAGGCTCTCTCCTGTGTGACTCATGTGGACTTGTGGTATGTGACGTCCTCTGCTGCACTCTCCTGCTAATTGGGATTAGCATATTACCCACCAAAACAATGCTGCGGTGATACGAGTCTGCTGGGTCCGGTGGCCTTTATTCACCACAGACCCAATAATCCCCCTGTCTCTGAGAGCAAAGCTCATTAAATCTCGTGGAAGGGAGCCCATTATGAGCGCCCGCCGGCTCTGGCACCTCCTGCAAATCCTATCATGACACAGATATGGAGCTGTGGCTAGCATGGGGCAAGCGGACGGCTAATCGCAGCCACAGTGTTTTGACTAGGCAATTAGCACTTCTCACTGATCCCTGATTCCCCAGGATTAAACCCAAACAGCAGCAGATCCCAACTGTACAGGACAAAATAGAAACAGGTAAGTATGTCCGTCCTCGCACACACACATTCATAAAACATGTTTGGCTCCAGATTTTTAAAAGTTAATTACATAAGAGGCAAGACACAGCTGATCCTCATTCTTAACACAATATAACATCCTTCATCTCGGCACCAACACTGCAACAGCACTAAAAGTGAAATGTTTTCTTAACTTACACCAAATAACAGTTTGTCTGCCAACAAGTGACTTTTATGGCACCATACTGAGGTGTTTACTATTTTACCTCAAGTCTCTCTTATCAAATCACGTTTGCCTGCATGGGTTTAGTTGTGTCAGATTCTTGTGTGCCTGTTTTTATCTTACGTGCTTTCATTCTGTTTGTTTGTGTTTTATTGTGTGTTTTATTGAGCTCTTTATTGTGAAGTGTCTCCAAACCAAATTTCCCTTATGAGACAGTAAAGTTTGAATTACAACCAGAATTTGATCCACAGTACATCTTTCTGTGAGACTCTAATGGGAAGCAGAACCGAAAAGATTTACTACATAGCAACTCTTACTGTATGTCTGAATAGGTTTTACGTGATCTGTGACTGTTGCCAAAACAGTATCACATCTTCAGATTGTGGCTGTCACTTTTTCAAAATATAAAGTTTAAACGAATTAAAACTATGTAATTTCTTTTGAAATAATCAGAGGCAACAATCCTAAACTATGTCACAGAATTAATGTGGTTCTGTTAATTTGTGCTGCCTCTGCTGCCTCACTTTAGTGACAAGCTAACGTCACAAGGCCCCAATGAAGAATGCCGAGCCAATTGGACATAGTGGCCAAACCATGTGCTTGCAACCCAAAAAGACTTACTTTCATGGACTTAAAGGCCCAGACACACCAAACTGACATCAGAGAACTAGTGGGGATGAAGGAGGACTGTTGCGTCGTCTCATGTTGCCTGTGTCTCGGCCAAAAAGTTGCACTGAACACACCACAATGACTACAGCCAAAGGCCAACTAGCATGTGCATTCTGCACCTGCATGAGAAAAAAATAACTCTCCATACGAGCAGGCAGCAGTAGTCTGTATTTGTCACTCAGAAAGGGAAACCTGAAGTCCATTATGACGCTAAATAGCTGGTTAAGTGTACATTAACAACACAATCTGATGTAAAATGAGCAAAGCATATTTACCATGCACTAGTGAACAATAACACAAACAATTCTGAACTGTTTGATAAAGAGCTCTATGGCTGAAAAATCTTAACTTATATAACAATTTTGTTTCAATCTCACACCCCCTGACTTCAGCTGTTTGTTTACTTTCCTCACTTCCATTTCTCTAAACATCCAATGAGCTAAACTCCCAATCAGACTTATTTTATTTACTGATGGGGTCCACCAACTCCAATGTCAATTTAAGATGCTGAATTAGCACCCCCAAAAAGCTGACAAGGGCTGACAAGGGCCAACTAGTGCCAACAGTGGGGACACACCACAAAAATTGGGGCAAGGGACACTGACTGACAGCCCAACACTGAGCAGTCAGCTAATAGCCTACCTTTATCCAAACTGTTCACCACTATGGTGTTGAATCCAAATTGTTTCCTCACATTAAACTACATTTCAGATGCTTTAGAGTCATAATTATTCATTCAGCACAGCTCAGTAGTTTCTCATTTTGTGTTAGCGAAGACAACAATAGCCTAGTTACCTGAGGCCAACAGAGCCCTGCAATAGAACAAGTACAAGGCACAGCTAATTGTGCTGTAACTGTGAATTCCTACAGATCACTACAGATAAAATACATAATTATTCAGGTTTGAATAGTAGTTCACATTTTGAATAAGCCTGACAATCCAACTACGCATTGCTCAGATTTCTTCCAGTGTATCTCCACCCCTTCGATGTTCAGAATTTCTGCGAAATAATGCTAAATCAAACCACTGGTAACGGATAATACCCAACAATTACACTTTGATGCTGTTGGCTGGTTGCCCTCAAACAGTCAAAAGCCCTCACCCTTGTACTGATGGAAGCCTGTGTGCTCTCATAATCTCTGCTTGAGTCTAATGTGAGTCTCCCACAGGGAAAATTACATAATAATGACATCGTAATTACATAGCCTAACAAAAAATGCATTGTCAAACGATCGGTGCTGCACAATTGAAGGCAAAATACAATATTTTCCTTTTCATAGCTGTATGATATACAACGTGAAAAAACGCAATATAGACATTAATAATGTTATGCATGCAACAGGTTCTGAATAATTCTCCTCCACAATATGAATCATACTCCATGTGCACATCTGTGAGTAAGGATGGCATATTTATGTGCATGACTGTATATTCTTGTACACGGCCCAAATATGGAGATGAACAGTATGTTCAGGCACCCAAACACTGGAGGCGTTAGCTGTTACTCTGAAGATGAGATATTCATTGCTGTATTTTCATGGTTGATATCTTAACAACAGTAAGGGAGATAGTCCCTCAGCTGATTCAGAGCTCATGGTTAAATTTGCATTTCCTTGATGACACTGAAGAAAAGAATTCCACTGCTTGGTCTGTAACGTCTCTCTATACATGTAAGACTAAGACAGTAAACTATCCATGTGTAGTTATTTTACTTCTGGCTCTAACAACAGTTTCCAGGTAAGTCGATATCTGGAAAGTTGTCTATAACCTTTTGGTGTGATGTGTAAAATTGCTTGCGGCAGAATAGCCTGGTATTTCTACTGAATACATATGAGGTGTGCTAATGCACTGGCCTTTCTATTTATCAGGCTTAAAGCTCTGATGTTGTCCATGAGACTTTCGTTAATGCTGTAGGGAGGGGAACGGCAAAGCAGCTAAACCAAGACCTTGAGCTCTGATCGACAGAAACAGAGACATGGAAGCAGAGAGAAGGAGCGAGGGAGAAAAGTGTGTGATTAAGTGTAATGATAGGCAGTGGTTACTGATCAAAACTAGGACTGCATCAAGGGCACCCTTAAGGGGAGGTTGGTGGTGTTACAGCTTCCATCCGACACTCCACTTTAAAAACAACCTTGGAAAAATGTCATGCTAAATTAACACTGAGAAGAGAGATTGAGGAATGATGTTACAGACATAAGAAGGCGGCTGGAGAAGGGAAGGGGAAATGAGTATTAAATTGTCAGTAATCAAAGCTTTACCATAACATAGTTATTAAGCTTCATTATTGCTTTGTTCCTGCCTGCCAGACAGACATTGGTTTTACCTTAATTTAAGCACTGTATGAAAATCCACAGACAGACACTCAAAACTTTCTGCCCTGTTTTTTTTCTAAAGAAAGTTACAACATTATGTGCTGATGAAAAGCTCTGACGTCTGGCTTCATTTGAGGCTCCCGAATACCTTAATCGAATTAGAATTAAAGGTATATTTTACCCGCAAAATGGTCATCTGAATATCAATTACTCACCTTGTTTTATGTCTATCTATCAAGAGAAGTTTGTTTTTGTGTACGTCTCCATGGTGAATGAAAAATCCAAAAAATGTGAACATTTTTAATGAATCGAAGACATTGGGAACCATGTTTAACAAAAGCAGCTTGTTTATCCAGTCATATGCTCAGTACCTCCCAAACACATACATTTTCACCATAATTTAGTACAAAACACTTTCTCCTAGGTATAGCGTAGAGTGTGCCTGGTTGCACACTAAGCTGGGCATTAGACTGTACTGATGTATCTTAAATCGTAATGTTTTGGCAAAAAAAAAAAAGTGTTTGGGAAGTAGTGAGCATATGACTGGATAAATGAGACTTGGATTATACTGCAGAAGTTGTATGAGAGTTTGATCTTCTGATATAGTTTTGCTGTTCATAATTCATAAAGAATGTTTGCCCTTTTGGATTCTCCGTCAACCAAAGAGACAGGCAAGAAAAACAAAGTTTTCTTCAAAAATTTAAGGTAACATGTGCTGAGTGACTGATAGACAAATGGTCATTTTGCAGGTGAAGTTTTCCTTTAAGCTATTTCTTCGATTTTTCTAGTTTTCTAAAGCCCAGTTCAGACAAAAGATTTGCAACAAGACAAGTTGAAACTACTTGCAATGTGCCGTTCTGCAATGTTCTAAAAACCTGCCGGTTCACACCAATGCAACTAGATGAAATGGTGTATCATCTATATGCAACAACTCTCTCTTCTCCCATTCCAGCTTTTCAGGCTCATTTTGTGGCTGAATATAACTTGTAGCTTCTTAAAATATGAATGAGGATAGTGACAGTGAGATACTGACAATGGTTGCATTTGTAGTGATGAAACGGTGAAAAACAGAAACAAAATGACAACAGATGGACTGTATTTATAATAAATATGCAACAATAATATAAGTTAGCAGTGCCAATCAGTCAATGAGACTGATATGTGTGAGGGGCCATAAGCACATACGAGAGTCAGCAGTGACCCATCATCCACAGCAAGGGAACATGCCGTCTGCGGTCATTTTGACTTGACCAGCGGACTTCACTATAAGCCGACTGGCTGTAGAAAAGGGTGACAAGCTTTACGTTCTAAAACCAGCAGTCTGCAATTTGATCCGCTCGTCGCAAATCTTTGGTCTGAAGTGGGCTTTAGTTTGCTCAAAGTAGAACACAGGGTGAAAGCATTCTGTAAGTTACCGACCCATCCAACAAAGCAGCAAACCCGACTGCGAGAGACTATCTGACTTTAAATAATTACAATGCTTCAGAAGAGTTACATAATGCCGGTAACTCTCCTTCATTCTTACAGAGGAATCAGCACCATCCCAACCTTTGCCTCCTGTCAATGCCAGAATGCCACTGGAGCATAGAGGTCAGCGTATCTGGGGGTCAATTCAGTTTAACCTTACCCACGACCTGAAAGAAAACAAGGGCAGTATGCAGTGCATGGTTTACGCAGCTGCTTGGAAGACTACTGCCAAACTCTTCTTTAAAATATCGCCTTGCTCTTGGTGTGAATGCCGGGTTATCCAAATGTTATCTCTCATTTACAAATTAAGGTGCACAATCAAATTCAGCGAGACTGGAGCACATTGTGGTGTTCCACCTTTCACATCTGCTTAACTGTAGCCACAAGCCACACTAAAAAGACAGAATGCTGGGAATAAAAGAAGGGAATGCTATCAGTAACTCAACTCTACCTGACGTGACACCCTGCAGAGGCCCTCAGATCAGTCACCTCAAGGTCTTGTCAATAATGAGTTATTGATAGACTGTGAACAGCCAGGTCAGACATACTGAAGTATCCTTACATGGCGAGGCTTCCCGACTCTTGTGTAAGAGTGTCGATCCAATCCATCACCATCGGCCATGTCTTATTGGCACCAGCTCACTCAGTCAGAAGATGATGGGAGTGTGTTGATCAGCAAATGTGTGAGAAAGGTGCTGGCTATTTACTGAAAAACCAGCAAACAGTGACATTAAAACGAAAAGGGTTATACTTTGTGTCAATCCAAGCCAGACCTGAGTCATGAGCAGGAAGGAAACACCACATAGTGACTCAGGGGGCAGAGATCCATCTGTCATGTCTGTCCATTTTTAACAGCTACAAACACTGAGGACACGAAGTCATCCCACAGGGCTCATGGCTCGTCTCTTTTCTATCTGCTCTGGTGGGCAGAATGTTTAAGCATGTGGAGTTTTTAGGAACATAAGGAGGTTTCTCCAGTTTTTACACAATCTGTGCCATCAGTGGCACCAGTGTGTGTATCCAGAATCTCTGTGTGGAAAACAAGTTGGCTTTTCAAACAAAGTAAATCCATGTAGATTTGGGGCTAAGCAATTAATTTGATTTTATTCTCAATTATGATTTTGACTCCCAATGCTTATGAAAACAAAATAATGGAGGTAAAACGATTATTGTGTACTAATGCTCTTGTTTTGTCTTGTGCTATAATTTCGATTATAACTGAGATTTATCAACTTTTCAGACCTACTACCACAGGTGCAGCCAGTCTGGTCTCTCTCCCAGTTTGTAAAATCCTAACACTTCGTCAGTGGCCCTCAGTATCAGATATCGATGCACCAAGTAGCGAGAGAGTCTGCATAGGACGGGCAGGAATGGATGTAGATTGGTCAAACGGACTCTGGATTTCCACCTGGGAGTCCACTGTTTGTTCCGAGTGTGAAACCAAAAGTCAATAGTTTTTTTAAAAATAACATAGTGATAATATTTGTAGCATACTAGTGACATATGTCCCATAACGTATGACGTTACATAACATCAGCAACAAATGTACTCATTTTAAGCCAAACTATTTTTTTTTTAAACCTAACCATGTGCTTTTGTTGCCTAAACCTCAATACAAAGTTATTTCCCAATGTTGTGTTACTTTGAACAGAGACTATATGCATTTAATGAGCATTTACTGTGCATTTCCTGTGAAAACTAATGTTTATTTTGAACAGTGGTGCAGTGGTTAGCATTGTTGCCTCATAGCAAGAGGGTTCCTGGTTTGAACCCTGGGGTGGGGGGTTCGAGCCCTGGGGTGAAGGAGCCCTTCTGTTCTCCCTGTGCCAGCATGGGTTTCTCCTGCTACTGCGGCTTCCTCCCACAGTCCAAAGACATGCAGGTTAATTGGTGACTCTAAATTGCCCTTTAGTGTGAATGAACGCATGAATGGTTGTCTGTCTCTATGCGTCAGCCCTGCGATAGTCTCGCGACCTGTCCAAGGTGTACCCTGTCTCTTGCCCAGTGTCAGCTGGGATAGGCTCCAGCACACCCGCGACCCCCAACAGGATGAGCGGTTATGAAAAATAAATGGGTGAACAATGCATGTAATGATAGTAAATTGACATGCTGTTACTGAGCACTCAAAACTGATCATAGAGGGGTACCTAGTGTGTCAGGTTTTGATGTGAAGGGCAACTGACCAAGTGTCTGTATTTGACAAGTTGGGAGTGAGAATGAGCTGATGCAGCTGACAACATGCACCAAATGTGTTGCTTAGCAGAATGAGACAAAGAGAGACCAGAAAATGAATTAAGGCATATGGTCAAAGTGCACCAGCCCCGCTTCAATCTGCCCTCACGTATGCATTTTAATCAGTCTGTTTTGCTTGTTCTGTATAAACAAGAACAAACTGGAGTTCAAGAATTAATAACAGGTCAGAGAATTACATCACTGACATTTGTTTTAACCTATCACTACTTTTTTTCTTATTGAGTATTTGAGAGTCTAAACTCTTCAGTTCAATAAATGAATGATGTTTCCAAAGTCAGTGAGTAATTGTGTTCAGTAACCATGATTATCATTTTTGCTATAATGGAGCAGCCCTATGTAGAGGACATTATTAATGGAATTTGCCAATGCTAGTTTAATTACATGCACCGAATGATGAGACCCTGACATGATGCTGGGTAAACTGTAGGATGATTAAAAGGTCACATATAGTATATGGTAAGATTAGATAACATTAGCCAGTTCTAATTTTAAAACAAATGACAGCACAGTAATGTTCTCATTATTCACTTTGAGTCCATTTTGTGGCAAATTAATTTGGCCACTCCCCTGTTTCCGGCTGCTCCAGCTAAAGACTGGACTGTAAATAGCATCACAGCATCACACCCTGGTGTCTGTGATGGAAGAAGGGGGGTAGAGGAAAGAGCTGAGGAAATGAGGCCAATATCCCCGTGGGGCCCCAGTAACCAGGAGCGGCCTGACAGGTTCCACACACAGAGAAGCGATTAGACTACAACCCTAATGGCAGGCCAGATCCACCCACTTCCTGTCAGGTGTCCCCCAAGAGTGTGTTCATGGACCTCTGATTTTCTGTCTGGGTGTCTTCCTCTCAGTTAGCCTGTCTTTCTGCACTTCATTGCATTTCATCTGGCTGTAATCGACTGTTTGGCTCTGCATGTCTGTCTGCTCCTAAGTAACCTCATTACCTTCCTGCTCCCCCTTTTTTTAAGATTAAAGACTAAACAAACAATATGCTTTGTAACGACAGAAGTTCAAGTTTAAGTGATGACCTGAGGCTGGGGAGGAAAAAAAAAAAAAGAAAAACATTGGAAGTGAAATGTCACAGAACGGCTACTGTGTAGGAAGAGAGGATGCTTTGGCCAGATGACTGGGGCCACTGAGGGAGGCTCGATGTGTTTCCAGTGGCAGTAAAAGAGAGCAGGGCTGAGCTGCAAGCATAAAGTGTGCAGGGCAGACTGGAAGTTGAAGAATTTCCGTCCCGGCATGAGTGTGAGAGAAAGAGAGGGAGAGCAGGCTTGTGTCTGCCAGCAAGAGCAGCACTCTTTTTCCACAAGGGAGAAGTTATGGCGTGATTTGCATGTCATCCAAACCACTCCATTTGGCGGGAAATTGGTGTGTGTGTGTGTGTGTGTGTCCACATGTGTGCGTGTGAGGCCACATCTAGTTAGTAAGAGCTACCCAACTGACTGCACACACACACACACACACACACGGGCACACACAGGCACATGCACATCTTTCAATTTACCACCTAAACAAGTGTGCCGTCATGCCGGGTGCAGTGGAAGCAAGCCTGGGCGCAGCACTTGACATATTCAGCTGCAGAGTCCAAACTGCTACAGAATTGATGCACATACCACGGTCAATCAAACACTAATAACAGCTTTGCCTCGGCTCGAAATTACAGTTGCGAATGGTCATTTTGTGTCAGTCAGCTATGATGTCTTTGTTTCATGTCTGCACGGCTCGCAATTGCATCTGTACCCGTATTGGTCGTATTTCAAAATCACACCTTTCTGGTACGCATTGTGGTCACTGTGCAGGGGTGCAGGGTCGCACCGGTAATCCGGTTCAGCGTCAAAACAGCAAAATAAAAGCTGTGTCTGAGGTCCATCATTATTCTCCACATTCTATTAGCTACACTAATATGACCGCTAATGAGCAGGCATTACAAAGGCCAAAAATAACCTGAGGTTTCATTGCAGCCCTGGGTGTCGTCGGGTATAAGAATATATGGACTGTGGCTGTGGCCAGCTCAGCTCTCCCTCTCCTGTTCACCAGGCCTCATTATCGCAAGATCACGCCTCACTAGCTACGATGCCTCCTCTGTCTGCCTGGCCGCCAGTCCAGACAGGTGGGAGGGAAAAGAGGGAAAAAGACTCAGACCAACAGAAAAAAGAGAGTAGGATGGAGAGGATGTAAGAGAGTGGTGAAAGGGTTGAGATTAAGGCTGTGCAGGTCACAACACTGAGAAGGTGTCAAGAGAAAAGAGGCTCAATTCATGAGCAGAGGGGATATGAAGAAAACCAGAGGAGAAGGTAACTGAGACAGAGGCAAAGAGAAAGTAAGGGGGTGCAAGAGTTCGTGGACGGCTGTGGCAATGTTTCTCTTTTTCCTACCCCCCCTCCTTATTTTCCGTCGAGTTACACGGTCATTTGGCGGCACTGGCTGAGACCACCGGCGTGTTTCCACTTGGCCGTCTGGTCGTCTGTCGGCCTGTTTATCTGTCTGTCTGCCTGACTACAGGTTCTCACTGTCTTCCTGGTCGTCCACTCAATTTCTCTTCCTGCCCGTCTTCCATTCAGTCCGACTTTTTGTCTGTCTGTTTGGCTGGCTGACAGTTTCTCACTGAGTCCTCATTTCCCCTCCACCACAGAGTCAGGACTTCTGAGTGCAGCCATGAACACACACGCACACAGATTATTTAAAACAGCCTGACATATGAAATGCATATGGAATATTGCTGTGTCTTTTCTCGTGACTTCCTGAGATGCAGACAGTGTATCTGTCTCTTCTCTCATAAGATCATTTGTGTTTTGCTAAATGGAAACAATAGATTTGGACAGTCTATCTGCATCTAAGTTTGAGGCTAAGTGTCATTTTAAATAATTAGAATTCTGGAGGCTTTGATAGGTGTAGATTACTGATGCCTATAAAAGTTTAAGAGGAAGATTCCAATGAAATTGGCGTGATGGAATCAGCAAGATCATTTCACTACAGACGGCCACCTCTCTGTTGGCTGCAAAAACACAGTCTTCTGATTGCAGAGTAATGTTGTAAGATAGCTTAGTACCCCTATCTCTAACAAGCCTTGACACCAATAGGACTGTTGAGGTTTTGTCAGGCCAACCACAGGGATTGCAAGACGCTGTCACTTTTTACCCAGCCGTCCTATCACTGTGTAGGAGGGGTGGGACAAATACCGCAAAGACCAAACATCACATTGCTGAACAACGACCATGGAGGAATCTCTCCCCTGCGTGCTTCAGCCTTCCCTTCATCCAGAGAGGGTGCTCTACCTTGTGCCAACAGTTTCACTTCTACGGATATTTTGTATCATAGCAACCAACTACATGGCCTCAGCTGAAAAAACCCTGCGCCCCTTCTGCACCCACCATTTGTGTTCTGTATTCAACAATGAACGAAGTATTCAATTCGTTTTAAAACTGTGTCGTCTTTGTCATTTAAAAACCAACACTACACCTTGCAATAAAGCTTATTTATAAAGCGCTAAAATGAAGTTATTTGCAGTAGGGACAAAAAATAGCCATAACACCGAACACCGCCCTGTTGAGCTACCCTTAATTACCGCAGGGGAAATTCCTTCACATTGACAGTCTTAGACACTGGCCTGCAGAAAGCACATTAACCAGGCAAAAGCAAAGTTTTGCTTTGGCCTTTTGGCAAGTTTTGTTATTTAGCTCAAGGTGATGTAACAACTGTGCGAGACCTGCAACCTGAATGTTTGGTGCATATGCATAATAACAATTGTATTATGAGAGCAAGGAGAGAAAAACATTTGTTATTGTCTATGTTCTGAGGCCAACACATCTGTTAGAATCCAACACTAACTGCAACGACTACTCAGCCCATCTTACCCACCCACTACCTAAAGCAACTGAACAGTGAGGTCTGTGTTTTAAATCGTTGAGACTGAAAAAACTGCATTCTGCCTCAAGCTTGTGTCTGACAGCACATCTACACCGTGTAGAAGCTGAATGTCACTCTTGTGTGTATATACTGTGTTCATACATTGCCTGTGTGAGGGCTCCACGAAAGCATTGACGGTGGAGATGCGACATTTGTTTGACATGCAGACACACACACACAGACCCAAAGGTGACATTCACTTACATGTAGAGATCTGTGTGCATGTGTATGTATGTTTCCTGCATGTGCAGCAGCATGCCTCTTCAGATCAGACTTCAGGTTTCTCCTGACTGGATGCAAACAGTAAATACAGTAACCACCAGCCAAAGCAATCAATTATTAATGTGTTTTTATTGTATGTGGTTGTGTTTTTTATCTTGTGTGTTTAGCCCTTGTTGTTTTTTTATTGCTGCTGTAGCAAAACCAGTTGCCCCTCGGGGACAGGGACAACTGGTCTTGAAATTGTGGAACCTGGAGCTTTGAGCCTGTTGCACATTCTCTCAGTGAAGGTGTTTGCTTTAGTTGTTTACAATAGACATCTTAAATCACTGCCAAGTGGAGCAAACAACACACAAATGTCTGACTTGTGATGGAAAAAAACTGAGTAAAAGTTGCCATCCACAAGGAGCCAGCTTTGCTGTGTCCCTATTAATAGTTATGTTTTGGATTTTGGGAAGGAGGAAGACACATGCCAGGTCAGAACACATGTTTCCACGCCTAGTACTCAACACCCAAAACTCTTCAGCATCTGGAAACACCACCCAAATTTCCAAATTTGGCTCATTATAGTCTCATACCATCACAAAGACATGTGATCTCTGACACCCAGACAGAAAAGCTGGGTTTTGTTAATAGCTAATCATGTGTTAAATTGGCTTTATATAACTGAGACTCCATTCAACAGTGTCACAGAGCAATAGCAGCACATTTTACAGTAGCATCTGTGCATTATATTTGGCATCAGATGCAGTGTAATGTGACTTTTTGGTTCCACAGCATTTCCATTAGCCAAAACTCTGGCTGAGCGGAAAATGAGAGCTGGAGAGAGACACGCAAAAGAAAAATCTGCAGCTGTTTTTTTTTTTCTTTTTTTTTTATAGTGGAAAACAACAAAAGCACCCAAAATCAACCACAGAGCATAAAAGTTTACAACCACCAGAGAGGCGTTAAAGGAGGGTCAAAAGTGTAACAAGGAAATGGTCAACAGTCCTCTGGAAACCCAGTCTCCTAGAACTGATGTTTATATTTTACTAAATTGTTCTCATAATTATGTTGTGGTGACAAAGTAAACGCTGCCTGATTTACGTTCAGAGACTTTTCAAATGAAAACACTACATTATACACTGTGCTGGATTTGCAGGGAGGTGGTTGTGGTGGATGGTTGATATACAAAGTGCAGGATTGTGACACCAGAATCTCAGGTTAGTGCCCAGACTCCTAGTAAAAAATCATGCTGTAGTCATTATGAAGGGGTAGTGTATTTGGAAGAAAACAAATTCAATTCGTTGTAAATGAAAATTTCCTCATTATGTTAATAGAATAAGTGATACCTTTGGCTCACATATTTCCTGTTTCATACTAGCTGTATATAAACCTCATTTATAGGAGATGTTGCTGCTGCTTGACATTTGAGGGTTTGTAACAAATAAAAAATTCAGTGTTTCTCATACACTGATTTATTTGTGGGGACCCGCCACAATATCAACATTAACCGCCACATACTGATTTTCCATTCATCCATTTCTTGCAAACGCTTAACCTCTTAAGAGTCACGAAAGTGCTGGAGCAAATCCCATCTCACACTGGGCGAGAGGCGGTGTACACCGTGGGCAGGCCGCCCTATCACAGGGCTGACACATAGAGGCAGATAACCATTTACTATCACATTCACACCTATGGGCAATTTAGGGTCAACATTAAGAGCAGCAGCACAACTACAGGCATGTGCATCACGTGCTGTACGTGGGGCACCAGCACTGGAGGGGGCACCTAAACAGCCCAATATGATCACCGTCAGTCATAATTATACACAGGTAGCCCGCGGTTTGAGCTCACCCAGTAAGGCTGCAGCTGCAGCTCACTGAGCTTATTTTTACAGTAATCAAAATAGTCACTTTGCTCTGAGCGACATTTTTCAAAACTTAAGCTTGGTAAAACATACCTGTGCTCAACAATAGGACAGGAACGTCTATGTGGTCTTGCTGTCATAAGCTTCAGTGCCGAAGTCGCTCAGAAGCTGCCATATAAAGACCTAATTAACGACCTTATACCCAAGAAATTCAGACGTGTGTGCCTTTGTAGAGCCTCCTGCAACTGCTCAAACTGCCTCTGTAGTGGAAAATATATGCAGAAAAAAGTTTTGTGACTGAATGAACTGAAGAAGCCTCTTGGGTGAGAGGCAAAACGTCTCCAAGAAGGGCAAGCAAGTCCAGTTGCCTACGATATAGCACTTATGATTACCATGACCTGGATGACTGAGAATCTTCACCGACATGCACCACTTTTACTTACTTTAATATTTAAAATCCAAAAGGTAATAGCCTATAAACACTGAAAACTGAAGTGCTGGAGCTGCTTCGGTGAGCGAGCAGTGCTGTGTGTCTAATGTAAGGCAGCAGATATTACTGATGTTGAAATAAACATCATAGTCCCCTACACTGAAGTTGCAAAAACAGACCAGTGTTTCCAATAGCAGCGTTCTGAGTTACTGGATGTATCTTCAGTTGTATGAGTATGACAGCTGCAAGGACAGGAGGAGGTAGTGAGACCATGCTGAGACCCGGCAAGAGATGCAGATTACCTTGGTTCTAAAATGCACCACAGTGATGATACAGACATTTCATACTAGACGTATATAATGCAGATCTACAAGACCCCTTATATGAGCCAACCGTCAGTCAGTTGTCACTGATAGAGACTTCAGTCTGCAGCGTAAACTTCACTGATGAACCAGAGAATTATGCAATACACTGAGCTTCATGATCAAAGAAAGTTTTTGTATCATATCAGAGCCGTGGAAACTCTGACTCACCCAGTGATTCAGATTTTGGTTGGAGGACTTGAAATATGAAAACATAACTTACATTTGCAAACATCAGGATGAATTTTGATTTCTGATTAGAGGTAACTTTTCCTTGCCTTACAGCCCTCTCTCTCCTCCCCCGCGTCGCTCCCTGCCATTTGTATTTCACTTCTCCTCCACAGTCTCCATCAACTTGATATACAATTTTTATTTCCATTTCCCCACTCTGTCACCAGGCTTTCAGAGGATGATGGAGAGAACATAATAATAAGAAATGTAGGCATAAGTGAGAGAGATCAGAGTGATGGGAGCAGGCAGTGATTAGCGCAGTGGCCAGCTGACAGCTCGCCAGGCTACTCCAGGTACCACACTGTTCGCCCATATAAAATACTGCAGCACTGCATTCATCCTGCTTCAGGACCACAATGTTCACTGACTTGTTCTTTATGATACAGAACTGGCAATTGGGCAATGACCTATCTTGATCGGAGACACAAATATGAGCAGTATTAATAACCCTGAGCAAAGTCCTGTGGACTAGATGCAGTAACATACTCTGTCGAGAGAGTAGTAAGACTCATTGGATGTAGACTGTGGCTATAAACCCACCACTGGCCGTCTACTCAGGGTGTCTGCTTGTTATTTTTTTCAAAATTGCTCGCTTTGCTACAGGAAACAACAACAAACAACTTATATGATGATGATGAGTTGGCTTGTTCGATAAGGCATGCCTGCTTCCTTCTAACAAATAAAGCAACCTGTGAATGCACCTCGGAAAAGCTCTGTGCTTCTGTGATACTGTCGTAATAATGTTCTGCAAGAGCCACATACGACTAGCAAATCGCCTGTGGTTGTAACAGGAAGTGGTGTTTTCTTTTGTGAAGCATTAACCAATTTAATGACAGTGCTTGCCTCCTGCTGTGCAGACAAGCTCCCCCCCCCCAAAAAACACGATTTTGCAGGGGCACCATCAATGCAGCCTGGGCTTAGAGCTGCCCAAGACAACTGTGATTGGTTTAAAGAAATACAAACAAGCCAGAGCATTTTTCCCCTATAGCAAACATATTGTGTGCTTCCCGAACTTTCTGTAGCATTGTCTGCTGTGAAGACAGAGCTGGCTACACAACACTAAAGTGAGAGTAAAGCTTTGACAGAAAAAGCCCCTTTTCGAATATTGCAGTTTGTCATTTGTTTTACACTTAAGCTCATGATTCAGTGTCAGCACGTGTCACACTGTGATCTTGGGCGCGTATGGTGTTGGACCACCTGAAGGAAGGAAAATAGTAATGGATGGTCAGAAATAAACTGTGGATGGAGGAGAAAACAAAGCAGATGAATGTCACTTTAAAGGAAGAATTGTATTAGTTTAAGTCTTGGTTAATTTAGTCTTAAGAGGAGTACTGATATCAGTGATTAGCTGGACCAGGAAGTGGATCGTTGGGCTGTTTTGGTTGGGTGCTTTGGGTTAAAACAGATATGTTACTGAAATAACAGCAACAGCGGTAGCAGAGAACAGCTTGTTTTAATTGTCTCTGAAGTGGAACAGCTGGCTGCGACTACTGGGCCTCCCAGCATAACAGAGAGAGAGAGAGAGAGAGAGAGAGAGAGAGAGAGAAGGAGACAGAGTGAGAGGGATTGGCGTCCATGGCCATTGAGGCTCAGGCCAAAACTTTCATTCTGCTATTCAGCACTTAAGAATTTGACTTCAAGATGACTTAGGCCTCGAAACCAAACTCAGTACAGATTCCACTGGATGTGTCATTCAATAAAAAATACAGCTGAAAACACTTAAGCTACACACAACAACTGTTTACCAGTTTCAAGTAACACCAGGCATCATACTTCAGGACACAGCCCACTGCGACTGAAAAACGGATCAAAACTGTGAATCGATTCAGACACCCAGCGACCTGCTCATTTTGGGAAAACAGCCAATGGAGAGGCTGAACTCATTTCGTCTCGCGCCTGTTTGCTCACACAGTTTTCTGGTTGCTTTCCACTGCGCTGCAACAACTGCAGGCACCTCCTTGATTAGGGGCAATTGTTCAAAAATAATCCTTAATTATGCTATTGAGAAATAAGTCTTTGTGCAATCGCTGCGAGAGTTGCTCCCTTCTCAGCTTTAATAGTGTTAATAAACTCTCTAAATATTGGTTTCTTAAGGCTGCTGATTCCATATCCTTCTAAAGGTCAAACTCATCACATATTCTCCATAACCACAGAGGCAAAGCTTTCTCGTTTTTCTCCGTGCCACACTTTGTTATCAGCGGCGCACAGGAGTTGCATAAGGTGCCACGACTCATTCCGCACATTCAGTTGCACATGTGACATTCATTTAGTCACTCAAATGGCCCGTCTTTTGAAAGGATGTGCTGAGATCTGCTGCCCTTCCTGATGCACAGAGAGAGGTTGTTTTTATTGAACTGTCAGAAATGGTATCGACGATACAGCTGTATGTGTGTCCTCTGCAGTCTGCAGAGGGTCATAAATGCTTGTGTCTCCCACTGTCAAGCAATATTTTGGATACAGGAGAGACAGCATGACAAAAGCAGAGGTACTGTGCAAGTCTGAGACACTGAGTAAACTTTAATATCTGGTTATTTATCACAAGGATGATATATCGCTATATTTTAGGGAACGTTTTTGCATATTTTTTCACATATCTTGCAACCCTAGTTTGTGGCCTTTAGAGCTGTTGCCAATGGGACGCAGCATTTACGTCCTTTGCTTCCTGCTACATCTGAAATTAATCTAAATGTTTACAATGCCTTGGAACCCAAGCGATAAAACTCTGTCGGATATAAAACAAATTATGTTCTCACAACAAGGCACTTCTACCAAGTGTTTAACTTGGTATATTGCACCAAGATGCTGGCGAGACCAAAGGCCTCTCCGTTCCCCAGTCATGAATATTCAAATGAGATGTTTAATTTGTGTTGGGGAGATTATTGGAAAGCTACAGAAGCATGCTGGATTCTCCCTAAAGCCTGGTTGAAACCATGTTATGCACTAGACTGAATGACTTGCTGAAATTAAAGTGGGATCTCCTCCCTGCTCCCTTAGAAAAAAAAATCCAAGTCAGCCTGTTGGCATTTTAAGCCTTTGGCAAAATCCAATATGTCTGCTGAGTAAGACATTCTGAATTCTGCACAGCATGACAGAGCTTTACACAACTTCTGAAGTCTGAACTTTCTAAAAAAAAATAAAGGGGACAAGAAAGTAAAGGGGAAGTCGAAGAGAGCTAAAACATCCCTTTCAAACTTGTGCTATGTTTCTCAAACGTAAGACATCAAGTAACCTTTGAGAGGGCAGCAACATCACACTGACATGATATGACTCAGATAAGATCACACTGATTTCGTCATGTATTCTTGATGTGGGAAATCCATTCAGTAGCCGTGTAATCACACAATCTGAAAACACATGCTTATCTCTATTTTTATCAGATTTCCAACTGTGCTGTTTGTTGGCCACATTTGGTTTATGTGCAGCACTGAGTGCAGCACAGCCAAGAGCCTCAATGCTGCAGTATATAAAATAGATTAAAACCATATCTATATGGTTGCTTATTGTAACATACACAAACTTTTACTACTGGCAAAACACACATCCAATTGTTGGATCACAACTGCTCATGGTTGACAGTGCAAATCTACTCAGATCTAAGCAAAGTCAGTGCACTGTGACTTATCTTAATTAATGTTTGTATCATTTACACCTCTATCTCTGGTGTAGTTAAACATCAGGCTCAGCTTCTTTGGTCAAGCATGTGTACTCAAACAAGGAATTGGACTCTGTTTTTAGTTGCTATCAATAGTGCACACAGTTCCAGTAGATATGCAGCTAAAAACAGGGACAACATAGCTGAAAAAACATAAATAAATGTAGAACTATAATGTACATACAAAGGATAAATTACCAAAAACAATTAGTCTTGAAAACTCTCCAAATTAAATGAGTCTGGCTGCAACTGGAACAAAACCAATCCCTGAGTTATAGCTGCTGCACAGCGATGGGTCGGGTCCGGGCATTTTTAGGCAATTCTGAGCAACCTCTGGAACCTAAGACAGTCATCTACCGCTCTGAGCTAATTGGCAAGTAGCAACTCAACAGTGGCTTCACAAATTGAGTAAGCCATTCACTGTTGTGTAGGCAAGCAGCCATCCATGCATGGAAAGGCAGATTTGAAACCACTGTAAAAAATTCAGTTATTAAGACAAAAATCTGAAAATACACATATTGCATCTAGACAGCATGGAGATGTTGGTAATTTGTTTGTAACAATGATTGATTTGCTCCATAAGTGAAAAGCTGATGTTTATAATTGCCATTTTTACATTGACTCCAATTGTTCACATTAGAGCAAAATTCAAAATGCTGTCAAAAATTCAGTTTTTGAGATAAAATTCTGAAATTTGCCACACATCATCTACCATGACTCTAGAATTTTTTTCATTTTTTTCATGAACATTGAAGATTTATTTAGCAAGAATTTGTATGTATATGTTTACAGTACCATTTACAGTCAAAGATTTTGATGCACTGTAGGCTCAATTTTTGATAAATCAAAAATCTGAGAAACGTAGTTTTTGTAGGACAGTCTGAAGATGCTCTGTAGCAAGTTTGGTGTCAATTGAGCAAAAAATGTGGGAGGAGATAGGTTTAAGAAGTGATGAAGTGATGAACTTCATAATTTTTAATAGGTTTAAATGTACAAAAGTTTCTTCAGTATTGGGGCTACAGTTCGATGAAACTTTTTAAGTTGTAGTACGTATGGTTGATTTGTTATGAATTTTCAGTTTTGAACTTTAGACGCTTGCTGTAGCGTCACCATCAGGACTATTGGCTTGAGTTTACAGCTGAGGATATCTGGCATGAGACTGGACCTTTGTGCAAAGTTTGGTGAGTTTTCACTCATGGGAAGTATGATTTCCTCGGAAGAAGAAAGAAGAAAGAAGAAGAATACCTAGGATTACAATAGTGTCCTGGCAGCTTAGCTGCCCGGACCCTAATAATGGGTTACTAATTCAATTAACTCAGCATTTCTCAAAATTCAGAACAAACGACCCACTCATTCCCAGGGCGTCAAATACAGCAGCCTGGTCAATGGCCATTGGCATCAGTTACTGATGCACAAGCATCTGTACGAGACACACTGGACTTGAAGCTCACTCCTGTCTGTGGTAGTAACGTCGTAGAAAGAGTTGGGCAAGGAGGAGAGGCAGTGGATGTGTCAAACACACACTGGACTTTCACCCAGGACACCAGAGTGTGTGTCCAGTGTAAGACTGAAGGTTAGCTTGAGTTTTCTAATGCCAGAAATGTAATTACTGCTGTGTGTTACGTGACATAGTCGTCACCTGACATACTCAATAAGTTACTATAAAAAACTTAGTTATTTTAATCCTGATCGTTTTTCTAAACCTAACAAGGTAGTTTT